>NC_041400.2:183175262-183529012 GCF_900747795.2 Erpetoichthys calabaricus
GCGTCTATTTGTTGCAACATCTCTTCAAACCCGGCGTTTATTGGAAACGGGCGTCAATAAGAGCCGGCCACTACTAGAAGATATATACGGTATATACATACATATATACATATGGATGGATACATACATACATACAGGGGCCCTCGAGTTACAACGTTTCAACATGCAACATTTCGAGTTTACAACGCTCACTCCCATAAAAAAAAAAAAATTAAGATGTGAGTGTTTCGGCTCATACCGTTAGAGTCGTACTTACAGACTATGTGGGCAAACTAGTTTGGTTGCGCGGTGGAAGTACGCGGCGTTTGAGTGAGAGAGTTGGCGAACTAGTTTGGTTGCGCGCGGCACCAGTATTTCAGTTGTGTTGCTTTGTTTGGCGACTTTTTGGCCCTTATCATGGCTCCTAAATGAAAGTCAGAGTCTTCAGATGGTATAGATAGATAGATAGATAGATAGATAGATAGATAGATAGATAGATAGATAGATAGATAGATAGATAGATAGATAGATAGATAGATAGATAGATATGAAAGGCACTATATAATAGATCGATAGATAGATAGATAGATATGAAAGGTACTATATAATAGATAGATAGATATGAAAGGCACTATATAATAGATAGATAGATAGATAGATAGATAGATAGATAGATAGATAGATAGATAGATAGATAGATAGATAGATAGATAGATAGATAGATATGAAAGGCACTATATAATAGATAGATAGATAGATAGATAGATAGATAGATAGATAGATATGAAAGGCACTATATGATAGATAGATAGATAGATAGATAGATAGATAGATAGATAGATAGATAGATAGATAGATAGATAGATAGATAGATAGATACTTTATTAATCCCAAGGGGAAATTAATTAAAACATTGGCCCCTCAACTGAAACTGTTCTACCCTTTCAAATACAGTGGAACCTCGGTTCACGACCATAATTCGTTCCAAAACTCTGGTCGTAAACCGAGTTGGTCGTGAACCGAAGCAATTTCTCCCATAGGATTGTATGTAAATACAAGTAATCCGTTCCAGACCATATGAACTGTATGTAAATATATATATATTTTAGTTTTTAAGCACAACTTTAGTTAATTATACCATAGAATTCACAGTGTAATGGTAAACTAAATGTAAAAACATTGAATAACACTAAGAAAACCTTGAACAACAGAGAAAACTAACACTGCAATAGTTCACGCTATAGTGCTAGGAACCGCTCCTAAAAACACTTTTTTTAATGAGTTTTAAGCACAGGAAAAAATGAACATTTGAAAAATCTGTAATTTAATAAACCACCAAGAAAAGTAACATTGCAACAATGCAGGCTATGAACCGATCGCTGTAAATTGAACTGAAAACAAAAACAAGCCTTCTCTACCTTATGCATCCCTCGCTCGCTCTCTCCCCCGCCTGTGTGTGTGTGTGTGTGTCTCTCTTTTGCGAGCCTGGAGCTCCTGTGTGTGTGCGCACGCCTCTCTCTCCCCCGCCTGTGTGTGTGTGCGTGTCTCTCTCTTTTGCCAGCCTGGAGCACCTATGTGTGTTGTCACGCTTGGGTCACAGATTTGCACAGAGATGCAGGAGGTTGTAGAAAAAAAAGGAACTTTATTCAATGCACTGCAGACAAACATTTGTCTCTTTTCAACAGTTTAAACGTGCTCCATGACAAGTCAGAGATGACAGCTCCGCCAGGAGCAGAGTTTGTCTGAGACAGAAAGAAGGAGTAGCAAGCAACCAATTTAACAAACTGAAAGAAGCCCGTGCAGGCTTTTTAAGAAGGCGGAGCACCGCGCGAGAGGCATATTACGCGACAGAGCCGGCCAGAAGGGAAAGGAGGAATGTGAAGGTAGTCTGTCCATGTTTCTTAGGGGTTTTCCCAGGGGCGTCTGTATTCTCTGGGGGTGCGATCAGCTTCGCAGCTCACAGTGTGTCTCTCTAGAGCGGTCCTGTGTGTGTGAGCGGCTCTCTGCCTCACGCTGCCTGTGTGTGTGCCTCTGTCTCTCGCGCTGCCTCTGTGTGTGTGTGTGTGTGTGTGGGTGCGTGTGTGTGTGTGTGGATGTGTGTGTGCGTGCGCGTGTGTGTGTGTGTGTGTGTGTGTGTCACGCTCTCTCTCTTGCTCGCTGCACAGGAAATGCACAGGGATAGACTGAACATGAACAAACCGAAAGGGAACCTGGCTTGTTCGTATACCGAGTGTGTGGTCGTGAACCGAGGCAAAAGTTTGGTGAACTTTTTGGTCGTAAACCGAGTTGTACATGTGCCGAGATGTTCGTGAACCGAGGTTCCACTGTACAAGGATATTTACTGTTCAACTAGTCTGGACTTGCACTTTATTTTCGGCATAATGGCTATTTGTGAATTAATGTAAATGAAAGAATTATGAAAATATTATTACATTACTTGAAGAAGTGACTTATTACTTGAACAACTGATAACTAAAAAGATACTGCATTTATATGACAGAATAAATGTGTGATTTGTTTTGTTAACTGAAACTTTAATAGTTGACTCATTCATTTACAATTATAAATCTGTTTTGCAACCATGGGTGGTAATAACAATATTTTCCAATAAAATATTACACACCAGTACTCACTCGCACTTAAATACGAAGAACTGCATCTGAATGTATGACATTTCTTGTTAAATCAGGCTGCTGAAAGAAGGATCGAATAAAAGATCTCACATAGACAATTTCGATTTTGAAGAAATTCACTTAGTTACGGTGAATTAGGATTACAAATAATTAAGGAAAGGAACAACATTTAGAATGAACTGTCTACTTGCCAAGAAGATAAAGCTGAATTCAACAGATGAAGTGAAAAAAACAAGTTGGACAGATTTCGACTATTCTCGTCAATATCTGCGTTGTTTACAACCGGAATGGGGCAAAAATGTGTGCGCACTACTTCAGCAAATGCTGATTGGTATACGGCTTTCAATTTTTACCAATGATAAGCATATTGAGATTTCAAAACTTTAGAAGCCAAAATTCTGGACATTTTCAAAATTTTATAAATTCCTCCTGGACAGTCCATGGCGCGTTAAAACTGTGGACGTTTCCAGGAAAGTGAGGACGATTGGCAGGCCTGACCACGTGGCACTTTGTTAGAATACGACTGGATGACTTGACATGTGGTTTACGTGACATGAGTAACGTGAGATTAGTTTTCATGGACGTTTAGTTTTTGGGTAGATTAGACCCTCTGTAACCTTCAGAATCAGACCCCTAGGTACAAACCATTAGGGGGAAGTTAAATATTAAAGAGTCCGTTAAGTCGTTGCCACAGTCTTACTTGAGTCTACTGAGGACGTCGTCTGGGATTCCTTCTGGGCTCCAGCACTCACGGTGTCAACATCATCATTCTCCTCTGTAAGGAAAAATAAAGGAATGAATGAATGAATAATATGGCAGGAGCCTTTGGAAACACCAGGGAGCAACACCAAAGACACGCTCTACAGTTGACTACTGAATTGCACAGTGAAGAAAATGGGTGGATGTACAGAGGACATATGAATGAATGGATGGGTGAACTACCACATCAGAACACTTGGCAGCCTTTAAGGTCAAGAAAAAAAACAAAAAAAAAAGAATCCACAATGGAAGAACACATGAGGTGCATTCCGATATCTAGCAGTCACAAATCCCAGCCTACCAGTTGCAGAAAGCTTGAAGTAATAGGCTGAAATGTCCTGGAAGAATTCCATACAAGCTCTGATGAGAAGGATATGGAAACTGACACTTTTTATTTCTGAAAAGGATTGACAGTGATTATGCAATTGACAGCCAATGACCAAAAAAAATATTCCAGCAAAACGAAGAAATGAATGTCTCTTTTGTAGTCAACTGTGGAATTCAACAACATCACTCTGCCTCCTGCAGGCCAGTGTGGACATGACACAGATAAATGCATCCTTTAAACTCGGGCTTGTCAAACTCAGATTCTGGAGGACAGCATTCAAGCCATTTTCTTGATTGGTAATCAATCACTGCTGTCGATGGAGCAGATTCTCTTGCCTTAACTTTAAGATGATTTGATTGTTTCTTTTGACTTTAGTCAGCGGCCCAATAATTATGAATGTCAGAAAATGTAAAGTATTACATGTAAGAATTAAAAAATGTGAGGTCTGAATACACGGACAATCAAAAGAACATCTTATGAGAAGAATTTAGAAGTCGTAGTGGACTCTAAGCTATCGACATCCAGACAGTGTTTAGAAGCCGTTAAGAAGGCTAACAGAATGTCAGGTTATATAGCACCTTGATGTGTTTAGTACAAGTCCAAGGAGGTTCTGCTCAAGCTTTATAACACACTGGTGAGGCCTCATCTGGAGTACTGGGTGCAGTTTGGGTCTCCAGGTTACAAAAAGGACATAACAGTGCTGGAGAAAGTCAAGAGGAGAGCGACTGGGCTGATTGCAGGGGATGAGCTAGGAGGAAAGAGTGAAAGAGCTGAGCCTTTACAGTTTAAGTAAAAGAAGATTAAGAGGAGACCTGACTGAAGTGTTTAAAAATATGAAGGGAATTAGTCCAGTGGATCGAGATGGTGACTTTAAAATGAGTTCATCAAGAACATGGGGACACAGTTGGAAACTTGTGAAGGGGAAATTTCATACAAACATTAGGACGTTTTTCTTTACACAAAGAATGATAGACACTTGGAATAAGCAACCAAGTAGTGTGGTAGACAGTAGGACTTTCAAAACTAGACTTGATGTTAGTTTAGAAGAATTAAGTGGATAGGACTGGCGAGCTTTGTTGGGCTGAATGTCCTGTTCATGTCTATAATTGTGTGAATGTTCTAATGAGATGTAAACCAAGCCAAGAGTCGACCAGCTAGTTTGGGGTGATCTCCATTTCTGGAGGACCACCATTTTTGCTGTTACTTAGAAGCCAATTCTTGAAACATGATGTCTAATTCTATAGCTAGTTTGAGTTCTCCATCAACCATTCCACACAAGTCCTGACAGTTCTGTCAAAATGTTTCCTTTTTGAAACAAAGGATATCAGTATTTCTCAGATTTTCACTTTTTTTAAATAGTATGGTGGAGAGCAGGACTTTATGGACCTTCAGTTCTTAACTTGATGTTATTTTACATGAGTGGTTTTCAACCAGTGGTGAACCGAGAGATCCACCCAGGTGTGCCATGGAAATAATAGTATAATGCACCCGAGCAGAGGCGGCCTTAGGGGTGTGTGGGGACCTAGGGCTGACCAACCTATATTGAGGATTTGTTCTGTGTATTGTATTGTATTGACCCCCTTCTTTTGACACCCACTGCACACCCAACCTACCTGGAAAGGGGTCTCTCTTTGAACTGCCTTTCCCAAGGTTTCTTCCATTTTTTCCCTACAAGGTTTTTTTTGGGAGTTTTTCCTTGTCTTCTTAGAGAGTCAAGGCTGGGGGGCTGTCAAGAGGCAGGGCCTGTTAAAGCCCATTGCGGCACTTCCTGTGTGATTTTGGGCTATACAAAAATAAACTGTACTGTACTGTACTGTACCAACCCCACAGGGGGCCGGTTACATGAAATGCTGTTACCGGTATGTGTGGACTATATAAACTTGTGTGCAAATTTAATAAAAATTATGTTAACTTACACCAGATTTCCTCATTACAGTATTCAGCTACATTTTTGCAAGATAACACACGGACTTTATCAAAATATAATGATATAATCTATTAAAAAAGTGCAATTTGTAATTCATGACAATACTACGACAGTGCAAAATGCGATGATGCTGTGTCATGCGGAAATTAGCAGGGCCTCTTCTAGAAAAGTCTCGATATGCAGGATGTCATAGTCATAACTCACGTTGATGTCACGTCAGCCGGTCAGCATGTTTTTTGTGCATTACCTTCGGACATGTTTATGGCCTACAAATAAAATGTGAGTTTCAGTGTTTCGAAAAGAAGTGTGAAATTAACGTAGAGGTATCAACATGAAATCTCTTACCAGTTTCCAAGTTCAGAGACGAAAATTCACTTTTCTTGCCTTCCGATTGGAAAAGTCGTTGCTGACATCTTCGTAGTCTAATCTGGATGCAATGTAACCCAGCGACTAATGGGCTATACCTATTTTAGGAAGGGATAATACTGGCAAACCTTTTCGGGTGATGAAGGTGGACTGTAGAATATTTTCAAAGACATACATGACCATTCATTTGACCATGAAGAGGGATTTTAAAAGGGTTCCTCTTAGAAGCATCTCACATATATATATACCGGAGAACAGAACTCGAATGGGACATGCAGACCTCAAAAGTGGGGCCCCCATAGGTGTGGGGCCCAGAGCGGTCGCCCCACTTGCTACCCCCAAATGCCACTCTTGCACCTGAGTCTGAACTTAGGAGGGATGAGCTCCTCAGGTGGTCCAGACCTGTCTGAGGTGGACAGGACTACTTGAAGTACCTGGCATAAAAGCCATTCCGTGATCGCCATGTTGCAGACTCAGAACTCTGAACACTTTGGACGCGTCTCCTGGCTGCTCAAGTCCATCTGCCTGGTTGTTTGGTTGCCAGCGAGCCTCACAGGGCCGGTGGATAGTGGGCATTTGAGAGAGGTGGGAAAAGGGACAAAGCAGCTTGGAGATGCAACCAAAGTGCTCACTAAGTGCTGTGTATATGAATGCTGATCTCAGAGCTGCTGCTTTTTTTAGTGGATTCTCTGGTCTCGCCCCTTTGGAGCACATGTAGGAGATATACAGGTAAAATTCTGTTGCAATGAACTGCCTAAAAAATATTTCGTTGTAATGAGATTCTGTATTTGTAGCTGTAGTGCTTTCTTTAACTTGCATCCAGGAGTTTGCAATCATTTCAATAGCTTCTTTCATGTTAATTTTAATCTCCTCCTGTCTACAAGTTATGCTGATGAGAATGTTTCTCAGCATTTCCTTCTGATAATACACTTGCAGGGTGCGAATGATGCCCAAACTCAATGGCCGTGCAATTGGCTGTGAGGAATTCAATGTGAACATTATCTAAATGCGGAAGCATGTTGTGGGCAGCACAGTTATCAATCAGAAGCCGAATCATCCTTTCTTTCTTTGTTTTCATATTATGAGGTTTTTGAACTCTTTTGGGAGTCCCCCCCCCCCACCACCTAACGGGAATGTCACGCTGAAGTGCGTTCCAAAGCGCGATTGCTGCGTCTGTGTAAGATTGTTTGTCCGTTGCCGGGGCAGGGCAACAGCAGGCTCACAGCGGTGCAATGAAGTGCAAATCCTAAAAGATCGGGTCACGCTAGAAGTCCTTATCTTGCACCCCAAAATATGAGGGTGAGTCGCAGTACTTTAGCGACACCAGCTTTATTCAGTGTGAAACAGGAACAGCACGGTTATTTATTGTAGCGAGATCTCCCACTCTCCTATACACAGACACAGCAGTCAGGCAAGGTCATGGCCAGGTTAGTGGCCAAGTTATACTGTGCCCTGCATTTATAATGTTCCTTGCATCACCCATCAAGTTCTTTTCTGTTTGCTTCGGTGAAGAGCCGCATCAGAGCTTTGAGCCTGCTGTTGTAACAGATAAACAGTCTTCCACAGACGCCGTGATCTCACTTCGGGATGTTCTTCGGCGTGTTGTCCAATTCAGGGAGGTTCTAAGAGAGTTTAGAAACCCCACCTTTTCTTGAATGAGTGCCGCATTAACAGCAGTATTTCTTGAACAAGCATCACTTAACCACATTAAACACTGCTTTTTCAACGTCTTCAAATGCAGCAGTTCCCATATGTTGGCAACCCGAGATTTTTCTTCTTTTTTTGCTCGGTCTTTCAAGAAAGTTGATAGTGTCAATGGCGAAATTCCAAATTCACTGGCAATGTATTTTTTCTTTTCAAGAGCTGCAACAATTAAAAGTTTTTTTTTCTACTATGAACAGTTGTCGTTTTTTTGTATCTACCGTTTCTATATGGAGGGAGACAATCAGTTAAATTCCAGTGGATGTTTTTCAAATGCTGACGAGCAATAAGCAAAAGGTATCACTGAAAACCACCGATAACAAAAACAGCAAAAAAACAGTACGAGCGAAGTCCGAAAAAAGAGAAAAAAAATGTACAATGTTTCTGTTTGGGGATCACTGTGCACAACTGAGCTGCGACCACAGATGATTCATTCAGGCATTTCAAGGTTTTCTGGGCACTTCGTTGTAATGAAAGTATCTGCTGAATCTGCCTGCTACTATAAGAGATGTCCCTTCGGTCTCAGCTTTTAAATCCCGGCTGAAGACTCACTACTTCAGTTTAGCACACCCTGACTAGAGCTGCTGATTAACTGTACAGACTGCATCTCTGTTGTTAGTCATTAGCACTAAAACATAAGTAACAGGTCTGTGAGGAGATCCCTCAGGACACCATCTACCGTCTCATCAGGAGCTGGTCAGACATTGTCAAGGCCAGTGGGGGTCATACACACTGCTGAGTCACATTTAGAGTTGCTGTGATGAAATTCAGACAAGTTGGATTAGCCTGTGATTTTAATTTTTGACTTTATAATTGTTATAATTTGTTACTAACCCTCACCTATTCTGTTTCTCTTCTCGGTACTCAAATGTGGCACTTTGTGCCACGGCCCACCTGCCAAGTTGTTTTGCCTGCCTAAGGTAAAGTCATCCCTGATGGAGGATTGCAGGAATCGTGGGAAAGAGGGGTCCTTTCATCGGATTGGCTGGCCCAGTGCTGTTTTAGCCGTGGAATGGCCAAATGGGGGAGGCAGCTTGATGGATGAGGTCTCCAGGACTCTAAACAAATCCAAATCATATTATGTGATATCATCTACTGTTAAATTCTGCTACGTACTTCTAAAATTTTTATTTTTTATACTGTATTGAGGATTTGTTCTGTTCTGTGTATTGTATTGTATTGACCCCCTTCTTTTGACACCCACTGCACGCCCAACCTACCTGGAAAGGGGTCTCTCTTTGAACTGCCTTTCCCAAGGTTTCTTCCATTTTTCCCTACAAGGGTTTTTTTTTTTGGGAGTTTTTCCTTGTCTTCTTAGAGAGTCAAGGCTGGGGGGCTGTCAAGTGGCAGGGCCTGTTAAAGACCATTGTGGCACTTCTTGTGTGATTTTGGGCTATACAAAAATAAACTGTATTGTATTGTATTGAATGTAATGTCACGCATGAGTGCATGGGGAGCGGCTTAAGGACCTGACGGGCGCCGCGACAAGCCGTGCCGGGGGACAATGGCGGGGTACTAACCTCTCTTTTCTTGTTTCTTCAGAAAGACCGAAGCACCGCTGCCATAAACAGTCCCAGAAGTCTTTTGGTACCACCCACTTCCGGGGTCCTTTCAAACCTCTGGTCCCTCAATGATGAAATCACTTTTCCCATCAACCATCACCATTTTCCCCATCATTTCATCACTTCCTCTCCTCTGTTATAAACTGTCCTACCTTCCTTATTTTTTATTGTCTGTTGAACTGAGAAGAAAACACTGACATATTCAAATTTACTTTACAGTCTATGGGGCCTAAAAACCCCAAACCTTTATACTTGTGTCTGCTTCTTTATTACAGTACTTTGTAGTAACGAGACTTCTATAGACTCTGTCTTATGGGGAAACTGTCAGGACCATAAAAATACTTCACTGTAATGAAAATTTCGCTGTAAAGATATTCGCTGTAACAGAATTTTACCTGTACATGTGTTTGTGGTTAGAAGAACACTGGTGCGCCTTGGCATGTTTTTAGTTACAAAAAGTGTGCCACCTCAGATAAAAAAGGTTGCGAAACACTCTTCTAGACAATCTCGGTGAGCAGCACAGATGAGATAGTTGGGCTGAATGGCCTTTTCTTGTAAAAAGTCAGGGTTGTGAATCTTAAAAAGCGACAATTAAAATTATGGGAAAAGAATAATGTGCCATTAGCAGAATGAATTGGCTACTAATTAAGAAAATGGCCGAATTAAAACCTGCAGTCACAGCAGCCCTCCAGGGTCTGAGTTTGACACCCGAGCATTAAGTGCAGAGAGCATCACTTGTAAAGGAGCTGTGGAAAAAACTGTTATCCTGGGATTCGGCAATATTCATGCCCAACTTTCACCTGTCACTTGAAAAGGGAGTGTCAAAAAAGAAATCTGTCACATTAACAGGCAGACCGCTCCGTGGTGGACGTCACCGGAAGGCTTACCTGACTCTGTGTTAGTCGTTTCCGAGATCCGGAAGCAATGCTGTTTGCTGAAATTCCGGGAGCAGATCCGCACACAGTGTGGGGGAAGAATCATATTTTTTAGCCTGCCGAACTTACATTCAGGAGGAATGATTCCAAAACATGATGCGTGAGCCTAAAAATAAAAAAAAAAATACAAAAAAGTGTCAAGAACGTTACGTAAAACTTGGGAAAAACACCAAGAAGGAGAAGTGGTGGCTCTGAGGTTACGGATCTGTGCTGGTATCTGGAAGGTTGCCGGTTCAAATCCTTTTACTGTCAGAAGGGATCCTCTACTCCGTTAGGCCCATAACCTGAAAACTCCTCCAGGGGGCGCAATACAATGGCTGATCCTATGCTAAGACCCCCAACGTTCATGTGGAAATACAATGTCCCCTTGGGGATTAACAAAATATATCAATTCAAAAAAATGTATGGGAGGCAGCTTGATGGGGACACTCCGAAGGGACATCAGTGGCTCATCGACCAACAGGAACATTTCATGATTGAATTTTGCCCCATCAGCAATTTAGTCAAGTGCCGTTTCTTGTCATGCGTATTCAGTACAATCAAATTCTCACTTCATCAAGGTAAGTGTCTCCCATTTGGTCTTCCACTAAGAGTAAAAACAGACCCTCTCCTCAAATCTGAACTATTCCATCTTACTACATTATTATGTTTCATAGTCATTGTACTTGGTGACTGTCTGGGATGTTAATGTAGGGGTTTCTATCTTGCATGGAGTAATGTGATGGTTTTTTGTACACACTGACTGTTTTGTACAGCGCCTATAAAGAGGATTCACAGTTTTATTTTTATACAACATTGAATTCCAATGCATTTAACATCATAAAATGTCACAGTTAAAAAAAGTCCTCTGCAAACTGACAGAAATGTAATCAATAAGTACTTTTTGATTTGATATACTTTATTAACTCCTCAAGGGGAAATTGTTTATTCACATGACCTTTGGCAATCAGAGCGCAGGGTCAGCCATTGGAGCTGTTTTCAAGTTTAAGGGCCCAACAGAGTAGGATCTCTTCTGGCAGCGACAGGATCTGAACCAGCAACCAGACACCAGCGCAGATCCCTAGCCACAGAGGCACCACTCCGGTCCTGTGATTAACTAGTTTGTATTTTATATTTGTCATTTATTTAGGCCACTTTTCCGACATCCGTTCTCACTTTGACATTGCAGAGTCTTTTTCTGTTGATCGGTGTCAAGAAAGACAAATGAAATTCACTGGAATTCAATCTTGCATGACAATAAAGCGTGGCCAAAGGGGGTGAATACTTTTACAAATGCACTCTTTCTCTTTTATTTACTGTATAATTTCCTGTAACACTGAAATGAGATGCTAATCATGGCACTAGAGAGTGGTGTGTATTGCATGTGGATTATCACATGCGTAACGTTATTTCACTGCCCTATGAACATGTGACAGTCACGACCCTCAATAACCATCTGGTAACTTGTAACTGTACTGTAATGCTGGGGACACTGTGTACTAATGGAGAACAACCACTTCACTGCCTTATTGCCTTCTCTGCCCCGTTTGTTAGAAGCATTTCTTACCAGGATTAGAGGGTCATTAGTGTCACACATGTACAGAACAGTGAAAGTCTTACTAATAAGCAGACACAAGGGAACAGCAGTGAAACTGTTACCTCCCTTTAGCATTAACTTTGTTTGTGCCTCTGACTGCACTGCTCAATGCTAATCATCAGCACTTCGATAAAATTAATAGTGCAAACTCTATGGAACAAAGAAAGAAAGAAAGAATGGCACTATATGATAGATAGATAGATAGATAGATAGATAGATAGATAGATAGATAGATAGATAGATAGATAGATAGATAGATAGATAGATAGATAGATAGATAGATAGATAGATAGATAGATAGATATGAGAGGCACTATATTATAGATAGATAGAGTAGAAGGCACTATATAACATACAGATAGATAGATAGATAGATAGATAGATAGATAGATAGATAGATAGATAGATAGATAGATAGATATGAGAGGCACTATATTATAGATAGATAGAGTAGAAGGCACTATATAACATACAGATAGATAGATAGATAGATAGATAGATAGATAGATAGATAGATAGATAGATAGATAGATAGATAGATAGATAGATAGATAGATAGATAGATAGATATGAAAGACTTTATGACAGATAGATAGATAGATAGATAGATAGATAGATAGATAGATAGATAGATAGATAGATAGATAGATAGATAGATAGATAGATAGATAGATAGATAGATTTTTGCCTCGGTTCACGGCCACACACTCGGTATACGAACAAGCCAGGTTCCCTTTCGGTTTGTACATGTTCAGTCTCTCCCTGTGCATTTCCTGTGCAGAGAGCAAGAGAGAGAGCGCGACACACACACACACACAGGCAGCGTGACCGAGAGAGAGACAGGGCTGGACACATAAGGCAGGGAAGGCAGTTAAAGAATGCACTGGGCTTGTTTTTGTTTTCACTTCTGTTTACAGCTATCGGTTTGTAGCGTGCATTGTTGCAATATTACTTTTCTTGGTGGTTTATTAAATTACGGAATTTTTCAAATGTTCATTTTTTTCCCTGTGCTTAAAACTCATTAAAAAAAAAGTTTTTTTAGCCAGCGGTTGGTAGCTCTATTGCGTGAACTATTGCAGTGTTAGTTTTGTCTGTTGTTCAAGGTTTTCTCAGTGTTATTCAATGTTTTTACATTTAGTTTACTTTTACGCTGTGCATTCTATGGTTTAATTAACTATATTTGTGCTTAAAAAAAGGTCTGGAACAGATTAATTGTATTTACATACAATCCTATGGGGGAAATTGCTTCGGTTGATGACCAAATCGGTTTACAACCAGAGTTTTGGAACGAATTATGGTCGTGAACCAAGGTTCCACTGTATATGATAGATAGATAGATAGATAGATAGATAGATGTGTAAGGCAATATATAATAGAAGGATAGATAGATGTGTAAGACACTATATAATAGATAGATAGATAGATAGATAGATAGATAGATAGATAGATAGATAGATAGATAGATAGATAGATAGATAGATAGATAGATAGATAGATAGATAGATAGATAGATAGATAGATAGATAGATACTAACTGGAAAAAGTGATCAAAAATGTGGTACCATTTCAACCTGTTATTTGACAATTAGGTAAATACTGTACTGTACTGGAACTTGTAACATGTCATTAACGCTGTAGGCACATTGTGTAAGCCCCCTTATATGTCCCCCTGCTCTACAAGCACATTTCTGAATGCCATTATGATTCTCTTTGCCCCTTACTACTAATATTACCCAAACACTGGTGGAAAAATATTCATATTTCACATTGCCTTGCAGCAAAAATCTCCTCACATGAAAAAGTAGTCACATAATCATGAGTCAACGGCGGCTTAGATGTACAGTATTTATAATGGTTGCTATTATGGCAACAAATTACATCTTTAGGAGAACACATTTAAAGAATATTTTATTGTAGGTGTGTGTGTGTGTGTCAGAGACGACTATCAGCAGAAGACTTTGTGAAGAGAAATGCAAACTAACGCTGTGGTAAGTAGTGTGGTAAATAGAAGGGCTTTAGGGACGTTCAGATCTCAACTTGAATAGGACTGATGAGATTCTTGGGCGTTTCTTTTCTAATGTTCTAATGTGTGACCACTGATCAATCCACAGGAGTGAGACTGGCCCACTGTGAGCCTGGATGGGAAAGGTGCTATTTAAATAAAATGTATTATTATTATGTTACCATTATTTCATAGATTGCAGGCCTTGTCATACACACAGATGGCCACAAGATGGCAATACCTGCTCAGTGTCAATTTCATTCAGGCTTCCGCAGACTTCTGTCTTTCATCCTACTTCTGCAATGCAATGTCTACAGCTTAGCTCTTAGGGGCTAATCTGTCACTAAATGTAGAGGGGGAGGTCGATCCATGTCAAAATTAAGACTCACAACAAGGAGACATGCACATTTGGCGTGATGACACGCTTTACCCCACACAGTCACACCAGCCAGCATTATTAGAGCACATCAAAAGTGTCACTCATGCATATTAGCATTTCACAAAGATGTGACCTGTGGAATGCCAGAAGGAGACAAGCCAAGCAATGGCTTCCATGTTTAAGTCCAGCAGATAATTCCTCTCATATTCACTTACTTTTTACAATGAAAAATGCAAAGAAATGCAAATTGCAATAAACAGCTGATAAGCATACTAAAAAAGTATTTTGTTGCCTGGGTTTGAATTTACTGTCTGGTCATGGTCTGTGTAGGGGCTGCATGTTCTCAATAATCTGCATGGGGGTTTCTTCAACATTTTAACAGTTGTGCCTATTAGACTATGGCCGATTCTAAATTGATCCTGTGTGGCTGTGCACAGGAATGGGACCTGTGATGGGCTTGCACCTGTTATGGGGCTCTCTTGGTTTTAATGGTGCTAAGATAAACTTTAAACTCTGACTTAGATTTGAACATTAGAACATTAGAAAAAGTTAGACAATAACAGGACATTTAGCCCAAGAAGAAAAACTTCCTAATGTTTGTGTGAAATTTACCCTTAACAAGTTTCCAACAGTTTCCAACTGCGTCCCTGTGTTCTTGATCTCGATCCATTGGATAAATTCCCTTCATAATTTTAAACACTTCACTCAGGGTTTCCTCTTCATCTTCTTTTACTTAAACTGTAAAGGCTCAGCTCTTTTAATCTTTCCTCATAACTCATCCCCTGTAACCCCCGAATCAGCCTAGTACTCTTCTCTGGACCTTTTCTAGCACTGCCAATCCTGGAGACCAAAACTGCACCCAGTACTCCAGATGAGGCCTCACCAGTGTGTTATAAAACTTGAGCAGAACTTCCTGTGACTTGTACTCCACACATCAGGGCGCTATATAACCTGACATTCTGTTATCCTTCTTAATGGCTTCTGAACACTGTCTGGCAGGTGATAGGGACAAGTCCACTACTTCTTCTTTTTCTTACTTTTTGGCTGCTCTTCTCTGGACTTTTTCAAGTGCTGGTATGTCCTTTTTGTAGCCTGGAGACCAAAACTGCACACAGGACACTTCCAAAACACTGAGAAGCATATTAGATTTTGGTCACATGACCCTAATGGTGCAGTCACCTCAACACTCTTAATTCTATCCTAATTATTACAAAATATTAAATCCAAGCAGGCCTCACTCCACATTGGTGCTTTAACATCCTGTGTTAAAAACCAGTTACTGATTACTTCTAAAAACTCCTGCTCTTGTGCTCTGCTATTTGCAAGGTTATCATAGTAAATGTTATGGTTGTTGAAGTCCACTACGACTAAAATATCCCACTGTAAACTTGCCTTTTTAATATTATTAAATGTTGCACATTGAAATTACTGTTTGCATTGGGGGTCTATAGTACACTCCTAAAATAAGGCCTCTGTCCCTAGTGCTTGCCAGACGAAATCCAGTCGTCCTCACTAAGTTGGGGCTCATTGTCTAACTGAAGAAGACTTGTGTATAACATCTGCTTTACACAAACAGCGACACCCTGCCTTCATTTTTTTGTTCTGTGTACCCTTCCTAAAAAATGTGTATCCATCTACAGTATGCTATACTCATCCCCATCTTTGTTATTTAGCCAGGTTTCTTTTAATGCTATAATATCATATTTATGCTCAGCTACACACAACTCCAGCTCATTTGATTTATTTTTGATACTTTGAGCATTAAGACAAACTATTTTTAATGTGTTTCTTGATTTACTTTGCACTTAAACTTTGAGTTAGAATTTTCATTGCTATGCCTATTCATTTTTACACCATTTTTGCCCCCTCATATACAATTCTAAATCAGGCCTGTCCTAAACACCCTGCTCCCCCATTCCCTAATTTAAACAATTCTTGACTATCCTACTCATACGCCTCCCCAACGTCCCTTCGGCTCAAATGTCACCCGTCGTGGCAGAACAGGTCCCATCTGGTTCAAAAGGAGTCCCAATGCCCCATAACCCCTGTGAATTTGGAATTGTAAATTTCCCCTTGGGATTAATAAAGTATCTATCTATCTATCTATCTATCTATCTATCTATCTATCTATCTATCTATCTATCTATCTATCTATCTATCTATCTATCTATCTATCTATCTATCTATCTATAACCCTATACTCTTCTATCTTACACCAATTAATTGGGTTGAGAATGTCATGTTCTGCTTAGATATTGTATTACATTCTTGTTAGAGACATGCCATAAATGGTGCTGATTTTGGTATACAGCACCTGGAAAAAGTATTCAGACCACTTCACTTCTTTCACATTTTGTTATGTTGCAGCATTGTGCTAAAATTATTTAAATTAATTTTCTCCCTCATCAAACAAAACTCAATACCTCAGAATGAAAAAACAAAAACAGGCTTTTAGAAATTTTTGCAAATTAATGAAAAATAAAAAAAGTGAACTATCACCTTGGCTCAAGTATGCAGACCCTTTGCTATGACACTTGAAATCTGGCTCAGCTGCATCCCGTTCTATTGATCATTGTTCAGATGTTTCTACACCTTGTTTGGAGTCCACCAGTGATCGGTCATTTTAATTGAGTGCAAATGATTAGGACAGGCACATGCCAGGCTATAGAAGGTTCCTCAGCTGAGCAAACAACCAAGTCATAAGGTTGAAGAAATTTCCAGCAGGGTTTAGAGACAGGTTTGTGCTGAGGCACAGATCTATAGAAGGATACAAGAAATGTTGGCACCACTGAAGGTTCCCAATGGTACAGTGAGTTCCATAATTCCTAAATGGAAGACGTTTATAACAACCACAACTCTTTCTAGAGCTGGCCACTTGGCCAAGCTGAGCAATGAGGGGGAGAAGGGCCTTGGCAAGAGAGGTGACCATGAAACCAGGGGTCACTCTGGCTTAACACCAGAGAACTTGTGTGAGTTTGGGAGAAACCACAAGAAGGGCAACCACCACTGCAACACTCTACTAATCTGGGCATTGTGACGGAGCGGCCAGGCAACTCATGAAAGCCTGCATGGAGTTTGCAAAAGGACACCTAAAGGACTCTTTTATTATGAGAAACAAGTTTAGCTTATTTGATACAACCAAGATTGAACTGCTTGACCTCAATTCTAAATAATATATCTGGAGGAAACCAGGTACCTCTCATCACCTGTGTAATACCATTCTAACAGTGAAGTATGGTGGTGGTAGCGTTATGCTGTGGGGGTTACTGGGAAAACAGATAGAGTTACATGAAAGCAAATCAGTGCAAACTGCAGAGATATCCTTAATGAAAACCTGCTCCAGCGTGTTTTATACACCAGGCCGGGACAAATTTTCAACTTTCAACAGGAAAACAGCCTTAAGCTCAAAGCAAAGACAACACACTGGAGCGGCTTAGAGACAACTCTGTGAATGTCCCTGAGTGGCCCAGCACAGAGCCCGAATGTTTTGAACATCTCTGGAGTGACCTGAACATAGCTGTCCACCGTCAGTCTCCATCCAACCTGACAGAACTTGAGAAGATCTGTAGAGAACAATGGCAAGAAATCCCGAAAATCCAGGAGTGACTGTCAATGTGTTAACCAACCTGAGGAAGCTGAGGAAGGAGTCAGACTTACTGTAATTCCACACCATTCACATCTCATCCCAGACAACACTTCGGAGGAGCCACAGGTTCGTTTACAGACTTCACAGCGAGCACTTGATGACAGGTTGCCTTCCCTCCAGTGGTGATGATAAGTATCCTTAGCAAGAGATGAAGAAAACCAAAGTAAGAAAAAAATACATGACTCACACATCCTCAGACACTGTTGTCCTGGTTATAAAGTCATATTGGCCTAGGGTGGTCCAAATCCTCAGTCTAAAGCATATTATTTATAACTCATACATAATAAATACATACATTCACAAATAATTAATTAATAACAAGACTAAGCCCAAAGATCTTTTCAGCAGATCTGACTTTTTGCTCTTGACTTGTTTAGCTGCTAATCCAAACCACACTGTGATGGATGAGCTGACAGTAAACCCGACGATGACTGTGTAGAACTGAATCTGTGTCATGAACTAAATAAAACAGTCCCAAAATAACTCAAAAATGCACCCTCAGAAGGGGGATCCATCAAATCCTGGCCAGAATCTTTATAAATGAAAATATTTATTGTCGTAAAAATGCTCATAGGAGCACAAAGTCAAAGAGTTTCCTGAAATGTCAAAGGAAGTCCATGGCAGACAGGACTCACTCACAAATCTAAAACAGAACATAAAGTCAAAAATCTAGTAATGTCGAAATAATCAAAAGGAGTGATATACACAGAAGAACTCGTCACATTGCCACCACCACCACAAGCAAATTCTTAATGAACCCCAAGGAACTGAGGGTTTTCCTCAGCCTTTATAGGCCCCACCTCTTGGGGAATCACCCACAAAACACAAAGAACATAGCAGAAGAGATTTTGACATTCAGAAACAAAATAATCAAGAAAGCTAACATATCAAAAATAAACAAAATGAACATAAATGAGACATCTGAACCCGGCCATGGCTGAAACATAACAATCTGAAGCTCTTGTGGTAGACTGAACCGTCTCAGCTGCCACAGCAAGAACATCTGCTGCTGTGTCTTTTAATCGAATCTATGTTGGTCTTTCATCCATCGCTTACCTGCAGATGGTTCAAAACACCACTGCTCAGCTCTTGACAGGCACACGTAAACGACAACACATTACTCCCATTCTGGCTTCTCTCCACTGGCTTCCAGTCCATTTTCAAATTGATTTTAAGATTTTTACTGTTTGTTTTTATGTCCTAGAATGGCTTAACATCACTTTATCTCTCAGACCTTGTGCAACACCAGACTCTGGCAACGTCACTTAGGTCTTCTGATCAAATGCTGTTGAATGTTTCCAGATCGAGGTTGAAATGTAAAGCAGGTCAGGCTTTCTCGGTTGCTGGAATACACCAACACTTTACATGAGGACCTACTTCAGCTTCTTTAAAATCACGTCTTAAAAACTCATTTTTATTCTCTGTCTTTTAATTCTCAATGAGTTTTTGATTGCTATTCCTATTTGTTTTATTCTTTTTATGTCATATTTCAATTTTTATGTTGTTTTTTTTTTTTTTACATTTTCCTTGTACAACATTTTGGTCAATATTCATTTTTTTAAATATGACTGATGAATGAATTGACATTTATCAGCTAAGTATGCACTCATAGAAGGAATTTGACTCCAATTTTTGATTTTGACTCCTTACATATCACTACATGGACACAACTGATAAGTACACACCAGCAGAAAATACAAACTTAGGAGTACAAACCTACACCCACATAGTGCAAGGCAGTGTAACAAGTGAATGAATGGCAGAGTTAAGCACTCAAAGTCTATTGCAAGATGTTTTTTATTGCGGGGAGGGTGTGCTGTTAGCCAGGAACAGCCCAACCAAATTAACCCTTTATGGGGTGGAGTTGTGGAAAGAAACCATTCTTATTTCTGCTTGGTATAGTTAAATCTGTAATGCATACCAGAAGAGAGAAGTTCAAAGACATTGTGGTCTGGATATGAGGGATCAGTGATGATTTTCCTATTTCATGACTAGGGAATGGAATACACGTTCTGTAAGGAGGGAAGACAAAAGCCAATGATCGTTTCAGCAGACCTGACATATTTAGTTGCTGATCCAAACCACAAACCACACTGTAATGGATGAGCTGAGAACAGACTCAATGATTGCTGTGTAGGACTGAATTTGTAGCTCCTGTGGTAGACTGAACTTTCTTAGCATCTGCTGCTGTGCATTTTTTATAATGGAATCTATATCAATCTTCCATTTCAAGTCCCATGAGCGCTTGGTTCTCAGAAATCTGACGGTTTCCACAGCTGACACATTAATTATTAAGTATGGTGAGGACCTTGCTGGACTAGAAAAAGAAAACAACTTCATTTTAGATCTTTAATTCATCAAGGAATTGAACCTGATGGAGCCTAACTAACTAACATGGTGAGAGGAGAGAATACTGGGGGACTCCTTGTAAAGTCCACAGTTATCTCCAAATGTATGGGCACATTTAGCTCCCAGTTTTTCAAAGGGCCACCTGCTCAACCTCCCGTCTGTATGCAGACTCACCACCACTGGTTGGTTGTGTCATCAGCACATTTGAAGAGTTTGACTGAGGGATCCTTAGAGGTGCAGTCATTAGTAAGAGCAGTGGAGTCAGCACACATCCTTGGGGGGCACCAGTGTTAACTGTGCCGGAACTACAGTAGAGTTTCCCCAGTTTCATCTGCTGTTTCTGATTTGTCTGGAAATTAGTAATCCGCTAATGAATGGAGTCAGGGACAGAAAACAGGATGATTGTATTAAATTCTGAACAGAAGTCCAGGGTTGTCCAGGAGTTTGAATCCCGTAAATGCCAAAAGAGACTCTGCTCTGTTGGGCCCTTGAGCAAGGTCCTTAACCTGCAATTGCTGAGTGCTCTGAGTGATGAGAAAGGTGCTATATAAATGCAAAGAATTGATTATTAATTGTAGATCCATACTGCCCGCATCATTCACTGACCTGTCTGCTCAGCAGGCAAACTGAAAAGGGGGTCCAACAAGGAAGCATTGATAAGCTTTTTAAAGGTTTTCAAAGACAATTCTACCACACCAGCTATGAAGAATCCCACCATTGTTCTCATCTGTTGTGACTAATGGATATACAGTGCATCCAGAAAGTATTCACAGCGCTTCATCACTTTTTCCACCTTTTGTTATGTTACAGCCTTATTCCAAAATTGTTTAAATTCATTTTTTTCCTCAGAATTCTGCACACAACACCCCATAATGACAACGTGAAAAAAGTTTACTTGAGGTTTTTGCAAATTTATTAAAAATAAAAAAACTGAGAAATCCCATGTACATAAGTATTCACAGCCTTTGCTCAATACTTTGTCGATGCACCTTTGGCAGCAATTACAGCCTCAAGTCTTGTTGAATATGATGCCACAAGCTTGGCACACCTATCCTTGGCCAGTTTCGCCCATTTCTGTTTGCAGCACCTCTCAAGCTCCATCAGGTTGGATGGGAAGCGTCGGTGCACAGCCATTTTAAGATCTCTCCAGAGATGTTCAATCGGATTCAAGTCTGGGCTCTGGCTGGGCCACTCAAGGGCATTCACAGAGTTGTCCTGAAGCCACTCCTTTGATATCTTGGCTGTGTGCTTAGGGTCGTTGTCCTGCTGAAAGATGAACCATCACCCCAGTCTGAGGTCAAGAGCGCTCTGGAGCAGGTTTTCATCCAGGATGTCTCTGTACATTGCTGCAGTCATCTTTCCCTTTATCCTGACTAGTCTCCCAGTTCCTGACGCTGAAAAACATCCCCACAGCATGATGCTGCCACCACCATGCTTCACTGTAGGGATGGTATTGGCCTGGTGATGAGCGGTGCCTGGTTTCCTCCAAACGTGACGCCTGGCATTCACACCAAAGAGTTCAATCTTTGTCTCATCAGACCAGAGAATTTTCTTTCTCATGGTCCGAGAGTCCTTCAGGTGCCTTTTGGCAAACTCCAGGCGGGCTGCCATGTGCCTTTTACTAAGGAGTGGCTTCCGTCTGGCCACTCTACCATATAGACCTGATTGGTGGATTGCTGCAGAGATGGTTGTCCTTCTGGAAGGTTCTCCTCTCTCCACAGAGGTCCTCTGGAGCTCTGACAGAGTGACCATCGGGTTCTTGGTCACCTCCCTGACTAAGGCCCTTCTCCCCCGATCGCTCAGTTTAGATGGCCGGCCAGCTCTAGTAAGAGTCCTGGTGGTTTCGAACTTCTTCCACTTATGGATGATGGAGCCCACTGTGCTCATTGAGACCTTCAAAGCAGCAGAAATTTTTCTGTAACCTTTCCCAGATTTGTGCCCTGAGACAATCCTGTCTCGGAGGTCTACAGACAATTCCTTTGACTTCATGCTTGGTTTGTGCTCTGACATGAACTGTCAACTGTGGGACCTTATATAGACAGGTGTGTGCCTTTCCAAATCATGTCCAATCAACTGAATGTACCACAGGTGTACTCCAATGAAGCTGCAGAAACATCTCAAGGATGATCAGGGGAAACAGGATGCACCTGAGCTCAATTTCGAGCTTCACAGCAAAGGCTGTGAATACTTATGTGCATGTGCTTCTCAATTTTTTTATTTTTAATAAATTTGCAAAAACCTCAAGTAAACGTTTTTCATGTTGTCATTATGGGATGTTGTGTGTAGAATTCTGAGGAAAAAAATGAATTTAATCCATTTTGGAATAAGGCTGTAACATAACAAAATGTGGAAAAAGTGATGCGCTGTGAATACTTTCTGGATGCACTGTATGTATGGAAACTTCTTCAGAGTAATTCCTAGATACTGCAAGTTCAAATATGGCAGGTTTTCTACCTACAAATGACTCAGCATTACTTACATTGTTAATCTTTTACTAATTACAAATATGAATGGTCATCTACTGAAGCTTAAAATATTCTTTATTTCTCAGTCATTATCAATAGTTCATTACTGAATGGCGCAGATCCTCATGAACTAAAAGTGTCAGTTATCAGACCATTACTTAAAAAAGCCAGAGCTAGACCCACATACGCTTAGTAATTAAAGAGACTCATTTCAAATGTACTCCCTAAAATACTCGAAAAAAAGTAGTTGCCACGCAGCTTCAGTCTCACCTTACATGTCACAATTTATCTAAGAAATTCCAGTCTGGCTTCGGCACTGGTCATAGTACCGAAACAGCACTAACGCGTGTTGTAAATGACGTTCTGATATTCTCTCCGCGGTGTTTGACTCCATTGACCATTCTATTTTATAATGCTGGCTGGAAATTGACATTGAGTTCATGAGCGCTGTCCTTGATTGGTTTAGTTCTTATTTATCAAATCATTACGAGTATGTCCTAGAATGTGCTGACAGTACTCCATTATTTCACTACAAAATTAAATATGGCATCCCGCAGGGCTCAGTCCTGGGACCTTTACTGTTTTCACTTTATATGCTTCAATGGGAACTTTCATTAGAAAAAAGAACAGTAATTTTCACTCATATGCAGATGACACCCAGTTATACCTTTCTTTTAGACTAAACAAGGTTTCTCTGATGATTTTCTTGATTAAATGTGTCAAGTGAGTTTAAAGGAGTGGATGGATGAGAACTACTTGTCTTTGAACACAGATAAAACAGAAATTGTAGTTATTGGAGAGAATAATGCTGACCGCAGCAACATTCTGTCGCTCTTTAGCTCAGCTGGAATCACCATTCGTTTTTCTGAATCAGAACACAATGGAGTCGTTATCTTTGACAAGTCGTTCTAAACACACATTACAAAAATATCCATCTTAAAAATGTTTGAAGATTAAGACTTTTCTAAATATATGGGATACTGAGAAATTAATTCATGTATTTATTTCTAGCTGGGCGGCACGGTGGCGCAGTGGGTAGCGCTGCTGCCTCGCAGTTGGGAGACCTGGGGACCCGGGTTCGCTTCCCGGGTCCTCCCTGCGTGGAGTTTGCATGTTCTCCCCGTGTCTGCGTGGGTTTCCTCCCACAGTCCAAAGACATGCAGGTTAGGTGGATTGGCGATTCTAAATTGTCTCTAGTGTGTGCTTGGTGTGTTTGTGTGTGTCCTGCGGTGGGTTGGCACCCTGCCCAGGATTGGTTCCTGCCTTGTGCCCTGTGTTGGCTGGGATTGGCTCCAGCAGACCCCCGTGACCCTGTGTTCGGATTCAGCGGGTTGGAAAATGGATGGATGGATGGATTTATTTCTAGCAGGATTGACATCTGCAACGGATTAATCACTGGCTGTTCCAATCATTCTTTCGGCAGCTTTAAGTTAATTCAAAATGCTACAGCAAGAACTATTACAAGAACAATACAGAACTCCATTTCTGGCTCCCAGTTAAGTTCATGGCTGATTTCAAAATCTGCCTTTTAACATGTAAAGCCTTAAATGTTTACTTATCTGAGGTAGTCATTACTTACAAACCAGAGCGCACATTAAGATTTCAAGATGTTGGCCTGCTTATGATTCCAAGGATTTAAATGATATAACAGTGGGAGTCGAGCTTTTAGTTACAGGGCCCCGAGGCTGTGGAATGATCTGCCTGCTATGATAAGAGGTGCCCCTTCAGTCTCAGCCTTTAAATCTGGGCTGAAGACTCACGACTTTAGACCAGCATACCCTGACTAGAGCTGCTGATTAGCTGTCTGTACTGCATTTCCGTTTGTTAGTCATTTGTACAGAATTATAAGTAATACAACATTTTTAAACCTTTACTATCCCTTCTCTATTCTGCTTCTCTTCTCAGTATCTGAATGTGGCACTTGATGCCACTACTCTACTGCCAGGCTGCTCTCCTGTGTATGGAAAAGCCATTTCAGATAAAGGAGCATTGGGATCATCACACCGAAAGATTCTCTCATCAGATTGGACAGCCAGCACAGACTCCACTACAGAAAACCCAGGAGCGGGTAGGCGGCCAATTGGCTGAGGTCTTCACGACTTTGACTTTGTTTTTGACTTTCTCTTGTACAATTTTAATCTCCACCGTTGTTAATTGGCCATAGTTCATCAATTAATTAATGGATACATATTTTTGGCTTCCATTTATGTTTAATCAGTCTCTACCTTGTTCTCTGCGTGTTTTAACAAATCTATATTTATATGTGCACCCGTTCTGTATTTAGCAATTAGTATAATCTAATCTTGTATTTTAACAAAGAATTGTTCACAGTGCTCTGCGCCTGCATTTAATGAAGAGCACTTAACAAAAAATAACTTGCATTGTATTGTATTGTTTGGTTAAGAGCACATCTACCCAGTCAGCCACTTTTACAGAAGGCTCAAAACTGTACTTGTTTATGTGAAACTCTTCTTTGATGCTCCTGCACATTAAACAAGCTAAGTCACACTTACATGATCTTGGTGGCCATCGTGGTTACACTGCCGACAGTCACTGCAGCTGAAGGGAGCACAGTCCACATGCACATGTAGCTCACACACTGTGAAGACAAAATAAACAAACGTGTGAGCGCTTGGTGTTTGTCTTTAAGAAACGGAAAAGTTCTCAACTCTCCCGCTAACAGAAATACTCAAATGAGCAACTGACTTGACCAAAAATGAGCCAAGAGCTGCTGCTTCTTCTTCTTCTTTTTTTTTTTTAAATGAACTGTACCAAAATAGAAAACCACACAGGGAGGGAAAGGGTTATGTTTTGCCAGTGAAGGTACAGTCACCACATGAAAACAAATCTGCAAGAATAAGAATATATGAACAGCAGGAAAAATGGTGGAAACACTAGAATTAAGTCACAATGTGCAACCAATAAAGGTGCGGCCTACCGCAGCACAGAATCTCCAAGGAGCTACAATTCCGCATCACTACTCTGTCAGAAAGTCAGTTAATTCATGACTTCAGGTTCACTTTTTCGGTCAATGTCACAGGAACAAAGACATTTTTTATTAAAGTAACATTAAAAAGCTATAAACAAAAATGTGATACAATAACAGTCAAAATGTAAGCTGTTTAGTGGGTCTACAGGTGGTCTTGATGCTTGTGAGCCCCGGTTGTCACTCCTCCGTAATTCAAGAAATCCAGTTGTCGTCTCCATCAATGACATTCAAGAATCTAAAGAAACTAGCTTTCCCCATCAATACTGACTTAATGCATTCAACATTGATGCTAACCATTGAATGATTTTTGGTAATCCAAAGCATCCAAATATGTCAATCAATACAAATTAGGAGATGAATTCAAAGTAACCAGCTCTCTCCATCAGAACAGATCTTGCAACATCTAAATTAGATAGATAGATAGATAGATAGATAGATAGATAGATAGATAGATAGATAGATAGATAGATAGATAGATAGATAGATAGATAGATAGATAGATAGATAGATAGATAGATAGATAGATAGATAGATAGATAGATGTGAAAGGCACTATATAATACACACTATATGATAGATAGATAGATAGATAGATAGATAGATAGATAGATAGATAGATAGATAGATAGATAGATAGATAGATAGATAGATAGATAGATAGATAGATGTGAAAGGCACTATATAATACACACTATATGATAGATAGATAGATAGATAGATAGATAGATAGATAGATAGATAGATAGATAGATAGATAGATAGATAGATAGATAGATAGATAGATAGATAGATAGATAGATAGATAGATAGATAGATAGATAGATAGATAGATAGATAGATAGATAGATAGATAGATAGATAGATAGATACTTTATTAATCCCAAGGGGAAATTCACATTCTTCAGCAGCAGCATACTGATACAATAAACAATATTGAATTAAAGATTGATAATAATGCAGGTAAAAACAGACAATAACTTTGTATAATGTTAACGTTTAACCCCCAGGGTGGAATTGAAGAGTTGCATAGTTTGGGGGAGGAACGATCTCCTCAATCTGTCAGTGGAGCAGTAAAATATAAAATAATATAAAATATAAAACATGAAGCAATACAAATAAATGATATTATGTGATAACCAGGGGGTACACCTGCCGCCCCGATCCGACACAAACTGTCAGAGACATCAGTTTTGTCCAACAAAAGCCCCTTTATTTAGGAAAAGGAAACCAGAGAAGTCTCCAAAGAATGATACCTGCAGTAACACTGTCCTTTTCTTCCAGAGCCTTCTCTACACCTCATAGTTGAGCTTCATCCACCTCCTCCCAATTTAGGCTCTCTTCTGTGAGGTAGCTGTTTCCTTTTAAGCCACACCTGGGAGAACTTCAGGTGGCTCGTTAGGGAGACCTGGAATTACTCCCAGGTGCGGCGGAACCCCAAAGTAGGTCTCTGCAGCTTCCCTTGGCGGCATCCCTGGAACCCAACAGGGCTGAGCCGACCAATACCAAGTTCCATATAGCCCTGTGGGACTCCGAGGGACCGTTACACCCTAAGGGGACTGCCAGACAGCAGTTTGGGGGAGATAACGCCCTTCGTAAGTCATCTCCCCCTGTCCTTCCACATTACAAAGGCATCCTGCTCAGGTAATGGCACCGGCCGCCATCATTCACAATGACTCTTAGCAGTCCCAAAGGTTCAACGATGTCAATCAACTCTAGTTGGTACTCAGCTCTTGAGAACTGAACACATCCAACTGTCTCCATCAATACTAATTTGGAGACAACTCAATTCCAAAGCACCTGGCTTTCCTCTATTGGCACCAATTGAGAAATGATTTGAAATTTCTCTGAATCTTTATGTCATCTGTGGCACCTTCAGATATCTTCACCTACGGACCCCTAAGCTTTGTTTCACATTTCGTTATGTTGTAATCACATGGTAAATTTATTTAACCTCCTTAGTGTTAAACCTGAGCGTCGCTTCAGCTGTAAAAACCGTGCTAAAAGTGTTAGTCCCAAGCATTACTCGGGCAACTGTATAAACGCATCTCACATAAGCATTAAACCCGAGGATTACTCGGGCTGTAAAAGTGCTAACAGAGTTAATGCTGAGCATTGCTCGGGAAACATTATAGGTGTGTCATGCATAAGCGTCAGGCCCGAGTGTTACCCGGCTTCTCCTAGCCTCATAACGGCGTCTTGTAAGAAACGTTTTCCAGGGGCTCAGGTGTTGCACACTCTTGAAGGTGATACAAGCAGTGATGACGAAGTGAATCTGTCTTCAAGCAGTAAAATTGAAATGGACAGCAAAATCGAAAGTGATTCTGATGAATCTGAAAGTGACACTTGTGTTAATCGCACATGTGCAGTGTGCTGTTCAAAAGCTGATCAGTCTGGAAAGAAAATCCACAAGGAATAACACTACTAGTGTCCCGACTGTGATGTTGGACTGTGTATTTCACCATGCTTCAAGATATTCCACACAAAAGACAGATTTTCATAGCATATACGATAGTAGCATTTTTTTATTATTATTATTATTATTTGGATCATTAATATATGTTTTACACTTCTGACTTCACGGGTCTACAAAAAAATATTTTTTGTTTGCTACTCAGAACTTCAGAGCAGCTCTCTATTAAGTTTTTCACACTGGTTTCATATATGAAATCGGAATTAAGCTAGCACATCAGATTTTTGAAATTGCTTTGATGTGTTTATTCTGAAAACAAACTAGAATTCAATACCAGAGACACGTTATTCCTCTGATACACATTGTCAAATGGTGGAACTTCTATGGAAAGCTGTGTGCCTTTCCAAATCATGCCAAATCAACTGAAATGACAACAGGTGGAATCCAAAGAAGGTGTAGAAACATCTCAATGATGATCAGTAGAATGTGATGCATCTATGGTATTTCAGCTTTTTTTTTTTTATTGATATTATTTGAAAAAAACAACATTCCATACCATCATGTCAAACTTAAAAAAACATAATTTAAACCACCGCCTGATTCAGACTTTCCCAGAGTATTCCTGCGGAGACCTCTGAGGACGCATTGTCTCTAAAAAAACATAATTAATTTCCTCGGAGATTAATTCTGTACAGTTTTCATCAGTTAATGACAGGGGATTAAGACGCCAGCTACGAGATGAGTGTGTAAGGGCACTGTGATTAAAGATCAATGATCAGAGGGATGTGGCTGGAGAAAACAGTAGTGTCACACTTGCAAGATTTGATAATGAGCAATAAATTATTGTCAATAAAGAAATGTTCTCTATCAGATCCATGGAGAAACTGTGTGATTAATTTTGCAGTGTTAGATGTTATCACCACTACAGGTGAAGACCTATCCATGTTAGAATTTAAAACAAAAAGTCATTATAATTTTATGAGTGTCCATATTAGGAATAGATGCAAATACATTTTGGATGAAGTCTCTATCATCTAGGTGTGTAGACATTTATCAAAATTACTTTAGATTGAAATAAATTTCCCATCACCATGACATAGTACCCTTCAGGATCATATACTACGTCTGATACTACAAATTAAATTGTTTTGTGTATTAAGATTCCCACACCTCTTTATTTTTAATAAATTTGCAACAATTTCTAAAATCCTATTTTTGCGATGGCTTCCCTTGAAATTCAGAGTTCATTTCTAAATCGTGGTTCTCACTTTCAGAGTTCTACATGGTCAAACATCTACCTACATTGCTTAGCTTGTACTATATCCAGGGTCTTAGAGGTCTTCTGATCAGAGTTTGTTAGCTGTTCCACACACCAGACTTAAGACTAAAAGTGATTGAGTGTTGGAGGCTGTGGCCCCTAAATTGTGGAACTCTTCTTCCTGTAGACATGAGACTGCGGACATCTCAACGGTGATCAATAGAATGGAATGCACCACAGCCATATTTCAAGTGTCATAGCAAATGGTCTGAACACATGTGTCAATATGATATTTCACTTTTTATCTAATATATATTGTTCAAAGTCTGTGTGTGGATATATGTCTGGTAGAGAAATCCACACCCTTGGACCTCTCTGCCAAAATTTGCAAAGTTCCCTCATGTGATCTGGGGAAGATCATAGACTATGTCCTGATAAATATTTCAGCATAAAAACAGTAGCCATGTTAACACTCAAACTGCGCTGTGCTGGGAAGGGAATTTATGGAAATGAAGTGTGCTTTCAGTACCATCCAACCATCCCTGTTAAGGGGTAAGCTCTGAGAAGTGCAGGTAGATGGGCCTATGGTGTCCTAGATAATGGACTATCTGTCGGGCAGGCTGCAGTTTGTGAGACTCAAGGACTGTGTGGGCAGCACTGTTACACCACAAGGAATAGTGCTGTCTCATTTTCTCTTCACTATAAACACCTCAGACTATAAATATAACATCAGGTTATGTCACTTGTAGAAATTCTCAGATATTTCTGCACTTATGGGGTGTATTGACAAAGGGGATGAGACAAAGGAGAGGAGACAGGTGGAAAGGTTTGTTTCTTGATCCAAAGAGAATTGCCTGGAACTTAATTAACATCAGCAAAACCAAGAAACTGCTTATTGACTTTTGTCGCACCAAAGAGCCACTAAGTGCATCACTATTCAAAGAGTGGATGTCAAGGTGGTGCACTTAAACCAGTATAACTGGGGGTCCACATCAATGGCATGCTGGATTGCACAGAGGAACTATAGAAGGAGGGGCAGAGCAGGATTTTCTATAGGAGATTGCGTACCTTTAATGTGAGAAGTGACATCCTTCACATTTTCTACATGTCTGTGATGGTCAGTGTGATTTTCTAGATTGTGGTGTGCTGGGCTGATAACATCAAATCAAGAGAGGCCCACCGAATCAACAAGCTAATTAAAGGGGCAGGGTCAGTTATAGCATGGAGTCTGGTCCCCCTGGAGGTCATACCAAAGGAGAGAATTAAAACCATTATGAACAATGCTGCACATCCTTTCTCTGACACACTAACACTGAGGACTTCCAGCTAATAATTTATTTAGCAAAGTGTGTCAAGAAACACAACGGGGACTTCTTTATACCAACAGTAATACACCTGTATAGCGCCTCACTGGGACTGGGGCTGCCAAGTCAGAAGTTTCCTTTCTTATTCATTTTCTTGATTTTTAGTCATTCTGATGTGCGTTCAGGCAATAGATGCAAAATGATGGTGACTGTGAGGAGAAACGATCAACACACGATTACACAGTATCACAAACCAATTGAGTTTTTGCTTTCTAGAGCTGGTTCAGTTACAGAGAAACACACTTTCGCACAGATAGCAGCCTAACAAATGCAGGATCATCTGCAGTTTTGCACAAGTCTCATATCTCACGGTAATAAAAACCTTTATATGTGATTGACTGACTAATACAAGCAGTTTCTGTGTCTTGCAGAACACTCACGGACATCAGAACCCCATTCCTCTGAAACCTGACACTTCCGAAGACAACAACAACATTTATTTCTATAACACATTTTCATACAAAAAGTAGCTCAAAGTGTTTTACATAGTGAAGAAAAGAAAAATAAAAGACAAAATAAGAAATTAAAATAAGATAACATTAGTTAACATAGAAAAAGAGTAAGGTCCGATGGCCAGGGGGGACAGAAAAAACAAAACAAAACTCCAGACGGCTGGAGAAAAAAACAAAATCTGCAGGGGTTCCAGGCCACGAGACCACCACCACCACCACCAACAACAGTGCTTTAATTCTTTTTAATTCCAGGAAGACAAGGGCGGAGTTAAATGTCTGTGGAAGTCTTTTAAGTTCACTGTTGCCTTTTTGAAAGACTTCAATATTGTTTCTAAAAATTCACAAGGAATGATTAAAGGTGTCTGCACACTCCTAGTCTGTTTGATTTTTTCCAAATCGGGGAATGTTTTGTTACTTTGTCTACATTTCTAGTTAGTTCGGATGCCGTTTGAAACACACATTCGGCTGAACTAAACATACTAATAACCATCCTGTGGACTTCTTTCAATGAGGATTTCCAGGGGGGAAAAAACATCAAGGAGGGTCAAAAATCTTTGGATTAACGTATCGCCATATTTTCCAAAACTATTTGGTTTATTTACCAAACAGAGCCTGGGCAGAAGACCTCTTAATACTGAACAATTGGAAAAATACTTGAAAAGCATGCGCCACTACACTTGGTACGAAAAGGACATGTTTAAAATGGACAAGTGCACAAAAGAAGGCAAGCCCTGCTGAGGGCACACACTGATGTGAGTCAGGGCCGTCTAAACAGCACCATAGGCCACCGGGCAAAGTAGAGCACTGGGGCTCCTGTTTTAATAGCAAAACAGAAACATACATAGGCATCAGAAAAAACGTGGGGCACCCGGGCAACTGTCCAGCATGCCCATGCATTAAGACAGCCCTGATGTGAGTTACTTTTATGACAGCAGACGTGTCAGGCGAGTTTCAATTAACTGAATGATGTTGCGTATTTACTCACCAGCTCCCACCATATGAACGCAAATTCACATTAAGTTAACTCAGATCACTTGTATTCTGTTTTAACTCATCTATAACTACTTGTTAATAATGGTTACTTTGGAAGTTTTGATTAACTTTTACTGCACATGTCAAAGTTAGTGTATCTACTTAGCTGCATTACACCTGTGTAAGATTAGGGGGTCGATCATTGGTCTCACAGTGCACTGCTATTCATTTCTCCGCACCCCTGTATGTTTTTTGATCGACCAGTGAGTTTGCACCTTTTTTTTTGTTCTTTTTCCAACTGCTGTATGATCACACGTGCGAGGGGCATGTATCAGGGTTACCAGGCTTACTCTGAATAACTGATAATTGGGCTGATTTCTGCGCAAATTTTGTCACATTTTTATTTTTGTGTGGATGAATTTTTACCTTTTTAGTCTTTTTTTTATCCTCCACATTAACCCTCAAGTCATTAGGCTATGAATTAAATTCCCTGATTACAGACAGCAGATGCTTAGTGTAATGACCACAGCACACACAGTTTCATGCAGTTAGATCAGTCCCACATCAAATCACATTCATAGTAATGCAACCCACTGCAGGGTTGTTTTGGTCTGCACCCGAGTGCAATTGGCGTGTTCACAGCTAACTTAACAAACCGGACTTTCAGGGAAATTGTTCTAGAGTTCAAATGAAAGAGGCGTGAAATTGCCTTAAAAGGACAATTCAAAGTTTTACTTGTGCAGCTCTGAACCTGATATGTGACAACGGTGATGCTACACAATGCAGCCCACTGCCTCCATTGATGCAGATTATGTTGCAACTCTTAGTTATCAGAGGCGAGCAGCAGATCTTATCAGTGCTAATTGAGACCTTTCAGCATCAATGGTGATTTCAAAATGCTTATGCCTTACCAGGGCCCTCATCAAGGCACTGTCTTTACAAAAAGGACCATGAGATCCAACCAAAATACCAAAGCCAAACACAAACTAATAAAATCGGCAGAAGTCTCTCCTAGACTTTCTTGTATACTTAGATATGAGGATGGATATTTGAGGAGTAACCCGCAAGACAATGATTATATTTTAATACAGCAGAGTCTCACTTATCCGACATAAACGGGCCGGCAGAACATCGGATAAGCGAAAATGTTGGATAATGGGAGGTGTTAAGAAAAAGCCTATTAAACGTCAAACTATGTTATAATTTTACACATTACGAGCCTAATACAGTGGAACCTCAGTTCACGAACATCTCTGAACAAGTACAAATCGGGTTATGAACAAAAAGTTCGCCAAACTTTTGCCTCTGTGCACGACCACACACTCGGTATAGGAACAAGCCAGCTTCCCTTTCGGTTGGTGCGCGCCGATAATTTCCTCACATGTTCAGTCTCTCCCTGTGCAGCGTTAGAGAGAGAGCGCGAGAGAGAGAGACACAGACAGACACATGCAACACAAGAGAGAGACACACGCGAGAGAAAGAGAGACACACGCACGCGCGCGCGCGCACGCACACACACACACACACACACGTGCGCGCGAGAGAAAGAGAGACACACACGCAAGCACGCGCACATGAGAGAGAGAGAGAGACGCGCGCGAGAGAGAAAGAGACACGCACGGCAGAGAGGGCCAGCTACATAATCTACTGTAATCATGTTTTACAACAAAACAACAGAAAAATTTAACTGAAAAAATGAACTTAGCAACAAAAAATAGACTACGCTCACGCTCGCAACTTACAGTTCTTGTTGCCGATTGATGCGTTTTTTTTTTGGCGGTGGGACGTCGGATAATACAGAATGTTGGATAAGCGAAGGTTGGATAAGCGAGACTCTACTGTATTATGTACATTAAAGAACCATCAGCAACAAATCAAATCAAATTCATAATATATTGAACAATTATTATAAAAGTAAAGTTGAATAAATCGGACTCTGCAGCTGCATGAATAAAAAATTTGCCATGCTAATTTTATTTTGGTGAACAATTCAGGTAAATTACTGCTTTCAGTAAGCGAAAGTTGGTCAAAAGATAGAACAGACTTTAGTAATGTGTGCACAAAATTTTGTTTATGTAAAGCAAAAATGTTCTCAAATATGTATTACCATTTGAACGTCAAACGTAAAATAGAGTTTATCTCGAAAACCAGTTGTTTTTCGAAAAAATGCAAAGCAACAAAAATACTTATAATGTGGTGCTTTACCATAATATGATGTGAAATTGTCAAATTTTTAATGTTAGCGGAGATAACTCAAACATTGTTAGAAATCTATAAGCAGAAGTGGGTCAAAAGTTGGAAGAGACTTTAGTAATGTGTACACAAAACTATGTTTACGTAAAGCAAAAACGTTCTCAAATACGTATCACCATTTGAACATCAAACGGAAAATAGAGTTTATCTCAAAAACCAGTTGTTTTTCGAAAAAATGCAAAGCGACAAAAAATACTTAGAATGTGGTGCTTTACCATAATATAATGTGAAATTATCAAATTTTTAATGTAAGCGGAAATAGCTCAAAAATTGATAGAAATCTATGTTTTGTACCTAATACTTGAATGCAAAATTTGGTTGACCAAAGTGAAAGCGTACTCAAGTTATTGTGTTTACATACACACAGACACACACAGAGAGACATAAATCCAAAAATGGTATTTTCGGACTCAGGGAGGTCTAAAACATCGAGATTCATCAAAATATCGAAAATCAAAGTTTTGGACGATTACAATACTTTCCCTACAAGAAAGTAAATCTGACTCAGTGGGTTCTAACGCATCGAGAATCGTCAAAATCTCGTGGTTGAATTTTTGGACATTACAATACTTTCCCTACACTTTGCATACGAGAAAGTAAAAATGTCTTTTAAACTAGCAAGAACCTGAAGCACCCAAATCTTACAAATATACATTATTATAACACACAAATTTTGTTTAGAGTTATCTAGACATATGGGTGGCAACAAACACACATTAGTAACTTTTTCACCATGTCCTGTGAACTTGTGATGGTAATTGAGTGCTGCAAAAAAAATATCGGTATAGGCAATGCAGCAGAATCCAAAATAGTGTCACCTGCACCAGAAAAATATCAATAAAATGGCACTGTGGGGGTTATCAAAAAATAACGCTTTTAAAAAACAACAGCGAAACCAAAATAGAATTACAAAACATTGACAGAACTAGACAGTTTAAACCTCCAACTCATACTTTTAATGATGTTTGGCACTGTAAACTAACCAGAAAATCATAAAACTGTATTCTGTGAAAGTAGTTATTAGTGTTGAAACGATATCAAAATGTCGATTTCGGTACTGATACCAATTTTCGCATTTCAGTGTTCTTTTAGAAAACTAGTGATGGCGGGAAAATGGCAAATGGTGTCAAAAATTGGAGCGATAGACGCAAAAAAACCAATGCCAAATTGCAAGAAAAAAATACTAGCGACAGTCGAAAACCAGCAAACGACAAAGTGAAAGGGTTTTGGAATCCTTCAGATTGGTTATAACACTAAAGTTTTTAAGCGACTTTTAACCCTGTAGGGTAACTGGTCGAAGGTCACACCCTCCAAAGACATGCCCCTACAAATCCAGACATGATCTCAGATACTGAAACGATTCATCAAAATCTCGACATCAAATCTTCGGAGGATTCCAATACTTTCCCTATACTTCGTATATGAGAAAGTAAAAATGACACGAATAGTTTTTAATTGATCAGTAAACGTCTTAGTAAACAGAAACAGTCATCAATGGCAGAGTGGTGGCTCTGATGCTAAAGATCTGTGCTGGTATTAGGAAGGTTGCTGTTTCAAATCCTGTTATTGCCAGAAGGGATCCTACTCCTACTGGGTGCTTGAGCAAGACCCCTTACCTGACAACTGTTCTAGGGGCACTGTACAATGGCTGACTCTCCACTCTATTACCCTTTGGGGATTAACAAACTATATCAAATAAAAATAATATATATGTCGTGGCCACCCTTAGCCTTAGCCTTACAAACATTAGCAATTCTCTTAGGTCCACTTGCATGCAGTTTCTGGTGGTTCTTGTGTGGTTAGAAGTTCCAGGCTTCTGGAAGAATTTGCCACAATTCCACTGCACACTTTGGCTGTCTTACTCATAAAAGCCACCTTGGCTCAATGATGTGGAGATTAGTTGCAGGATTCCCTGTTCCTCTTCATATGATTTTGGCTGTGTCTTTTGTTTCACTGTTATGCATGCAGAATGAAGATGGGACCATTTAGACACCTCCCTGATGGTAGTGCATGATGGGTAAGAGTCTACCTGTACTTCTCAGCAGTGAGAAGGCTATCAGTTTTGATCAAATCACCAAATTTGTCTGTGGAATTGTAGTCCCAGTCCTGTACAGAACCTCCATTGTGTTTTGCTGTCACCTGCTGACGTTCACCCATGAATGTTCTCCAGCCTTACCTCCTTCTGTTGTAGCCAGACATTTCCAGTTTTGACCCATCAGTCTAAAGCTCCTGCTCACCCCAGTCTTTGCCTTGGTGAGTAGTTTGGTTTTATTCACGCCTTGAATAGCTTTTTGGTAAACACTTTCCATGAAGACCACTTCAGACAGGACTACTTTGGATGGAGGGTCCCATTGGCTTCTGCTAGTTCTAAGCTGGCAGTAGTGCTGGACATCTTCCAGTGTCGAAGGGAATTACATTTCGGAGCTGACCACAGTCCACAACCTTGCCCGTTTATTTGTGCTTTTGCAGGAGAGCCTGGACAGCACATCTGGAGACACTTGATGCACTCGATGATGCAGGATGACCACTTATGTTCACTTCTGCCACGCTGCAGGATTTGCAAGTTAAGCTGTCACATCGACCACAGTATGGCGGCCCCTTTCCCAGTTTAATTCCCTCCACACAGCTCTTACTGTTTCGGTTCCCCCTACACATGATGTCTCTGATCATTAGCACCTTCATCAAGCAGTGGGCTGTGCACCTTACAAAGATCTCACACTTTTTAAATGGAAAGTACTTTATTATTACTACTGTATATGCTAATTTCTTTCTTTAAGGACATTCAAAGATCTTATAGTATTGCTTCTCTTTTTGCAGAAGGAATATTTAGAACTCCAAAAATGGGCTCTTTACTATTGACGCACTAAAATAGTTGCCCAGGACAAATGTTTTGGTGAACTTTCCAAAGTGTCTTAAGACATTTGCAGTACTGTACTTAAAAAGAGGACTAGAGGTGCAACCATATCCAAGCCCGCCGGCTTCTAAGAGATAAGCAAGGAGTGTCCAACAGTGTTGAAAACTGATGAAAGGTCGAGAAGGATGCAGACAGCGGAGAGGGAAGTGAGTTAGATGAGTTAGCATTGACCACATGCATCCCTGCACTGGACCCAGGCTTGTGACACTTTCTTACAGTCTCTTCAGAGTGGCCCACACAAGTTAGCATCACAGAATATGCTCAGATCAGTTCTGGGGCATGGGAGGCTGGCAGTGAATTCTTCTCCATCTTCTTCTTCTTCCATAGCTATTCCCATTTTTATATGGGGTCGCTATTTTTTTTGACTAGACTTCTCCAATAGCGGTTTCAGCAATGAATTGCAGGATCCTGTTCTCAAGAAACCTCTCAACCCATCTGCATTGAGAATTTCCATCCCGTCCCCCCCTTTGTACCATTCCTGTCCAAGGCTCTATAACTCATAGTCCACAAACAACTCTGCTCTGTTCTCTCGGACAGCAATCTATTACACCCTCTTCAATCTACTGAGAGTGCACTGCTTCTAGTCACTAATGCTCTGACTTGAGCAGCTTCCCTGTCCTCTGTCTGCATCCTTCTTGACCTTCCATTAGTGTTTGACACTGTTAACCACTACTTGCTTATCTCTAACTTCTAAAAATTTAGAATCCAGGGTTTTGCTTTGTACTAATTCTGGACTCCTCACTTTCATTCATCAAATATACTTCTTCAGTGAACCAAACAACTCTCTTCATAATATTCAGAGGATCCAAGCTGTCCTCATTAATTAGACCATGAAACTACTTGTTCAGGCTCTGGTGCTATCTCGGCTGGACTACTGCAACTCTCTCCTGGCAGGATTTCCTTCAATTGCTAGCAGACTCTCTAGCTCCTTCAGATTGCAGTTGCTCGACTGGTGTTCTGTGTCCCTCATTTCATCAGAACATTAGAACAATCTTGACGAGCACAGGCCATTCAGCCCAACAAAGCTCATGCGTCCTATCCACTTAATTCTTCTAAAATAACAAAGTCGAGTTTTGAAAGTCCCTAAAGTCCTACTCTCTACCACACTACTTGGTCACTTATTCTCTGTGTAAAGAAAAATTTCCTAATATTTGTGCAAAATTTCCCCTTAACAAGTTTCCAACTGTGTTCTTATGTTCTTGATGAACTCATATTAAAGTCACAGTCTTGATCCACTGGTCTAATTCCCATCATAATTTTAAACACTTCAAACAGGTTTCCTCCTAATCTTCTTTTGCTTCAACTGTAAAGGCTCAGATGTTTTAATCTTTCCTCATAACTCATCCCCTGTAGCCCCTGAATCAGCCTAGTTGCTCCTCTCTGGACTTTTTCTAGTGCTGCTATGTCCTTTTTGTAGACTAGAGACCAAAACTGCACCCAGTACTCCAGATGAGGCCTCACCAGTGTGTTATAAAACTTGAGCAGAACCTCCTTGGACTTGTACTGCACACATCAAGGCGCTATATAACCTGACATTCTGCTAGCCTTCTTAATGGCTTCTGAACACTGTCTGGCAGCTGATGGTGACAAGTCCACTTCTTCTTCTTCTTCTTACTTTCGGCTGCTCCTGTTAGGGGTCACCACAGCAGATCATCTTTTTCCATCTCTTCCTGTCCTCTGCATCATGCTCTGTCACATCCACCACCTGCATGCCCTCTCTCACCACATCCAAAAACAAGATTCCTAAATCCTTCTCATAAGGTGCACTTTCAATTTTTAAACCTCCCACTGTGTATTCAAACCTCACATTTTTACTTCCTATGAGTAATGCTTTAGATTTACTTAAATTTAATTTCATCTCTTACAAACCTGACCAAACCTGTATGCCATCTAAGTCCTTCTGTAATGATCGATTCTCGATTATCCATCAATCACCTAGCTTGGTATCCAACCAGCTTGTTACTTATATTCCTATTCAAATCATTATATAAACTGCTCAAAAAAATTTAAGGAACACTTTGAAAACCCATCAGATCTCAATGGGAAAAAAAATCCTGCTGGCTATCTCTACTGATGTGGACTAGGTAATGTGTTAGGAACGAAAGGATGGCACATCGTTTGATGGAAATTAAAATTATCAACCTACAGAGGGCTGAATTCAAAGACGCCCTGAAAATCAAAGGAAGAAAATGATGCGGCAGGCAGGCTAATCCATTTTGCCAACTCACAATTGTACTCAGTAGTTTGTATGGCCCCCAAATGCCTGTATGCATGCCTGTCAACATTGGGGTCGGGGGATTTTGGGGGCATGCTCCTAATGAGATGATGGCTGGTGTCCTGGGGGGTCTCCTCCCAGATCTGGACCAGGGCATCACTGAGCTCCTGGACAGTCTGAGGTGCAACCTGGCATCGTCGGATGGACCGAAACATAATGTCCCACCCAGAGGTGTTCTATTGGATTGAGGTCAGGCGAGTGAGCGTGGGGTCCAGTCAATGGTATCAATTCCTTCATCCTCTCACCACATGAGGCCGGGCATTGTTGTGCACCAGGAGGAACCAGCATAGGGTCTGACAATGGGTCCAAGGATTTCATCCCGATGCCTAATGGCAGTCAAGGTGCCGTTGTCTAGCCTGTAGAGGTCTGTGCGTCCCTCCATAGATATGCCTCCCCAGACCATCACTGACCCATCACCAAACCGGTCATGCTGAACTATGTCACAGGCAGCATAATGTTCTCCACGGAGTTCTCCAGACCCTTTCACGTCTGTCACATGTGCTTAGGGTGAACCTGCTCTCATCTGTGAAAAGCACAGGGCGCCAGTGGTGGACCTGCCAATTCTGGTATTGTATGGAAAATGCCAGTCGAGCTCCACGGGGCCCACTAGAGGACATTGGGCTCTCAGGCCACTCTCATGAAGACTGTTTCTAATTGTTTGGCCAGAGACATTCACACCAGTGGCCTGCCTGCTGGAGGTAATTTTGTAGGCTCTGGCAGTGATCATCCTGTTCCTCCTTACCCAAAGGAGCAGATACTGGTCAGTCCTGCTGATGGGTTAAGGACCTTCTACGAGGGGCCCTGTCCAGCTCTTCTGGAGTAACTGCCTGTCTCCTGGAATCTCCTCCATGCCCTTGAGACTGTGCTGGGAGACACAGCAAACCTTCTGGCAATGGCACGTATTGATGTGCAATCCTGGAGAAGTTGGACTACCTGTGCAAACTCTGTATGGTCCTGGTATCGCTTCATGCTACCAGTAGTGACAGTGACCGTAGCCAAATGCAAAACGAGTGAAAAAACAGATGAGGAGGGAAAAATGTCAGTGGTCTCCACCTGTTAAACCATTCATTCCTGTTTTGGGGGTCGTCTCATTGTTGCCCCTCTAGTGCACCAAAGCAGCTGAAACTGATTAACAACCCCTTCTGCTACTTAACTGACCAAATCAATAGCCCAGAAGTTTCATTGACTTGATACTATACTTTTCATATAACAGGATAACATTTGCCATTTTCCATTCCTTCAGAATTTCCCCAGTCTGCAGTGACTTCCAAAGAACATGCGTGAAGGGTTTATATCTGTACTCACTAACCTCCTTAAGAACTCGAGGGTAAATATTATCTGCTCCTGGTGATTTGTTTGATTTCAGCCTATTTAATCTGAGCAGTACTTCTCTCTCTACAATTTCTCAGTCCTTCAGGACCTCCTTAGTAGTCCCTGTTACTGCAATCATTTACGTATTTTAAAAACAGCACTGGCCCTAGCAGTGACCCCTGCTGAACACCCCTCTTAACATTGGCCAATTCTGATAAGGTTCCTCGCACTATCACCCACTTCTTCCTGTGTCTGAGCCAATTCTTCACTCATCTACACATCACACCCTGAACTCCCACTTCTTTTAGTTTGATGCCCAACTTTTCATCTTATCAAATGCTTTGTGAAAGTCGTTCCTGCTACTCCTCTGCTTCTGGCTCTTCACTGGCTTCCTGTTGTGGCAAGGATCCAGTTCAAAACTCTTGTCTTGACCTATGTTTCTCTGAATGGTTCTGCTCCAGTCTTTGGTTGCTCCTCTTGTCACTTCATGAAGTCTCTATCCTGCCTTGGCCTGTCTTGACCATCTCTCCTCTTGCAAGATGTGCCAAGACTGGATGATGCTTCTCCTTTCTGGCTCCAAAACTGTAGAATGATCTCCCTTTGTGTATTCAAACTGCACCCAACCTACTCCTGCTTAGGCATCTTTCGAAAATGTACCTTTCCATGAAATGTTTTGGAACTGCTCTACAGGATAGCTCCTGTAGTACTGACAAAGGGTTTAGAATTCAGATTTGTGTCTTAGTCTAGCTGCAGGCTGAATTATCTAGTAGTAGTACAACTCCACCTTGCTTGCGTTGCTTTCGTAGCTTGCACCCTGTAATCATTCTTTGCAATGTATCTAATAAGGTCTCCAGTTAAACTAACCAATACGTGGGATAAAATCCAGAAGACCCCAAGGAAAACACACACAGACACTTGCAAAAACACCACACTGACAACGACAAAGTATGGCATTCAAACCCAAGACGTCATACGGTCCCAGAGTCAAGTAAAAGTAAATGAAGCATCGCACACAAGCTCCCGCAGGCCTCTACCCACATGCTGGAATACAAGCAGAAATACCCACTGCACACTTGTACAGGCAGGCTTTAGTTTTGGTCTTCAGCTGGTACTGCATGTTGTGGGCGGACAGTCTGATGAAGCTTTTTCGCCCCCGCATCATTTATTTAGTAAATGTTCACAGGAAGTCAGCTCTATGCGGCAGTTGAGGAGATGACACTTCGGGTCCCTTTGTTACTAAAGAACAACTGAAAACTGCTAAAACAACTATGAGAAGAAGAGGCTGCTCATTTATTTGTCATCTCCTGCTCTCCTCCATAACCTTTGTGACCCGACGACAAGTTGGCCAGCTGGCCTACCTTCTGGGGTGGGGACTCGAGCCAATACCATACCTTCACAGCGTAAAGTGGAGCTCTCCTCCAACTGCTTTCTGCAGATGGCACAGAATTTCTTCTTGTGGCCAGGAGGACCAAAACAATGGGAGACTGGCATCTGTAGGACATGGAAAAGAAAACAAAAAACAAAGACATCTTAGCTTTTTCAGAGTGGCTGAGGGGTTCTCTGTCCATCAACTCACATTAAGGTGCACAGAACACACTAATGAAAGCCTCCATCTGCGGCATGTCATGCTCTCCCCGACGGCGCTTAACTCGACTGCATCATCTTTGTCTTCTGTAATGTCGTTTTTAATACACTGTAATATAAAATTTCTTTGTGTCAGCACTCACACGTCAAGGAGCTTTAAAAAAAAAACAATCATAGGTGCATAAAGTCAAGAAGAGGCACTATGGCACAGAAGGTGTTTCATGAATCCAGCATCCCGGGTTTGATTCCTGTGCCCAGGTATTGTCTACGACGAATCTGCATGTTCTCCCTGTGGCCAGGCAGGTTGTTTTCTAGGCATTCAGACTTTACTCACACATTCCCAATGATATTCAGATTACGTTAACTTGGGACTCCACTGTGGGGAGGTGGTGTGGGTATGGTTAGTGAGTGAATGAGGGGGTAAGTAGGACCTGCTCAATTATACATTAGTACCAATCACAGGCTGCACCATCTCAAGGCGATGGAGGGGGCGAACAAGACCACGACTCTCTGATATAGTGGCTGTCAGATATACTGTGATCTTAGTAGTGACTCAGGTGCCGCCGCGAGTGGCAGCCTTTCCAGCAGCTCCATGTATGACTTTATCTTTCTACCTTTTTCTCTATTTTTCTCTATTTCACTGATCACTCCTACCACTTTCTTTTACGTGGACTCGTTCCCTGGACACTTGTTACTAATTGGACATGGATTTTTACACGCTGAGACTCATCTATTCAGGTAGTCAACGTCAAGCGCTGAGAACAAAGGCCTGCGCCGGTGTGGTTCCTTATTTACCTGATGAGGTAAGAAGGGCGTACCGTGGGGGGTACTCGGTAAACGTTAACATTATACAAAGTTACTGTCTGTTATACCTGCATTGTTATCACTCTTTAATTTAATGTTTTTTATCAGTATGCTGCTGTTGGAGTATGTGAATTTCCCCTTGGGATTAATAAAGTATCTATCAATTTATTGTCGCAGGTGGCTGGGGGGGGGGGGGCGACCCGGCTGGGACGCCCTGGAGGACCAGGGGCGACCGCCCTGCTACCTACGGGGACCAAGGGTACAGAGCTTTGAAGCTCAACCCTGTAGGGGCCCGTGGTCACCAACAGGGGGCGCCCCAATGCCTTTGGAGCCCTGTGCCTCAGCACTTCCGTCACACCTGGAAGTGCGGGGATTATTTGAAATTGGAAAAAATCAAATTCTCAGTTACAGGATCTGTACAAAATTTTTTCAAAACCTGGCAGGATCTGATCAATATTATTTTAGAATAAGAGAAATAACTATTACCGCATTTAATTCCCTTCTCCATCTCTAATTTTACATATATATTTATTTCTCCCTTTCTTTTGCTTATTGTTGTCTTATTAAAAAGCCCTAAGCAATTCTCCCTTAGCTAAGCTCTCCTTCTCAGGGGTGGGGTTTGATTTGTCTTTAATTTTGTTTGGTTATAAATTGATCTATTTGTATGGAATGATTACAATAAAAATTAATAAAAAAAAAAGAACTATCTACCCCAATTAAAATTAATAGTGGAATATATTTAAATAATTTTACGACATCTGTTAATAATATTAATGTTACTTAATGTCTCCCCTTTATATCTGTCTATGATATAGTGCCTTTTACTATCTATCAGTCTCATTGTGTCGTTCTTATCAATTGATCTATTATAGTGCCTTTCCTGTCCATGTTATACAGTACAGTCCTATTCCTATCTATCCATAACATGGTGCCTTATCAATCTTACATAGTGAATCTCCTCTCCATTATTCCAACACAGTGCTATTCCTGTCTATCACTAATACTAGGGGGCTCTGCTCCCTGCTCGCTTCACTCGCCTACCCCCTATTTGGTTTATCTATCTATCTACAGTTTAAAGAGATTGTTATTTTCATGGGAATTGTTACATATGCATTATTTTCACTTTTACTTTAAAGCTTTTGTACAAACAATACTTGTCCTTTATTTCCGGCCCCAGGCATGGTTACATCTCTTTCTCGCAGGATGTATAACGCTGTTCGCGTTGTGAAGGGGGTGTGGCTGAACGCACGCTAAGGAGATGCCGTCGGATCATCTGCTGTCTTTCTGCCACTCTTGTCATGCTGCTATCATTTATGGTAGAGTGGCCAGACGGAAGCCACTCCTTAGTAAAAGGCACATGGCAGCCCGCCTGGAGTTTGCCAAAAGGCACCTGAAGGACTCTCAGACCATGAGAAAGAAAATTCTCTGGTCTGATGAGACAAAGATTGAACCCTTTGGTGTGAATGCCAGGTGTCACGTTTGGAGGAAACCAGGCACCGCTCATCACCAGGCCAATACCATCCCTACAGTGAAGCATGGTGGTGGCAGCGTCATGCTGTGGGGATGTTTTTCAGCGGCAGGGACTGGGAGACTAGTCAGGATAAAGGGAAAGATGACTGCAGCAATGTACAGAGACATCCTGGATGAAAACCTGCTCCAGAGCGCTCTTGACCTCAGACTGGGGCGACGGTTCATCTTTCAGCAGGACAACGACTCTAAGCACACAGCCAAGATATCAAAGGAGTGGCTTCAGGACAACTCTGTGAATGTCCTTAAGTGGCCCAGCCAGAGCCCAGACTTGAATCTGATTGAACATCTCTGGAGGGATCTTAAAATGGCTGTGCACCGATGCTTCCCATCCAACCTGATGGAGCTTGAGAGGTGCTGCAAAGAGGAATGGGCGAAACTGGCCAAGGATAAGTGTGCCAAGCTTGTGGCATCATATTCAACAAGACTTGAGGCTGTAATTGCTGCCAAAGGTGCATCGACAAAGTATTGAGCAAAGGCTGTGAATACTTTTGGACATGGGATTTCTCAGTTTTTTTATTTTTAATAAATTTGCAAAAACCTCAAGTAAACTTTTTTCATGTTGTCATTATGGGGTGTTGTGTGCAGAATTCTGAGGAAAAAAATGAATTTAATCCATTTTGGAATAAGGCTGTAACATAACAAAATGTGGAAAAAGTGATGCACTGTGAATACTTTCCGGATGCACTGTATGTACCTATCTATATTGTCACGCATGCACATCAGAATGTCACCTTCCAAGTTCCTTCCCTTTATGTGGTACCTTCCTGGACCAAGAGTGGGCAGTGCCGCTAACTGTCTTGTCTTCTTCTTCTTCCATAGTGCAGAGAAACAGCCCAATGAGGACAAATGACTCCGCCTCTTCTGTTCCCTGGGCCATAAAAGCAAGACCACCCAGAAGGGGGCATCACTTCTTACCCGAGCAACCACAGCAAAGGAGCTCCTCTCCCACGTGAAGGCAGACTAAGCAGTTACTGTTATTCTGGTGATAACAGTTTTTGTTTCATTTTCATGGCATTAAGCATTGTTTTTTGTTTAAACTGTTAAGTAAAAAGGGAAGGCCAGGTTGGCACCCCAAAATTTATCCTTATTTGAGCCTGTCATTCTCGCACATAACCACAATATTTAAATTGCCTTTTCTGTCTATCTATCTATCACATACTAACTTTCTTCTCAATCAATCTTCTTTATCTATCTATCTATGTTTTGTGATGGTCAACATGCATGTACAGGCGATCAGGTTAGGATGGGTATCTGATTCTTTACCTGGAAGGACAGGGGGATTATTTAAATTACATGCTCCCTCAAACTGCTAGGTGGCAGCAACCTGGGAGAGAAGCACACCAGCAGACACCCACAAGGCATGCTGGGAGTTGTAGTGCTATAGAGCAACCCTGTTGGTGTCCCTGGGTTCCACCAGGGGGTGCTATGAGCAGCTGTGGTCCAGGGGTTTTGGGACCTCCGAAGGAGTTACGCCCTGGCACCAGAAGTACTCCCAGGTTCGAGATAAAAGGAACCAAGTTGCCACATCCGGTGAGTCGGAGTTGGGAGGAAGGAAGACAAAGCTCACCTGGAGGTGTGCAGGAGAGGAAAAGAAAGAGAGAAGAGGTATTGTGTTTATCAGAAACCCATTGTGAAGGAATTCATCCATCCATCCATCCATTTTCCAACCCGCTGAATCCGAACACAGGGTCACGGGGGTCTGCTGGAGCCAATCCCAGCCAACACAGGGCACAAGGCAGGAACCAATCCCAGGCAGGATGCCAACCCACCGCAGGACACACACAAACACACCCACACACCAAGCACACACTAGGGGCAATTTAGAATCGCCAATCCACCTAACCAGCATGTCTTTGGACTGTGGGAGGAAACCGCAGCACCAGGAGGAAACCCACGCAGACACGGTGAGAACATGCAAACTCCACGCAGGGAGGACCCGGGAAGCGAACCCAGGTCTTCTTACTGCGAGGCAGCAGCGCTACCCACTGCGCCACCGTGCCGCCCCTGTAAAGGAATTCATTGTTAAATAAATTATTTATCTGAACCCAGGACTGTGTCTGTGTGGTGATGTCTGAGGTTAGGGAGGCTGCAGTGCCCCTACTAGTCACAGTATATATAAAAATATTTACAACGACTTTCCTCTCGATCTTTTTGTCTGTCTATCGATCCTTATTATAAACAGCTGTGAAAACCAATATACAGGGGTGAGTGTATCCAGATCTTGGAATGAGTTATTTTTGTAATTGCGCCGTGTTACATTACCTGAATCTATATAGATATAATATAAAAAGGCGATACTACTCCCTTGGTGATACGCCGGAAAGAAATCACATAGGGGAAACAACTTAATTTTGTTTAATGACGGCTTACACTGCATAACAGACAAAGGAAGCCAATTGTAAAACCCAGTTTGGGAGTGGGGGCCCGATGTGTAGAGTCTGCCATTTTCGTCACGGTGTTAGAAGGATTTTCCAGATCGGATGGCATCATCTTCCATCAGTCCGTCAGACTTCAAAGGTGTGCCGGGCAATGTTCCAAGGCTTTACACTCTTTCTTCATGTGCAGGCTCCCACTTAGGTGAATCATGCCATTCCAAACAAGGCAAAACAGAATACAGTTTCATGCTGACATTGACACACAAAAATATACAATGGTCCTCAGTCTGACTGCGTCCCTAACTGTCTTGTCTTATAATGCTTGCCTAGCAGTTCTTATATGATGAACCCCTGTGCTAAATCTGGCTCTGTGTCAACTGTGCATGTGAGCAGACAAAAGGCAGATTTATAAAATATATTTGCACAGAGCACAGTGGCATATTAAACTTATACACTTATTACAATAGGCAAAAGTAGGTTTACAGTAGTGAGTACGCGAAACACAGAGTTTATTCTTGTATTATTATTTAATTATTGTATTATTTATTTGTCCTACACTAGCCGTCCCCTGTGGCTCTGCCCACGTAGCAGTGAAACAGCCCTGCCCGGCTCCCCACTCCTGACGTCAAGCTTCCCCCTCCTCTCGGCCCACAGCCTCTTTCTCTCGGATTAGCGTGAATATATATCGCTCCTGCAAGCGAACTGTGAATCTTAGCGCAATGAGAGAAGTCGCAAAATCAACCGGAATGTTCCATCAAATTATAGAAAAAAACCTGATCTAAATCCGTTAAGTAGTTCTCTCCCGAAAAGCGGACAGACAGACAGACGTTAGATTTTATATATAGAGAGATTATAATTAAAGTGTGCTTGAGTGAAGCAATCATAACATGCACAACAACTGTAAGCCTTATTTTGCCCACCTCTGTATGTAAAATAATAGAGTGCCTTTCATATCTTTTAAGTAATTGCAGGGATATACTGTATCTAAATCATTTTATGATACCTCCTTACTGGTATTTAGTTCTTCTCTTTCATATCTATGATATAGTGCCTTTCACTGGCTATTGATCTCAGAGTGCCATCGGTTGGTCTAGCTATCATATAGTGCCTTTCATCTCTGTGTATCAATCCTATATACTGTAGTGAATTTCTGTCAGTCTTATATTGTGCTATTTCTCTGTCTCATGTGGTGCCTTTCCCCTCTATCAATGTTAAATAGTGGAAATCCTCTAAGAGCAGAAGGCGCTATATGACAGACAGAGAGAGCAGAAGGGCTCTATATATTGATTACAGTATAGATATCTATCATATAATGCTTCTTCAGTTCTATCACTCTGCCTCTCTCAAGCATAGAGGGCCTTTCCTTTCTATCTGATCTCTAGAATGCTATTCCTATATGTCTATTCTATAGTGTCTTTCATCTGTCTGTCTATCTATCTGTCTCTGTCCTTGCTATAGACAAAAGTGAACACCTATCTATTTCAATTTTTTTTAAAACCACTATATAAAATAAAGATGGACTAAGAAACCAAGAAACATGCAGTAGCCTTTCATGCAAAACTGCTCTAGGATAAGAAGCAAACAAGCAGACCCCCTTAGCGGCTTACGACCTCATGAATTTGTCTCCTCTCACAGAATGAATGTTAGGGACCCTCATGGTAATGATGCTTTTGCAACAACGTCAACTTTTATCAGGACACAAGCCATTTGCAATATCTCTACAAACGAGAGGTGTCGCTCGGGGGTCCGCGTTTACAGCATCTTGAAACGAAGGCCGGGTATCCATGGCAACACCATCTGAACAGAGGTATGTGTAATGATGAGGCCTCAAAGAGATCCACTTACAAAGACGGCCGTAGAGCAGAACGTGCGGCCCAAGGGACAAACGTGCGGCTTGTCGATCTTTGACTTGGTTTTTTTTTCCCCATGTTGCAATGTCACTCTCACTTCTCTCCACCGGCTCATGGATCTTTTTCATTAAGCTGGAGGTTAACTTTTTATTTATTTATTTATTTTTTATTTCACAGCATGAACTGTATTTCTTCCAGGAAAGCAGGATGGACATAAAATTAAAAGAAACGGCAAAAAAGACCCCTTGCTTGTTTTCTTATCATGTATGGCACCTACTCAGTTCACATCTCTTTTATGTAAAGAGTACATGCTCTGACAGTTTTGCTAATTTTTTATCCTAACAAACACACACAGCAGCACGCATCACCAAACATCTGGACCAAACTGACTGGCTTAAAACACCAATTTCCTCATCGCAGGTCTCATGACAGACAAGCCAGTGTGCAGCCATGAAAGGGATCACTGCAACGAGTAATGGAGCCCGACCTTAAAAAGCACTTAAAGTGCAACCTCACCAATTACTGAAGAGAAAAGTGTTAATAAAAGGATGGGTTAGAAGAAGTAAGAGCCATGGCAAGGAAAGCAGAGAGAAGAAGGTGGGCAGAGGCAACCGGCTGGCTTGCAGATGGCTGGTGGCACATCGTGAACTACAGCACACTTATAGGATGTCCTCCTCTTGATTGTGGGCACTTCTAACAGCCATGACAACCCGAAGTACAAAGGCCTCAAGTACAGCATGACTGGCACGATAAGCAAGCAAATTAAGACACACATTACTATGGAGGAGCCTTCACTTCTGCTTTAACAACTAACATCAGATCAGAGACAATGCCAAATTTCTACCTGATGGCAAATAAAGTTGTATCCACTTATCTATCTATCTATCTATCTATCTATCTATCTATCTATCTATCTATCATATAGTGCCTTTCATATCTAAATATCGATTATATAGTACTTGTATATCTATCTATCTGTCTATCTAATATATAATGCCTTTCACATCTATCTATTATATAGTGCTTTTCCTATTCTCTGTCTATTTTATATTGCCATTTACATCTATCTATCTATTATATAGTGCCTTTCATACCTAAATATCGATTATATAGTACTTGTATATCTATCTATCTATCTATCTAATATATAATGCCTTTCACATCTATCTATTATATAGTGCTTTTCCTATTCTCTGTCTATTATATAGTGTCATTTACATCTATTATATAATACCTTTCATATCTAAATATCAATTACATAGTACTTGTATATCTATCTATCTATCTATGGACATCTGTTTACAAGTATATGAAGCTGTGTACACAATCTATCAGTTACACTGGACATTTCACAATCTAAAGACACATTCTTGTCTGTAGACTTCTGCATCAACCCATAAACCCATTTAACTAGTTTGACACAGCTGCAGAAATCTGTTTAAATCAGTTTACAGTATGGCGGCCTTTCCAGATTTCTGATGTTAATGCTATATAGTGCCTTTTCTTCCATTGCTCCTTCCCTTTTATCTATCATGCACTGCCTTTCATTGTATCTATCTATCTATCCAGCGGCCATAAGACCTGCACTTCAGAAGACGTCATCCACCTGAAGCTAAGCATATTTGAGCCCAGCCAGTACTCAGATGGGACATCACCTAGGAAAAGCTTGGGCTGCTGCTGGAAGAGGTGATAATGAGCGTACTAGCACAAAAATGGCTGCCATTGCAACATCCAGGTGGGTGGATTTTACTATTTAAAAGTGCTTTGAGTAATGAGAAAAGTGCTATACAAATGTGAAGAATTATTATTATTATTATTCATCATATAGTGCTTTGCATGTATGTTTCATTATATAGCATTTTTATCTATCTATTATATAGTGCCTTTCATATCTATCTATCTATTTCTCTCCCTATCTATATTTGTGTAAAGACAGCTGTTAAACCTACATAAATCTGTTAAATAATGCAGCATACTCCATTTCAAATCTATCTAGCACAGGCGGATACAGCTGCAGGAATTAATTAAAACCATTTCATTATCCAGTGCCTTCCAAATATACACATTCATCCTTCTATTTTCTTAATCCACTTATCCAGGGCAGGGTCACAGGGTAGCCACAGCCTATCCAAGCAACTTTCGGCTTGTGATTCTCAGTATTCGTTTTGTCTCCCTTCTTAAAGATTGGAGTCACATTTGCAACTTTCTAGTCCTCAGATTGTTCTCCTTTCTCACGTGAATGTTCAAATATGCCTAATAAGGGTATACTGATGACATCTCTCATTTCTTGGTAAGAACCAACCAGATCCAGAGGTTTTATTAGCTAACATCATATTGAGGGCTTGAACTATATCTGACTGTCCTATTTTAAAATCTGTGAACTCCGAGCTTGTTTCTACTTCTGCACAGAGCATTCTGTTTGTTTCTTCCTTTGCAAAGACTTGGATGATATATTTGTTTAGTTCGTTTACTGTTTCCTTCTCATTTTCAATGATTTCTACTTTTGTGTCCCTGAGGTTTCTTAAATTATCTTAAACCTTCTCTTCTCTTTCTCATCTCAATTGTTCTCACCCAGGTGACACTTACGTCAACAAGCTGAGCAGGTCAGACCAGATCTCTTAATCCCCAACAGCATTCCAAAGGCTCCACACGTCTCTATGGCTTGTCATGGGGTCTCCTTGAGTGAGCCACATCCGAGCAAATTCTTGAAGTGAAGATTTTGTTTTGATAATTATCTTGTTGGGACAAGATGATGGTCTGCACCAGGGGCCTCATGCATAACGCCGTGCGTAGAATTCGCACTATAACATGACATAAGCACAAAAGCGGAAATGTGCTTACGCACAAAAAAATCCAGATGCATAAATCTGTGCGAATGCCAACTTCCACGTTCTTCCACTACATAAATCCCGGTCAGCGTGAAAAGTGACGCACGTGCATGCGTCTGCTGTCCCGCCCCAACTCCTCCCAGAATTACGCCTCTTTGAATATGCAAATTAATATAAATAGCCCTTAAGCTCAGCCCTCTGTGTAAAGGCAATGGCAAAAGCAAGAGGGAAAATAGAAGAATTTCAGTGAATACCAAGTGGAGGCAACGAAAAACGTACTATTTGTTGGTTTAAACAGTGATATAAACAACAAAAGGAAGTTGATTGAGTGACATAGAGTGTCACAGAAACTCGAAAGCTCAAGTTCACAAAGTTGCACAGTGCCCGAAATAAAAAAGAAGTTGTCAGACATTAAAGTCGCTGTGAAAAGGTGAGTCGTAGCCCACCGTCTGAGAGTCATATGGAAGCTTAGTAGGGTACAGAGAAAAGAAAAAAATTGGCATACAGTGGCAAAAAAAGCTCAAAATGTCACCTTTAATCTCGAAATTTCCCCTTTAATCACGTAGTTTATTTTGTCATTAAAGTAGAACATCATAAACTTCATCTTAAAATCGCTTGATGTACTAATTTCTCAATCCCATCGTAACTAAAGTAGCACATTAAATGCTTTGTTTTGTATTTGATCTTCTATGTGCTCTGTGTGTGTGAATCACTATGTACTTCTTAAATGGGCTTTCTCTTCCTCTGACAGGTATCCTCCGTGATATCATTTTCATGATGATAGAAGTTAAAACATGTTATTAAACTTGGGAACACGGTGGTGCAGTGATTGTTCATGTCTCATACAAGATGTTTGCTGCGCCGTGCGCGACCTTCGATGAAATAATTTATTGCAGCAGTACTGTCTCTTTCAAACGTACTAACCTCCAATTTCTGTCCTTACTTTTCTTTCTCCAAATACCCAATTGCCACACAATCAGCTCTGTAAAACAGACGTTAAGCCATCTGTAAGCTTAGAACACCAATTCTTCAAAACTTTTAAGGAACACTGAAATATCTTCGTAGTACATGTTTAATTATTCTATCCATCTAACCTTCCGGTGTTGCGCCAGCCCCAGCAAGAATACAGCATGAGGCAGGAACAATCCGTGAACCGAGCACCAGCTCCTCGCTAGCGCTGCAACACCGTGTCCTCACATGTTTAATTATTAACAATATAGATTATTTAAATAAAGTTAAAGTTTTATCTGTATAATATAATAAACATATTTTGCTGCATTTCATCTTAAAAATGATATCGTCATCATATATAAATACGCGCTTTATAAAGTGGCTCAGGTTGTGCAATATTATAACTATCGCAGGTTTACAGTGAGGTGATTGTACTTATAAGTACAAACAGTTCTACAAGGAGCATTTGATGGACTGATTGATTGCGTTTATAGTTCTTGGGATGAAACTGTGAACCGCGAGGTCCGTACCGAAAAGGCTCTGAAGTGTTTGTCGTATGAGAGCAGTTCAAATAGACAGCATGGTTGAGGCAGCGTGTGCTTGATGCTGTATACCGATAATTCTCTTTCCAATCAGCTGCTGTACAGCTGTGATTCACACTCAGATACAGTGATATACAGTAAATACTACAAGTGGTGCAGTGAGAGTAATATGGAAAAAGATGGTCCGATGTGGCAACTCCTAATGAAAGCAGCTGAAAGAAGAAGAAGAAGGTGCAGTGAGATTAACAACGCTAAAGCAGCTATGGTATTTAGAATAGTTTGACCATTCTGTGGACCATTATATTGTTAAAAGTTAATTACAATCAAATGCATTAAACTAATAAACAATATGCGGTTAATTTCAGTGTATTTATAAAGCCACGTCAGGGATGTGGATCTAAAAAAGAAAGGATAACCACAAAGGAACAGTAGCACTGCTTTGACGCTGGGTGCCGCCAGTCTGCAAAACCGAGCGGAGAACTTGCGTACGACAGCGTATGAGCTACTGTGGAAATGTGCGTGGCTTTACGGCAAGTTTAGGTTTTATACATAACGATTTGAACGTGGAAACGGGCTTACGCAACATTTTTGAGCGTACGCACCGTTTATACATGAGGCCCCAGGACACCACGTTTTCCCACATGATACCACCTTGTACGTGTGATGGGGTTGAATCACGTTACAAACACCACAAATCTTTTAGTGCATTGACAGGGTTTTAGGCCAGGAGGGCTTGACCCCTCACTGCCAGTGACCCATTCGGAGCTGCACCCAGTTACACTTATTTTTTTAAGCTGTGTGAGGTCAACAGGGTGGTCAAATAGCTGAGAGCACCCAGGGGCTTCTGTGAAGTAGCCAGAGGCCAGCTCTTAGATTCTGCCAATGTGATCTTTTTTTTTTGTAATGAACTAAAGCACTAATTTAAGCTGGGCTGAAGTCGAATAGCTGTGCCAGTAAAGCAAAAGGAGGCAGAAATAAAGAGAAGCAGCAGAGCGAGAAGAAAATCTATAAAAGAGGACGCTAATATCTTAGCACAGCCGACTGTCCCCCCGCGGTATGAGCCTCCGCCGCCACGCTGCCTGCACTTCATTTTCTGAGCTTGATAAGGCTGAAAAGGTTCTCAGATCCATCTGATTGTTTTCTGGCCCAGCTTTATATCTAATGAGCCCTCAGGTCTTGTGCCAGAGGCTCTCATGTGAAGCACAGAGTAAGTAACCAGGTGGGGTGGGCAACAGAGAAATAAAAAACTAAAGGCGGGTGTGTGCCAAGGCTCAGAATCCATCTGTTATCAATGCCACCTCAGGGAAGTTGAGCTTAACTTTGTAGTGTGGCAAGAACCAGCCCTGAATAGGAGGCCCGTCCATGGCGAGGCCTAAATAAGCGCAGTTTCTCACATTTGGTGATATGGAGACACCGCTAGACTACATCTTTACTTACACTCACTTTCAGACTCCTTTAATTATTTCAACCTATGGAGGTTGTGGGTTCGCAGTAGACCACCTGCTGTTTATTCGAGTGCAAACCTTCTTCAACTCCGTTCAGTGCTCAGGACACATGGGATTTCCCTGACTGCCCCCCTGACCAAATTACTCATTGTACTCTTTCTTTTATTCTTTCTCTCCCAAGAAAAATACCCGTCTCTGCCCTCTACTGTTTACTTTGCAAAGCATTCTTGTGGCAAAGTGAGGTCCACGGCTGATTGCCATTTTAAATAAATAATCGCCGCACCTCGTGGCTTTAAGGAGGGGGCGTGGTGGGAGCAGTTCCCGGGCGCGAAGCGGTGTAGGCGCTTCCGCACTTAAGGAATGGATGAGGAGTCGCCCGTGGCCGTAATTGATGCCAGGTGCTGCTAATCGCCACACCTGTGCCACATCCCCATTTTAAAAGGGAGAAGCACGAGTGCTAGGAAGAGATCGAAAGGAAAAAGATGGAGAGAAGGAGAGAAGAAGGCAGGAGGCTGTAAAAGTCGGTGCAGGAGTGAGTGAGCAAGCAAGCGGAGGACAGCAGGCACATGTGGGAGAAGAGCCTTTGAGGAGGAGTGTGTGGCCAATACTCGGTGGGTGAGGCAGTCAGAAGTGGCCGCAACCAGGAAGGTGAACGGCTCACCGCGTAAGGCTGTGGGGGTCAAGGGAAAGAGCCCCAGTGTGAGGGCCCTGGCCATTGGGGTTCAGAGTCTCGGTCCGGCGAGGGTGCCTGTATGTAGCCAGGGACCAGTTGAAGGTAAGCTGCACCTACTGATAGGGCGACTCTCCTGCTGCAAGGCCCGTATGGGATAAGGAGGGGAGCCATCAGCTAAAAGGAAAAAGATTTTAACCTCATTTTAATGGAAATATTTATTGGATTTTTAACCTCCACTGTTTTGAGTTGTTTTTTTATGGATAATTTATTTATTAACTTTGAGCACTACCCAGTGGACACTGTTTTTGTTTTTCTTTTTTTTTACTTTTACACCATCCCCTTGCTCCATGTTATTTGTCCTCATCTGCCAGCTCATTCGGTTACCTTATCGACGTTGACGGGCTCAAGAGGCTCCCAAAACTGGATGAGGGAGCATGGAGCGGGACCCACAACGTCACAGTCCTGTAAACCTCTGCCCCTGACTTCTCTCTGGTCTTCTGTCCCTTCACTCTCTCCATTGTCAGACTCTATTCTAGAAACCCAAACTACCAGCACACCCAGTTCAAAAGTCTACACAGACTCCATCCTGTGGTTTCTGATGGGCCTCACTTCAGATCCTCTGTGTCATTTATGTCTCCTTGGTTTACTTTTCTCCACATGTCCTGCCACTGTCCCTTTGTTTTGTCCTTTTGGACACACGTATGTCACCTACTGTCTTCCTTTCTTCCCTGCGGTATCCTTCTATTAACTCAAACTAATTATGGAAGACACCTAAACGCATCACTGTCGACAACTGGCAGTCCTCCTCCTACAATTTAACACATTTGGAGTTGTCTGCGGAACAGATTAATGGTGCTTCCAGTAATGTAATTGAATCCTGGTCTGCTGATGCTCGATTGTTTAAATCTCAGCTTGCAACTCCTTGATTTTTTGTTTTTTTAAATAATCCCTTGGCTCAGGCTGGGTGGGAGAGGGTGGGCTGGGTAACTTTGTATGTTATGTCCGTTTATTTCTGTGAATTTGTTTTCCCTCAATAAAAAGTTGATCACAAAAAAAAAGAAAAAATGTGCAAATCTTCAAATGAAGACGCTTTGTGGTGTGAGTGCAGGGGGCAATTCAGGATGCAAAGCAAGAGATGATGCTGGAATGGATGACAATCCACCACACGGAGGGCAGAGAGGTCCCGGTGGTCTTTTCAGCTGTGTGTACTACTCGTCGTAGGACCAGAGACACTGCAGTTCCCAAACCAGATGGTGATGCAGCTGGTCAGAACATTCTCAATAGTATCCCGGTAGAATGTGCTGAGAAGTGGTGGGAGGTGGGCTTGCCTTCTACAGCAGGGGTATCCAACTCCGGTCCTGGTGGGCCACAGTGTTGCTGCAGGTTTTCATTCTAACCATCTTCTTAATTTGTGAGCCGTGTTTGCTGCTGATTAACTTGTTTTGTCTTAGTTTTAATTGACGTGACTCAGACCCCTTAGTTGTTTTTTTTTTCCTTAATGAGCAGCCAAACAATAATGAGACACAAAACAAGCCGCCACATGACCAGCTCACCTGAAAATAAAGAAAGGTGAAGGTCTTGGTCATGTTGGTCTCTTCTCAGGTCATCAAAACATTTTGACGGTGGTCTTAGAAAAAATAGAAAATCAACAGCCAACCAGAATGAGAGCAGCAACAAGTCCTGATATTCAATAACGGCTTTAATGAACAGCAAGAATTGGCTTCTCATTAAGAAACTGGTTGGAGTGAAGTTGGCTGGAGTTTGACGTTCCAGTTTAGCTGGTCATCTGTCGGCTCGTTTCACGTCTCATTTCTGTTTGGCTGCCATTTAATGAAGAAATAAATTAATTCAGAGGACTGAATCCTTAAACACAAGGCAATTACATTGAAGGGAAAAGGAGTTAATTAGCAGTGAAAACCAGTCACTGATTAGGAAAAGAGTTAGAATGAAAACCTGCAGCAACTGGCGGCCCACCAAGGCCAGAGTTGGACAACCCTGTTCTACAGCCACTGAACGAGATAGAGACGCTGCTGCGCCTTCTGGGCTATGAGGGTGCTGCTAATAACAGCATTCAAATTACGTACCACGCCACCAAGAATGACATTGGGTCCCTCCGGAGAACAGGAGGCAGCACTGACCCCAGATTTAGGTGAGATCAGATTAGATCAACTTTATTAATCTCACCGGGACATTCAGATGCATACAGCAGCAGAACCATAAACACAAAGATACAGAGTCACAGGACAAATAATAAAGCCAATCAATCAATCGATATACAAATAAATAAATAAATAAGTAAATAAATAAATGTATATAGTTCAGATATTTCAAAAAGGTATTAGAGATCTTAATTACTGAATGAAGTTATTTAAATACATACACAAACAAACAAATAAATAAATAAACGTATATACAGGTGCTGGTCATAAAATTAGAATATCATGACAAAGTTGATTTATTTTAGTAATTCCATTCAAAAAGTGAAACTTGTATATTAGATTCATTCATTACACACAGACTGATGTATTTCAAATGTTTATTTCTTTTAATGTTGATGATTATAACTGACAACTAATGAAAGTCCCAAATTCAGTATCTCGGAAAATTAGAATATCAATTAAGACCAATGCAAAAAAAAGATTTTTAGAAATGTTGGCCAACTGAAAGGTATGAACATGAAAAGTATGAGCATGTACAGCACTCAGTATTTAGTTGGGGCTCCTTTGGCCTGGATTACTGCAGCAATGCGGCATGGCATGGAGTGGCACTGCTCAGGTGTTATGAGAGCCCATGTTGCTCTGATAGTGGCCTTCAGCTCTTCTGAATTGTTGGGTCTGGCGTATTGCATCTTCCTCTTCACAATTCCCCATAGATTTTCTATGGGGTTAAGGTCAGAAGAGTTTGCTGGCCAATCAAGAACAGGAATACCATGGTCCTTAAACCAGGTACTGGTAGCTTTGGCACTGTGTGCAGGTGCCAGGTCCTGTTGGAAAATGAAATCTGCATCTCCATAAAGTTCGTCAGCAGCAGGAAGCATGAAGTGCTCTAAAACTTCCTGGTAGATGGCTGCGTTGACCTTGGACCTCAGAAAACACAATGGACCAACACCAGCAGATGACATGGCACCCCAAACCATCACTGACTGTGGAAACTTTACACTGGACCTCACGCAACGTGGATTCTGTGCCTCTCCTCTCTTCCTCCAGACTCTGGGACCTTGATTTCCAAAGGAAATGCAAAATTTACTTTCATCAGAGAACTTAACTTTGGACCACTCAGCAGCAGTCCAAAGGCGAGACGCTTCTGACGCTGTCTCTTGTTCAAGAGTGGCTGGACACAAGGAATGCGACAGCTGAAACCCTTGTCTTGTATACGTCTGTGCGTGGTGGTTCTTGAAGCACTGACTCCAGCTGCAGTCCACTCTTTGTGAATCTCCCCCACATTTTTGAATGGGTTTTGTTTCACAATCCTCTCCAGGGTGCAGTTATCCCTATTGCTTGTACACTTTTTTCTACCACATCTTGTCCTTCCCATCGCCTCCCTATTAATGTGCTTGGACACAGAGCTCTGTGAACAGCCAGCCTCTTCATCAATGACCTTTTGTGTCTTGCCCTCCTTGTGCAAGGTGTCAATGGTCGTCTTTTGGACAACTGTCAAGTCAGCAGTCTTCCCCATGATTGTGTAGCCTACAGAACTGGACTGAGAGACCATTTAAAGGCTTTTGCAGGTGTTTGGAGTTAATTAGCTGATTAGAGTGTGGCACCAGGTGTCTTCAATATCGAACCTTTTCACAATATTCTAATTTTCCGAGATACTGAATTTGGGACTTTCATTAGTTGTCAGTTATAATCATCAACATTAAAAGAAATAAACATTTGAAATACATCAGTCTATGTGTAATGAATGAATCTAATATACAAGTTTCACTTTTTGAATGGAATTACTGAAATAAATCAACTATGTCATGATATTCTAATTTTATGACCAGCACCTGTAGTTCAGATATTTCAAAAAGGTATTAGAGATCTTAATTACTGAATGAAGTTATTTAAGTACATACACAACAAACAAACAAACAAACAAACAAATAAATAAATGTGTATTGTTCAGATATTTCAAAAAGGTATTAGAGATCTTAATTACTGAATGAAGTTATTTAAATACATACACAACAAACAAACAAACAAACAAACAAATAAATAAATGTGTATTGTTCAGATATTTCAAAAATGTATTAGAGATCTTAATTACTGAATGAAGTTATTTAAATACATACACAAATAAATAAATAAATGTATATTGTTCAGATATTTCAAAATGGTATAGAAGATCTTAATTACGAATGAAGTCATTTAAATAAGTAAATAAATAAATGAATATATATTGTTTAGATATTTAAAAATGGTATTAGAGACCTTAATTACTGAATAAAGTTATTAGTATCACGAGCCCTTGTTGGGTATACAAGCACTAATATGATGGCACGAAGTTCATGTCAGAATAAAATGTACAGTAGTTCAACAATAGCAGCTTTATTTATATAGCACCTTTCAAGAAAAGCACAATACCATTTGAAACAACAGCAAAAAATAAATATTAAAAAATGTATGAAAAATAAGCAACATTGGTAACACTAACGTAAAATGTATCTCAAATACAGCGCATTCAGACCCCTTCACTTTCTGTACACTTCATTGTGTTCTATGTTAAATTTTAAAAGGATACGTTTGCCATTTTGGGCCATCAGGCTACTCACATCAACCCATAATGACAAAGTGAGTATGTGCTTTCAGAAAGATTTGCAAATTCATTCAACATTAAAAACTGAAATTTGTCTTTCCTAGAAGTATTCAAACCCTTTGCTGTGGCCCTCCAAATTGTGCTCCCGTTTGCTTTATCTGTCCTTGAGACGGCTCTAGAGTTCGACTGAAGTCCACCTGTGGCAAACTGAGTCGACCAGACACCATTTAGCAAGGCACACGTGTGCCCGTGAATAGAAGGTCCACAATTCACACTGCGTGTCGAGACAACAACCAAACCACAAAGTCCAAGGATTATATAGTCAAGGCCAAAAGTTTTGAGAATGACACCAGTGTTGGTTTTCACAAAGTTTGCTTCAGTGTTTTTAGATCTTTTTGTCAGATGTTTCTATGGTATACTGAAATAGAATTACAAGCATTTCATAAATTTCAAAGGCTTTTATTGACAATTCCATTAAGTTTATGTGCAGAGTCAATATTTGCAGTGTTGGGCCTTCTTTCTTTTTCAAGACCTCTGCAATTCACCCTGGCAGGCTGTCCATCAACTTCTGGGCCAAATCCTGACTGATGGCAGCCCATTCTTGCATAATCAATGCTTGGAGTTTGTCAGAATTGGTGAGGTTTTGTTTATCCACCTGCCTCTCAAGTTCTCAATGGGATTAAGGTCTGGGGAGTTTCCTGGCCATGGACCCCTAATTTCGATGTTTTGTTTCCCGAGACACCTAGTTCTCACTTTTGCGTTATAGCACGCAATGCTCCATCATTGCTCTTTGCTCGTCACCAAACTGTTCTTGGATGGTTGGGAGAAGTTGCTCTCGGAGGATGTTTTGGTCCCGTTCTTTATTCATGGCTGTGTTCTTAGGCAAAATTGTGAGTGAGCCGACTGCCTTGGCTGAGAAGCAACCCCACGTGACATGAATGGTCTCAGGATGCTTTACTGTTGGCCTGACACAGGACTGATGGTAGCACCATTCACCTTTTCTTTTTTCTGGATGCACCAAACAATCATAAAGGGGATTCAACAGAGAAAATGACTTGACCCCAGCAGTCCCCTGCAGTCTAATCCCTGCACCTTTTGCAGAATATCAGTCTGTCTCTGATGTTTTTCTTGGTTCTTGTCTGCCCTTCTTGACCCAGGCCCCCCTCCAAAAGTCTTTGCCTCCCTCACCGTGCCTGCAGATGCCTTCACACCTGCCTGCTGCCATTCCCGAGCAAGCTCTGCACTGGTGGTGCCCTGATCCCTAATCAACTTTAGGAGACGGTCCTGGTGCTTGCCGGACTTTCTTAGGCTCCCTGAAGCCTTCTTCACAACAATGAAACCTCTCTATTCTACCTTAATCAGCATGACAGAGTGGTCTCCAGCCTTGTCCTCGTCATCACTCTCACCCTTGTTAACAAGAGGATCACTGAAATGACGTCAGCAGGTCCTTTTGTGGCAGGGCTGACATGCAGTGGACATGAGTTTTTTTGGGGACTGAGATAATTTTCATGGCAAAGAGGGACTTTGAAATTAATTCCAATTAATGTGATCACTCTTCAGAACATTCCGGAGTATATGCATATTGCCATCATAAAAAAACTGAGGCAACACACTTTGTGAAAATGAATATTTGTTTCATTCTCAAAACTTTTGGCCATGACTATAGACCTCCACAATCAAACTGTGGTGAGGCCTAAGAGCACAGCAAGGCGATAAAACCATTTATAACACTCCGAGTGTTCCCAGAAGCACAGTGGCCTCAATAATTGTGGAATGGAAGAAGGCTGGAACCAAGGATTCTTCATGGGTTGGCCATCCTGTAACTCAGTAAGAAGGGCCTTGATCAGGGTTGGGGAGAGACAAAAGATATCAATGGTCACTTAAACAGAGCATTGGAAGTCCTTTGCTGAGATGGAAGAACCTGTTTGTGTGAGGATGACCATCTCAAACACACACATACATCTGTACACACAGACACACACAATGACCAATTTAGCAATGCAAATTTACCTAATTTTACCTTTAGGGGTTGCCACAGCAAATCATCCTCTTCCATATCTTTCTGTCCTCTGCCTCTTGTTCTGTCACACCCATCACCTGCATGTCCTCTCTCACCACATCCATAAACCTTCTCTTAGGCCTTCCTCTTCTCCTCTCCTCTTGCCAGGCTGCTCTATCCTTAGAACCCTTCTCCCAATATACTCAGCATCTCTCCTCTGCACATGTCCAAACCAACACAATCTTACCACTCTGACTTTCTGTAATCTCCAAACTGTCCAACCTGAGCTGACCCTCTAATGTCCTCATTTCTAATCCTATCCTTCCTTAAAAACATTAAAAGACTAAAAGTAAAAAAAAAAACAAACAGGGTGGCACAGTGGGTAGCGATGCTACGCAGTAAGAAGACCTGGGTTCGCTTCCCGGGTCCTCCCTGCGTGGAGTCTGCATGTTCTCCTCGTGTCTGCGTAGGTTTCCTCCCACAGTCCAAAGACATGCAGGTTGGGTGCATTGGCAATCCAATTGTCCCTGGTGTGTGTGTGTGTGTGTGTGCCCTGTGGTGGGCTGGCGCCCTGCCTTGTTCCTGCCCTGCACCCTGTGCTGGCTGGGACTGGCTCCAGCAGACCCCCATGACCCTTTGTTGGATAATGACTGACTGACTGACAAAACAAACATTAAAACTACACAGATGTCAGTGTTTCACTTTCAAAACCTGAACAGTGCTAACGTCAATGCTGCATATTTTGTGGTTATGTCAAAATGCTAATAACCTGAAGCACAGTTTTTTTTTTTATTTTTAACATATGTTAGGGGCACCAAGGGGTTTATTTTTAATTCCTGTCGGCCCACACATTGTTCTTCACGATGTTTGAGTAAGAATAAGTTACGACTGCTGAAGTAATAATGTCCACAAAATGTGAGCGTCTGACTTTTCATAACAAGTCCCATCTTTGTGCAGAGCTGCTGACTGAGGGACTTTACAGAGCAGTTAGGATATTTAAAATGCACCAAATCACAATTTTATGTTTAGATGGAGGATCACCGTCCACATTAGTGCAAATAAAAGTGGGTTTTATTTAAAAGTCTCTCTTTGGTGTCCTCCTTACTACATGTGGGAATGGATTTGGACCCCAAGATAAAATATTGCCACGACACAGTAATTGTGTGATATTTTTTTTGTTTTAAACCTTACAATCCCCAGGTGTTTGATTCAAGCGTTGAACCCCAGACATAAGCGTCAGAGACGGAGTCCCTTTAGGTTCGGAGTAATTACATTCATTGCATTCGTAGTCTGAGTCCCGACCTGAATTATGTGGGTGGTTACCCACCAGGTAACGCTACACACCGAGGCGCAGAGTAAAAGGGACTCCGTCTCTGACGCTGACGTCCGAGGTTCGTTTCCCGAGAGGCGTGCAGTAGAGTGTGTATGCCTGATGAGCCCAAATGAGGGCGAAACACGTGTCGTGTACTCTTTGCATTATTTGACAGAAAACTATGCAATATATATATACATATATTGTAATGGGCGGCCGGGTCCCATGTCTGGCTGGGACGACCCTGCTGTATATGGTCCAGAGGAGCAGCCATGGGCTCCTCACTACCTCCCCCGGGACGCTTGGTAGCAGCCTCCCTGGCTGACGATGGTGCCTCAGTTTCCTGCAGGGTTTCATGGAAGATGGAGTTCTTCACAACCCTGTGGGGATCTGGGATGGCCGCCAGGGGGTGCTGCATGGATCCCAGAGCCCACTTGGACATCTCTACAGCCCTGCCCGGAAGTGCAATTAGCCACAGGTGGGCTATAAAAAAGGCCAACATCCACCACTCAGGAGCCAGAATCAGGAGGAAGAGGACGAGGTTGCCTGGGAGGAGTGGTGGTGCCAGGGGAAGGACTGGTTTGTGTGTTTAAGTGCTTTGGGACTGTGTTGGGCCTGTGGGACATGGGGAAGACGTGCCCCATGGCTGAAGAGAAAATAAAAGCCTGTGTGATTTTACATGTGCCTCTGCATCAGTCTGTACCGGGTCGGGTGCCTTTATCACAAAAAATATATATTATATATATATATATATATATATATATATATATATATATATATATATATATATATATATATATATATATATATATATACACACACGTACAGTGGAACCTCGGTTTGCAAGCATGATTCGTTCTGGAAACGTGCTTGTAATCCAAAGCACTTGTATATCAAAGTGAAGTTCCCCATCAGAAATAATGGAAACTCAGATAATTCGTTTCACAACCCACAAATATTTATATAAAAATGATTAATACAAAATCTTCACTCTAACTAACAGAATCCCTGCTATCTGTTGGCTCACTGGAATCTTCTTCTTTTTTAGTGACTTTAACAAGGAGCCTCTCCAATGACAGTCGCTTTTGCCTGAGGATTCACTACACTTGGACAAAAAATTTAAAAAATGCTGTACGCACTGTAAGGTTTTTAAACTCTTTTGGGATTCCCCCCCAACAGGACAACAAGCGGAAGAGTGTCCCGAAGCAACCGCAGTCTCCCAGCGCTGTAGCAGTTAGCCGTAAAAGAGAATCAGAAAAGATTGCGCTCGTGCTATAAGCGCCCACCGTCGATGGGTGATGTGAGGAACATTATAAATGCAGGGCACAGTATTACTTGTCCACTAACCTGGTCACGACCCTGCCGGATTGCTGTGTCGGTGTATAGGAGAGTGGTAGATCCTGCTACAATAAATAACTGTGCTGTTCCTGCTTCACGCTGAATAAAGCTGGTTTTGTTAAAGTACTGACACTCAGCTTTGTGTTTTGGGGTGCAAGACAGGGACTCACATGTCACAACACACACACGTGGTCACCATACTATAGTAAACAGCATACGCTCATACGGATGTTGACTATATAAGTGGGGCACGCCGACTGAGAACGAGCATGGGAGACGATTACCCACAATCCCCATGTGACGCTCGGCAGACAAAGCGTATACGTACTACTCGTATTGCAGACCAAGTTAAAATTTGTTAAAAATTTTAGCTCATCTTGCAAAACACTCGCAGACCAAGTTACTCGCAATCCAAGGTTTCACTGTACTGTATATATACCGAAGTGAAGATTTGTGATATGGTTTGCATATTTGTAGCTGGAGATCCACAAAGGGAGAAAATGAGTCACGTATCGTTGTTTTTTTATTCTTAAGCTTTCAACCACATACCGGGTGTCATCGTCAGAGGAAAATGATTAGACATACAGGAATCAAAGGTAATATATAGCAGGTGAAGGGTGTTGGTCTTTATTACTTGGATGGTCTTTTTTTCAAGTCCTAGTGTCTGTTGATGGTGTTTTCATGACAGAGCCACAATATCTATATACTGTGTAATTATATACTGTATATCTCTACATATAAAAGGCAAAGCCCTCACTGACTCATCACTAATTCTCCCAATTTCCATACAGGTGGGAAGCTGAAATTTCGCCTGCTCATTCTTTGCAGTGTGCTTACAAAAGTTAGGTATGTTTCATATCCTACTGCAAAACCAAAGGGGGGAAACGGGTGTACCCCCTAAACTGTATATATAGATAGGGGAACCCGTCCTCACTATTTCTGCGACTTCCATTATACGTAGGAAGCCCAAATTTCCCATGCTCATCCTTTACACTGTACTTACAAACGTTAAATATGTTTAATTTCGCACCGTGCCCCATAACGAACTTTCGAAAATAACGTCTTCTTTTTGGCAGTTCTCACCATTATGCCGTAAGGAACTTTTGGAAATAACCTCTCCTTTTGACATTTTCATTCCTTATTTCCGTTAACAGAGGATTTATTTCATGGCAGAGACGCACAAGGGCCACCCCCGGTCCCCCTTCCTTTTTCTGCATGGCCGCTGTCTGCTCACCTATCACGTGGTTGGCTTCCTTCCTATATACATTAACGATATCCCACGCTCATGTGCTTCCTCACTCGCTTCCTTACTTTCCTCAACTGTTCGTCGTGCTCACTGCTCCCTTCTTCTTTACTCCACCGCTTCAATGGTGGAAGGACTGCTCATTCTTCTTTCAGGCTACCTCTAAGCCTCACCCATACTGATTCCCCCATGTGTAACATATCTACGCAGAGCACCATGGCGCAAGTACTGCACGATTGTAAGCTCATTGTATGGGATGAATGCAGTATGGCACACAGAGCAGGTGTGAAGGCTTTAGACAGGACCCTATAAGACATCAGAAACACGACAAAAATGATGAGAGGCTTGACAGTCTTGCTGGCTGGAGACTTCCGGCAGACCTTACCAGTTGTGCAAAGAGGAACACACGCCGACGAAGTTAAAGCATGTCTGAAGTCTTCATACCTATGGCCTAAGACCAATGTTCTTACCTTAAGAATAAAAATGAGGGTTTACTTGAACTGCGACAAATAAGCTGGAGAGTTGGCTGCGCTCTTCATCAAAATAGGTGATGGCAATTTAATTGAACAGAACTGTAAAATCAATGTTCCTAACAATCTCTGTCTCCTGGTGAAAACCTTACAAACCCTTATTGAACATGCTTACCCCAACCTACGAAATCTGCATAATAAGGACGTCTCATGGTTGAGAGAAAGAGCTATTCTAACACCAAAAAATGACATGACTTCACATATAAACACCATTTTACTTCACCAACTAACTTCCGAAACAAAAAGTCCGTCGACTCTGTTGTAGAACTAGAAGACACGGTGCACTATCTGGTAGAGTTTCTTCACACTCTTAATCATGCCTCCGCATACTCTACTCTTGAAGGTTGGCGCACCAATTATGTTACTACAAAACTTACAACCACTAAAACTTTTTTTTTTTTTATATTTTATTTATTAATTTTTATTGTAATCATTCCATACAAATAGCTCATTTTATGACCAAACAAAATTGAAGACAAATCAAACAGACAACCACTAAAACTTTGTAACGGCACCAGGCTTCAAATCAGATCTCTGCACAAGAACCTCATTGAGGCAACTCCACTGGTCTCCACTGGAACTGGCTCAGGGGAGACCCTCTCATACCCTCTGACCTCCCATTCCAATTCAAACGCCTCCAATTTCCAGTAAGGGTTTGCTCGCTATGACAATAAATAAGTCACAGCGCCACTGACTTGACACAAGATGGCTTCTCACATGGCCAACTTGTACGTTGCATGCTCGAGACTGAGCTCAGCAGACCAGCAGCTTGGTCATTTTACAGCCCGAGGGCAGAACTGCAAACGTTGTTTACAAAGAGATCCTTACATCCTAAAAATGTGCATTTCTCATACACAACATTTACAATCATAAATTAAACTCTTTACAATCATCAAATTCACTCTCAGTACTAAAATAAGCCTACGACAATTACATTGACAATCGTGTTATGTTATTTTTAAAATGTTTCCTTTTCTTTTTCATAACTTCTTTAACACACGACTTCTCCGATGCAAAGTGCGGGTATTTTGCTAGTATATATACCACATTTTTCGCTCCATAAGACACACTTTTTCTCCCCCCAAAAGACGGGTGGAAATGTCTGTGCGTCTTATGGAGTGAATATTGCGTCACAGACCGTGATGTGTGTTACCTGACAAAAGTTGACATCCAGGGGTAGAGGGCGACAATCAGCTGTTAATGGTGACAAAACTGACTGTTACGTCACAGGCATTTCCTCTCTGCTTGGAGGAATGTCAGACTCATTGACTCGCCATCTAATCCTTGCGTGTGTGTGAGTTACGAAATGTAAACAAAGGCAAGATGGCATCGACATCTCACAAGGGAGCGAAGCGAGTGCAGAAAACAAAATACTCAGCAGATGATGTTTTGCACATTATCGCTGAGTCGGACTCAGATTTTTCAGAATCTGATTTTGTTGAGAGTGATCAGGAGATCGAGCAGGAGAGTGAGGAACTATCATCAGCTGATCGGACACCAGCCGATGCCCCCCGAGCTGAGCGCATTCGCGCAGCCAATGCACCTACGGTAAGACTCGTGTGGGGGAAATACCCAGACATTAATCCGTGGGAGCCACTGACTACCAGACTTCACAAGACAGCATGACTTGCTGTTGGACTCGACAGATTACCAGCCGCTGGACTACTTCAGGATGTTCTCTTCTGATGCTGATTTTCAGATACTGTCAGACGAGACAAACACGTAGGCAGGGCAAATTTTTTCTCGTTTTTCAAGGTGGAAACCCATAACAAAAGACGAGATGAAGGGCTTTGTGGCATTACAAATAGAGACGGGACTAGACTGGCGATATAACTTCAGGGAGCATTGATCCAAACGTCCATTGTCCCCTGGTGGCTTTGGACAGGTTATGCCATGTGATGATTGGTACGTGCTCCTACAAAGTGATTGTGAGCAACTGCGCTTCATAAATTCTGACACTAGCGATGAGGAGTTCTTGGCGTTTCCAGAAAACTAGAAGAGTGCTTGAACCTTAAAGTCTCTCCTTATTTGTTAATGACAGTGATGGTGGTTCTTAATACTGCTGTTGACTTTACATGGTTGAAATATTATTCTGCTATATTTTATTAAATATATTTGTACACCATTTGGTTCAAAATATTTGTTTTCTTGTTCTCCTCCTCTAAACCTAGGTGTTTCTAATTGTCATGTGCATCTTAAGGAGCGAAAAATACGGTATATACAGTCATATGAAAAAGTTTGGGAACCCTTCTCAGCCTGCATAATAATTGACTCTCCTTTCAACCAGCAGTGGCATGTCTTTTATTTCCTAGGAACATCTGAATACTGCGGTGTTTTCCGAACAAAGATTTTTAGTGAAGCAGTATTTAGCTGTATGAAATTAAATCAAATGTGAAAAACTGACTGTGCACAAATGTGGGTCCCCTTGTCATTTTGCGGATTTGAATGCCTGTCTCTGCTCAGTGCTGATTACTTGCAACACCAAATTGGTTGGATGAGCTTGTTAAGCCTTGAACTTCATAGACAGGTGTGTCCAATCATGAGATATAAAGGTATTTAAGGTGGTCAATTGCAAGTTGTGCTTCCCTTTGACTCTCCTCTGAAGAGTGACAGCATGGCATCCTCAAAGCAACTCTTAAAAGATCTGAAAACAAAGATTGTTGAGTCTCCTGGTTTAGGGGAAGGCTACAAAAAGCCATCTCAGAGGTTTAAACTGTCAGTTTCAACTGTAAGGAATGGAATCAGGAAATGGAAGGCCACAGGCACAGTTGCTGTTAAACCCAGCAGGTCTGGCAAGCCAAGACAAATACAAGAGAGCCATATGAGCAGGATTGTGAGAATGGTTACAAACAACCCACAGATCACCTCCAAAGACCTGCAAGAACATCTTGCTGCAGATGGTGTATCTGTACATCGTTCTACAATTCAGCACAATTTGCACAAAGAACATCTGTATGGCAGGGTGAGGAGAAAGAAGCCCTTTCTGCACTCACGCCACAAACAGAGTCGCTTGTTGTATGCAAATGCTCATTTAGACAAGCCAGATTCATTCTGTAACAAAGTGCTTTGGACTGATGAGACAAAAATTGAGTTATTTGGTCATAACAAAAAGCGCTTTGCATGGCGGAAGAAGAACACCGCATTCCAAGAAAAACACCTGCTACCTACTGTCGAATTTGGTGGAGGTTCCATCATGCTGTGGGGCTGTGTGGCTAGTTCAGGGACTGGGGCCCTTGTTAAAGTTGAGGGTCAGATGAATTCAACCCAATATCAACAAATTCTTCAGGATAATGTTCAAGCATCAGTCACAAAGTTGATGTTACGCAGGGGTTGGATATTCCAATAAGACAATGACCCAAAACACAGTTCAAAATCTACAAAGGCATTCATGCAGAGGGAGAAGTACAATGTTCTGGAATGGCCATCACAGTCCCCTGACTTGAATATCATCAAAAATCTATGGGGTGATTTGAAGCAGGCTGTCCATGCTCAGCAGCCATCAAATTGAACAGAACTGGAGAGATTTTGTATGGAAGAATGTTCAAAAATACCTCCATCCAGAATCAGACACTCATCAAAGGCTATAGGAGGACAGCGTCTAGAGGCTGTTAGATTAGCAAAAGGAGGCTCAACTAAGTATTGATGTCATATCTCTGTTGGGGTCCACAAATGTATGCACCTGCCTAATTTTGTTATGATGCATATTGCATATTTTCTGTTAATCCAATAAACTTAACGTCACTTTTGAAATACTACTGTTTCCATAAGGCATTTCATATTTTAAAAGGAAGTTGCTACTTTGAAAGCTCAGCCAATGATAAATAAAAATCCAAAGAATTAAGAGGGGTTCCCAAACTGTTTCATATGACTGTAGATAGAAATACTGTCACACACGTGAACATGGGAGGCAGCTAAAGGGCTCAAAAGAAGGTAATTCCCAGTCAGACCAGGGGGTGGCAGAGTGCAATAATCCTTTCTCTTGCAGGAAACTCTGCCTGGAGCGATGCAGAGATCAGGAGGTGGAGTATATAGAAGGTGACAATGCTTAGAATGTTGTAATTCAGCAATAATTTTTTTTTTTTTTTACCAATTTGGTTATTTTTGTGTCTCACCTTTTATATACACACACACATTCTACATATATATTTTGAGGTTTCTGAACTCTTTTAGGATATATGAATATAAGTTACATAATACCTACCAAATAATACAAAGCGTACATGACACGTGTTTCGTAAAAGTGCGTACACCTGATGAGCCCCAAATAGGCTGATATGTGTGTCGTTTACTCTTTGTATTATTTGGCAGGTACTATATAACATATCTATGATCTGCTTCTTGCAACCGAGAGGACCTGGCATCTCTGTGGCATCGGGCCAACTTTTGTGGGCACCTGTCTGCTTGACAAACACAGTTCAGTTAGACGACACTACAAAGAAAAATTAATTCATTCATTCATTCGTTCATTCATTTTTCACCACTTATCCGAAGCCAGGTCGCGGGGGCAAGTGTCTTAGCAGTGAGGTCCATATATGTCCTTCTCCCCAACCACACTTGCCAACTCATACTGTGGTATCCCAAAGTGTTCCCAGGCCAACTGGGAGATATAATTCACCCACATACTGGGTAGAATAAGATAAATACAATTTGAAAACGCAGAAACCAAAAAACAGAATTTCTATTAGAGCAAATCATCAGGAGGCGTAGAACATGGGAAAGAGCAAACTCCCTGTGGATTACTTTGTTATAGGATGTTCCGCATATCCTGTTGCCTAGTAACAAACCCAGGGCTGCTCCACAGCCACAAAAGAAGAAGAAGTGGAAGGTTTAAAATGCAGTTGCTCTCCATGAGCTGTCAGGATAGGCACTGGCCCACCAAGACCCTGTGTGGGAATACAGAGAGTTGTAAAATAAATGAATGACTCACACTGTAGTCCGTCCATTGAAAAAAAAAAAAATAATAATAATAAAAAGTCATTCTGAATGCTTGTCCACTAAATGACAAGTCCGTTGCTTTGGCAGTTTCCGGGAACTCTGCTATTTTTGAATCAGGCAGCTCTGAATTGCTGGAAACCTCTGGTCAGTTTTAAGTCTTTTCCTTCCCTTGGGTTGACAGTTGCTGTTTATAGCACCAAAAAACAACAAAAGCACAGCCAAGTTTAAAAAAAAAAAAAAAAATTATTTTTATGCCTCATTTATTTAACCTTTATATATATCAAAACCACACATCAATCATTACTTTTGTGTGGTGTCTTTCATAGCAATCACCCTCAGCAAGAACAGGACTGGAGTCATAATGAAATAAATTTTACAGCATAATTCAAACACGAAGTAAACCTCAGAGGTATTCAGAGACAATGGGGGGAGTCCATAAACCTGCTTGAATAATCTTCTTAATACGTGCCGTCTTTTGACAGATCCTTAAAAACGGAACGCTACCTGCTGTGCTGCATTTGATTCAGTAAGGGGGATGTCCATGGCGGGCCAAAAAAGTCCTTTTGGTATCCATAGCTGCTTTCTCAGCACAAGAACTTGGCCGTCTGGAACCAATGGCTTCCTGGACCACTCGTGGTGTCTGGCCGCTTTGGTGTGCTGCGTTCCCACCGAACAACAGAAACTAAACTTTATGCAAAATACGTGACGTGCAAAGAAGAGTGACGCGCTGCAAAGTGAGGGTCGTTCAGGAGTCCACAGGGGACCCCCACATCTTATTGCTTTGAAGCAATCGTGACTTTACGAGATGAGATTATTGCTTCACTGCGGTGGGTTGGAACCCTGCCCGGGTTTGGTTCCCTGCCTTGTGCCCTGTGTTGGCTGGGATTGGCTCCAGCAGACCCCCGTGACCCTGTGTTCGGATACAGCGGGTTGGAAAATGGATGGATGGATTATTGCTTCAAAGCAGTGAACGGCACAGCACACCCTGCTTGGGAGAGGGGCTATAAGGAATGATATGGTGCAAAGAGGGGCGTGATCAAGAGTTTGTGGGGGACCCCTCCATTGTATTGCGCTGAAGCAATCGCATCTTCACAGGGTGAGATTATTACTTCAGTGCAATGAATGGCACAGCAAACCCTGGGGACAGCTATAATGAATGATGTGGTGTGAAGTGGGGTGCACTCAGGTGTGACGGATGGCTGGGATGCCGGCCAAGTGGAAGTACCGAAGGAGAGAGCATAATTGGGATATTATCTCCCCTGGGACGCTGGAGGGTACCCCCCATTGGGTTGCTGCACGGATTCCCACAGGGCATGCTGGGAGTTGGAGTCTGGGGTAGCCCTGTTGGGTTCCGTGGGCACTTTAAGCGGGTGCTGCAGAGACAATGGAGCCCTTCGAGGCAGCGTTTCTGCCACACCCAGAAGTGCTGCCGGAAGAAGGTCAGGTACGCTATAAAAGGAGACACCACACTCCAGTCAAGGAGCCAGAGTCGGGAAGGTGTGGAGTCATAGAAAGTAGTGATGGGAAGTTCGGATCATTTTACCGACTCGGACCTTTGAGTCTCGTTCAGCAAAATGAACGAATCTTTTTTCGAGTCATTTCGTTCATTTTAGCAAAATATAATTAAAATGTTACCTGTTACCTCCCTAACACATCTACTGCTTACACAAATGTTGATCACACTACAAACAAGACAAAACTATAATGCTGTAAGAAACAGAAAATACTAATTCATTGTTTACCTGGGTCTTTAGTCTATGATTCGCTACTACTGAGCCGGTAAGTGGTCACGTGACAAAAGAACGAACGACTCGAAAGACTCGAGGAATGAACTAATCAATTCTCTTTCCGGCTCAGACTGCATAGGTTAAGCTTATGGGGCTGTCACGTGATGAACGAACGACTCAAACCCGAAGACTCGAAAGATGAACTAATCAATTCTCTTTCCGGCTCAGACTGAGTTGGTTAAGCTTAAGGGGCTGTCACGTGATGAACGAACGACTCGAAAAAACCCGAAGACTCGAAAAAACTATAGAAAGTTGCGCAAATGCGCATGCACGACTGAACGAATCACTCCCACGAGACAACTCGTTCTTCCCGAGTCACATTAAAGATTCGTTCAAAATGAACGAATCGTTCAAGAACGACCCATCAATAATAGAAAGAAAGAAAGAGAGAGGAAGAAAGAAGGACTGTGCTTATTTGTACATTTGGTGCTTGGTACTGTGCTACTGTGGCGGGCGAGGGAAAAGCACCCCCCACTTAAATAAACATTTGCTGTGTGGCAGAACTGGACTCTGTGTCTGTTGTGTCCGGGTTTGGGGAGTTGTACGCCCCCTTGGTGGTCCACAACGGGGAGAGATGATTGTTTCATGCTGTGAATGGCATGGCACACCCTGGAGGTGACTATGAAGAGTGATGTGGTGCAAAGTATGGTGCGTTAAAGAGTTTACTGGGGAGATTATTACTTCAATGTGATAAACGGTGTGGCCAAAATTAGAGGCAACTATGAAGAGCGGTGTGGTGCGAAGTGGGCCACAATCGGGAGTTCATGGGGGACCCGTCTACCTTATTGTTTGGAAGCAATCGCGATGTCACAGGATTAGAATACAGCATCAATGCAGTGAATGGCACTGCACACCCTGGGGGTGGCTATAAAGAATCAAATGGTGCAAAATGGAGCGTGATCAGGAGTTCATGGGGGACCCCTTCCACTTTATTGCTTTGAGGGTGAGATTATTGCGTCATTGCAGTGAATGGCACAGCGCACCCTGGAGGCAGCTATAATGAACGATACGGTGCAAAGGGGGGAGATGACTGTTTCATGCGGTGGATGGCATGGCACACCTTGGAGGTAGCTAGGATAGGTAATGTGGTGCGAAGTGGGGGGCAATCAGGAGTTCTTGGAGGGACCCCTCCACCTTATTGCTTGGAAGCAATCATCACGACTTCATGGGAGAGACTATTGCTTCAGTGTGTTGTCAGGTATGGCGCACCCCGGAGGCAGCTATGAAGATTGATGTGGGACAAAGTGGGGCACAACTGGGAGTTCACCGGGTGGGTGGGTTTTGGGGATTATTGCTACGGCTGCTGTGCATGGCGTGGTGCACCCTGGAAACAACCACGAAAACAGTGAAGTGTGGCGCTCCATCTTCACCAGAACTCTCCAAACTCCACACTGCTAACAGAATTGTAACGTTGACGCTGGTGCTTGCGATCAGCCAATCAGCATAATTTACTGCCCGAGCCACACCCATCATAAGTTTCTGATTGAATGTAAACTACAGACCCTGGAGGAGGAGCTAAAGAAAAAGGTACTGGGAACTACAAAAGACCCCACAGTGCAAATGCTGCAAAAACTTCTAAAAGTTTCTAAAAAGTCCCTGGTTCCTGAAAAAAAAATTCTTACTTTGGGAAGCGGCGACTTGTGCGAGACGACAGGCGATCAAATATGAGAACGTGCGCTATGTCAAGGTATGAGGTAGGATACACAGATGGACAAAAAGCAAAGTATCTTAATACAAACTCTAAGGAATAAATTAAGTAAAGGAGGCCGCCACTTTAATTACGTATACTAATCAATGAAGAGAGAGAAAACTGACAACATTATGTTGACTTGAGAGTCTGCTCATTGGTTACTTAACTTTTGGATTAAACAGATATAGGCTTGTTTAAATTAGATGGCCCTACCCACAATCCTAAACTTAGTTAGTGGTTTGGGGCTTTCTATGATATTGTTCCTTAATCTTAAAATCATTCCTCTTTTATAATCTTAAATCAGTTCCAAATCTTAAAGATAAATGATTCTAACCCTAAACTTAAATTTTAAAACCCTAGGATACACTTGAGTGATTAGGTTTCTCTAATAACCCTAATTTTCATTTTATTAAATATGGGCTTTTTATACCTTTTAAGGAACTGCTTTTGATTGTTTTTAAGACTACATCTAGTTCTGATTGTTAACTTATTTCTGTCTAAACTTTGCACTTTTTAGTAATACTAGGGTGTTGTACCGTGTTAGCCATTATGAATGTAGAGAAAAGCCAAGCAAAATGACACCTTTTATTGGCTAACTAGAAAGATTACAATATGCAAGCTTTCGAGGCAACTCAGGCCCCTTCTTCAGGCAAGATTACATCTTGCCTGAAGAAGGGGCCTGAGTTGCCTCGAAAGCTTGCATATTGTAATCTTTCTAGTTAGCCAATAAAAGGTGTCATTTTGCTTGGCTTTTCTCTACACTTTTTAGTAAACTAGCCATGTGCGCCCAACTACGTTGCGCGTGTTAAAGTTGTCTGTGAAGGGCTCCCTGTTTAAACGCGGCTGCCAGTCGTGAACTGGGCCCTGCGTCGCACAGCATTATGATTTTTTATAAGGGAAACAAAATTACAAAACAAAACCCTTGGACATTGATTCTATAGGAACGGCCTACTCAGAATCACTGTCCGAATAGTAATTATGTGGTGGTGGAGGAGCATTTCTGCTTCTCTCCATTCCCAGTCCGTCTCGTTTTCACGACGCTGTCGTTTCCTCTCACGATCTCTTCTTAACCTTTCTCCAATCTCGCAGGTTGGTTTGTGGCAATCCAAAGAGTAAGGAAGTTCTTTCTTGAACTCCAAACGCCGACTGATGGAAAATCACTGAAGTGTGTCTGACTTATATACTCTGACTGCCGACTCCAAGAAGTGGGTGAACATTCGATTTGGATGAAGTGCTGCCAACGACGGTCGATAGAAACACAAAAAACCACAGTCTCGACAACGAAGCAGGTGTCGACGGCAGATCTAAACACAAAGAGTGGTGTTGACAGTGTTTCTAAACAAAAGTAACAACCAAGGCAGTGTCAGGGGAACATGAATTCGTGGACAAACAAAGATCAAGATCCAAATGAAGATTATATATAAAGATAGTGTAAGCAATTTTGTACAGTACATAGATAAGATATATAATGGAATGAGGATTATAAAGTTTATTTAAACAACATTTAACAGTGTTTTTGGAGATTGTTAGGCCCAGATACTTAGCGATAAGAGTGGGTCTTGAGATACAGTAGATAAGATTTTATTTACATAGTCTGTGTGCCAGTGTTTTGTTTGCCCTCTAGGGGGCGACATCTCTTCAAACCCTAACCTAACCCTGAGCAGGGTTGTGGGGAAAGTTCAGCGTGCAAGACAGGCACAACCGATGGACAAGTGCCAATCCTTTGCAGGGTTAATGTACACACACACACACACACACGCACACACACGCACACACACACACACACACACGCACGCACGCACACTAGGAAATATGATGTTAGTTGGGTTGCTTTTAAAGAAGAGCGTAATTCAAAAAGATTTTAAAATGAGTTCATCAAAAACTCAGGGACACTTGTTAAGGGTAGATTTCACACAAACATTAACAGGTTTTTCTTCACACTGAGAGCCATAGACACATGGAATAAGTGAGCAAGTAGTGTGGTGGACAGGAGGACTTTAGAGGCTTTCAAAACTTGACTTGATGTTATTTTAGAAGAATTAAATGGACTGATGGAGTGGTGGTTCTGAGGCTAGAGATCTGCGCTGGCAGTCAGAAGGTTTCCATCCATCCATCCATTATCCAATCCGCTATATCCTAACTACAGAGTCACGAGGGTCTGCTGGAGCCAATCCCAGCCAGCACAGGGCACAAGGCAGGAACAAACCCCGGGCAGGGCACACACACACACACAAAGCACACACTAGGGACAATTTAGGATCACCAATGCACCTAACCTGCATGTCTCTGGACTGTGAGAGGAAACCGGAGTACCTGGAGGAAACCCACGCAGACACGGGGAGAACATGCAAACTCCACACAGGAAGGACCCAGGAAGCGAACCCGGGTCTCCTAACTGTGAGGCAGCAGCGCTACCCACTGCACCACCGTGCCGATCAGAAGGTTTCAAATCCTGTAAATGCCACTCTGCAGGGCCCTTGTGCAAGGCCCTTAACCTGAGTACGACATTAACCTGCAAGCAGGTCCTCCAACTTGTAAGGTACGATTTGGGGGTTACTAGCGGGATTGGCACTCCAGCCACTGTAAAAAAAAAAAACCCACAATGTTCTACCCCATTCAAACTGGTGGGGTGCTGAGGTGTCACCCGTTGCACGGCTGCACTCGGGTTCTAATTTGGGATCCTGAGGAGGTTCATTGTGTGGTGGGTTCAGCCACGTGCTGTATCAGTGCATGCTGCCAACCTCCTAAGTGGATAGGACAGGTGAGCTTTGTTGGACTGAATGGCCTCTTCTCTTCTAGAATGTTCTGTTACTTTTCCCCAATAAATAAATATCGAGTCTGGACAGGCAGCAGTGATACATCCATCCTTCCATCCATTTTCCAACCCGCTGTATCCTAACTACAGGGTCACGGGGGGTCTGCTGGAGCCAATCCCAGCCAACACAGGGCACAAGGCAGGAAACAAACCCTGGGCAGGGTGCCAGCCCACCACAGGGCGCACACACACACACACCAAACACACTCTAGGGATAATTTAGAATCGCCAATCCAGCTAACCTGCACGTCTTTGGACTGTGGAAGGAAACCCACGCAGACACGGGGAGAACATGCAAACTCCACACAGGGAGGACACGGGAAGCAAACCCAGGTCTCCTTACTGCAGTACAATACAATTTATTTTTGTATAGCCCAAAATCACACAGGAAGTGCCGCAATGGGCTTTAACAGGCCCTGCCTCTTGACAGCCCCCCAGCCTTGACTCTCTAAGAAGACAAGGAAAAACTCCCAAAAAAACCTAGTAGGGAAAAATGGAAGAAACCTTGGGAAAGGCAGTTCAAAGAGAGACCCCTTTCCAGGTGGGTTGAGTGTGCAGTGGGTGTCAAAAGAAGGGGGTCAATACAATACAATACAACACAATACACAGAACAGAACAAATCCTCAATAAAAAATAAATAAAAATTTTTTAGAAGTACGGAGCAGAATTTAACAGTAGATGATATCACATAGGGTGGCACGGTGGAGCAGTGGTAGTGCTGCTGCCTCGCAGTTAGGAGACCCGGGTTCGCTTCCCAGGTCCTCCCTGCGTGGACTTTGCATGTTCTCCCCGTGTCTGCGTGGGTTTCCTCCGGGCGCTCCGGTTTCCTCCCACAGTGCACAGACATGCAGGTTAGGTGGATTGGCGATTCTAAATTGGCCCTAGTGTGTGCTTGGTGTGTGTGTGTGTTTGTGTGTGTCCTGCGGTGGGTTGGCACCCTGCCCGGGATTGGTTCCTGCCTTGTGCCCTGTGTTGGCTGGGATTGGCTCCAGCAGACCCCCGTGACCCTGTGTTCGGATTCAACGGGTTGGAAAATGGATGGATGGATGATATCACATAATAAGATTTGGGTAATTTTAGTATAATTTTGCTGCAAGGCAGCAGCACTACCACTGCGCCACCGTGCCGCCCGCAGTGGTACATGACAGGACCAACTACTGCACCGTACGCTAGTCCAGTCCTTCTTAGCCCTCATACTGGGGGGCTCAACTATGTTTAGTGATTAACCAAACTCCTCTTATCTCATCTAATCTTTCATGGCTACAATTTCCCCCGCACAATAATGTGCACCACATCACGGGGCAAAAGTCATGTCAGACTGGTTTCACGAACACAACAATCAGCTCAAGTGCTCTTCAGTGGCCTTCTCAGTCAATGGATCTCAATCCAGAAGAACACCTTGTGAATGTCAACGTGGAGCAGAATCTCAAAACAAATCTTGTGGAATCCAAGCCACAAAGAACTGAGCAAAAAGGAGGCACCTTAGCGAGTGTCAGTGTGGTGACCCTAAGAATCTGCTCCGTGTTTACAGCATTGGGTGTCATGGTGACGCAGTGCTATGGGCTGCTGCCTCACATCCTCCAAGCCCCGTCAGTCACTCTCTGTGTGTGGAGTTTGCACATTTGCCCGCTGTCTCTGTGTGTTATTGCCAACTACGTAACCAATCGTATCATAAACTGGATAAAGGCGTCAGCCAAATAAGTCAATCTAACTGCTCTAATTCGCCTTCCACATTTCAAAGGTGAACATGTGAGATGAAAAGTCACCATCAACATCACCACCAAGTGACGGAGTCGGCAGCCTTTCAAAAACAAAAACAACATCCAGTCAGTGGACACGTCCTCCATCAGGTCTATTTCTGTGAGATCCTTCCTGATGGCGTCTCTAATGTGGCTGGTGTCACACCTTTGTTACATCAGCACTGTCATCCAAATTCTCAAAATACGGCCAAACCTCAGCCTTTGTTCTCTGCACTTCTCTGCATTACGCCGCACGCCCACACACTTCTGGGGACACTTGTGTGATAATTCTAATAATTCTCGTTTCTGTTATTTCAAGCCCTCCTTATTTTTTTCCAGTGAGAATTTTTTAAATGTGAGATTAAGTGATGATTGTTAGTTAGCTCAGCAGGAGTGAGCGTGGGTGTGTAAAAGTGAACAGCAGTGGGCCGACAGCCTGGTCCCGAGCAGACTCCTGCTTTGGTCCGAATGCTGCTAGGTTAGGCTCGGTCTCCTTGTTAACTCTGAATTATGAGCCCACTTCCAAAAAAGTTGGGACACAGTGTGAAATGTAAATAAAAACAGTATTTGAAAGTTATACTTAATTGAATAATAGTCCAAAGCCAACAAATCCGATGCTGAAACTGAGACATTTTATTGTTTAATGAAAAATATATGCTCATTTTGAATATGATGGCAGCAACGTGTTTCAAAAAAAGTTGGGACAGGGGCAACAAAAGACTGGGAAGGATGTGTAATGCTAAAAAAAAAACTGCTGGAACATGTGGCAACTAATGAGGTGAACTGGCAACAGGGCTGTCACATGACTGGGTATAAAAAGAGCATCCTGGGCAGGCAGAGTCTCTTAGAACTAAAGAGTTCTCCACTCTGAGGAAGACTGAGTCGACAAATCTTCTTCTTTCGGCTGCTCCCATTAGGGGTCGCCACAGCGGATCATCTTCTACCATCTCTTTCTGTCCTCGTCATCTTGTTCTGTTACACCCATCACCTGCATGTCCTCTCTCACCACATCCATAAACCTTATCTTAGGCCTTCCTCTTCTCCTCTTCCCTGGCAGCTTTATCCTTAGCATCCTTCTCCCAATATACCCAGCATCTCTCCTCTGCACATGTCCAAACCAACGCAATCTCGCCTCTCTGACTTTGTCTCCCAACCGTCCAACTTGAGCTGACCCTCTAATGTCCTCATTTCTAATCCTGTCCATGCTCGTCACACCCAATGCACATTAGAACACTCTAGACGAGAGCAGGCCATTCAGCCCAACAAAGCTCGCCAGTCCTATCCACTTATTTCTTCCAAAAAAACATCAAGTCGAGTGTTGAAAGTCCCCAACGTCTTACTGTCTACCACACTACTTGGTCGCTTATTCCAAGTGTCTATCGTTCTTTGTGTAAAGAAAAACTTCCTAATGTTTGTGCGAAATTTCCCCTTAACAAGATTCCAACTGTGTCCCGTGTTCTTGATGAACTCATTTTAAAGTCACCGTCTCGATCCACTGCACTAATTCCCTTTATAATTTTAAACACTTCAATCATGTCACCTCTTAATCTCCTTTTTCTTAAACTGTAAAGGCTCAGCTCTTTTAATCGTTCCTCATAATTCAACCCCTGTAGCCCTGGAATCAGCCTAGTCGCTCTTCTCTGGACCTTTTCTAGTGCTGCTACGCTTCATCTTAGCACTTTATGAATTATCCTCATATGTACTTTACTCTCAGATGTTTTACTAATGACTCTCAACTGGCCCAGTACAACTAGGTGTAGCTTTGTGCCCAACGACTGACTGCTACTCCATCCAGGCCTGGTTCTTGTCTTGACTGCACTTATGTCCTGAAAGGAAATAGCAAAATTGTCCACCTTAGTAAAAGGCTAAGTGTCTGTCTGTCTGGTTTCAATGTTGCTGCCATTCCAAAAGATGGTGCATTACAAATATTTTTAGTCATACAATGCATTGCATTGTCATTTCAACAGATGGCGCATCACAAACATTAACTCTGCTTTTACAAATCCCACACCAAATGGTATATAACCATTGCATGGTGCACTGCAAACCTTAGATTTCATCCCGTCTTAGACAGGCAGCACAGCTAGTGGTGAATAAATGATTACGGAAAATGAATGAAGGGATTGTTAGAAGACTCACTACTTCAGTTTAGCATATCCTGACTAGAGCTGCTGATTAACTGTACAGACTGCATCTCTGTTGTTAGTCATTAGCACTTAAACATAAGTAACATGACAATTATAATTGTATACTAACCCTCTCTTATTCTGTTTTTCTTCTCGGTACTCAAATGTGGCACTTGGTGCCACGGCCCACCTGCCAAGTTGTTTTGCCTGCCTAAGGAAAAGTCATCCCTGATGGAGGATCGCAGGAATCGTGGGAAAGAGGGGTCCTTTCATCAGATTGGCTGGCCCAGCACTGTTTCAGCTGTGGAATGGCCAAATGGGGGAGGCAGCTTGAAGGATGAGGTCTCCAGGACTCTATACAAATCCAAATCTTATTATGGGATATATCATCTACTGTTAAATTCTGCTCTGTACTTCTAAAATTTATATTTTTTGTTTCTTACTATATTGAGGAATTGTTCTGTTCTGTGTATTGTATTATATTGACCCCCTTCTTTTGACACCCACTGCACGCCCAACCTACCTGGAAAGGGGTCTCTCTTTGAACTGCCTTTCCCAAGGTTTCTTCCATTTTTCCCCTACAAGGTTTTTTTTGGGAGTTTTTCTTTGTCTTCTTAGAGAGTCAAGGCTGGGAGGCTGTCAAGAGGCAGGGCCTGTTAAAGCCCATTGCAGCACTTCCTGTGTGATTTTGGGCTATACAACAATAAACTGTATTGTATTGTATTGTAAACGCAATATTAAGTTTAAGGGTGGGCACCAAAGGCGATTTCAAAAAAGTCCTGACGTCAAATGGCTTAAAAAGAAAAGAGAGGTAAGCAGGCCATGATACCTTCTAAGTACAGTGCACCATAGGAAAGAAAATAAAGAAAAAAAAAAAAAAAAAAAGGTCAGTGAGCCGTAAATCCTGAATTCCAGGAGAAGAGTGAGCCGATGTCTCCTACAACGTCCTCTTGGGAATTATTACTGTTTAGGTTAAGATCCTGTGACGTCTGTACAGCCTTGAAGTTTGCACATTCTTCTTATGATGTCAGTACAAGTCCACACCTAAACTCCTCATCACTTTTAACTCTTTGTTTTTTTTTCTTTCTCTATTACAACCCAGGAATGGCTTTTTGAAAAATAAAATGACAGCACTAGTTAGAAATCTGTTATTCAACTGTAATGCAGAAGTGACAACACAGACAAGAGGGTGACAAGCACACTGTCATGCAGGTGCAGTGCAAATCTAATGGCGGCTTCCAAATGCCTTTCATTTATTAATTCCTTGTTTACATACGGGGCAACGCAATGGTTGGCGCTGCTGCCTCACAGTTCTGGAGTCGTGGCGCTCTTATGGCACCTTTGGGCAATACCTTCATCCAAGGTGACATCCAAGATCAGGATACATTACAGCTACAGTATTTACGGCTGGTTAAGTTACACACTCAGGGTCACACAGTGAGCCAGAATTGAACCAGCAGTCTGCTGTAACCATCACACCACACCATCTGCATGGAAAAGTTTAAGGACACAAGAATTAATGCCATTTATACTTTTTATAGCGCCATTACCAGCGCACACTGCTGTCATTTGCTTTACTGAGCAACTAAAGTAACAACATAATAAAACTGAGCGGGAAGATAAACACATTACAACCCAATTAAAGTCACCAGACCACAGTCAGCAGCCATACCACATGAACATCAGAAGACGTCATCCACCTGACGCTAAGCCTGTTCAGGCCTGGCCAGTAACTTGGATGGGAGACCACCTAGGAAACGCTTGGGTTGATGCTGGAAGAGGTGTTGGTGAGGCCAGCAGGGGGTGCTTACCATGTGGTGTGTGTGGATCCCAATGCCCCAGTACAGTGATGGGGACACTGGTGTAAAAATGGTGCTATCCTTCAGATGAGACATAAAACTGAGGTACTGACTCTATGTGGTCATTAAAAGATCCCTGGGCATCTTTCAAAAACAGTAGGGTCTCTCGATGTCCTTGCTAAATTGCCCATCATGTCTTCATTCATTCTGCCCCCCTAATCATCCCCTGTCACTAATTGGCTCTCATTCTCACCCCTTCACCACCTTTTAGCTAATGTGTGGTTGAGTGTACTGGCACAATATTGGTTGCCGTTTCATCACTCAGGTGGATGCTACACATTGGAGGTGGTTGAAGTTGCTCCCCTCTGTCTAGGTAAAGTACTTTGAGTAACAAGAAAACCATTATATACAGTAAATGTAATTAGTTATTATTATTAATTACACCACCGCATCATCATGATTTTCCTCCCACACTTAAATCTCAGGTGGCATTAAGTTCACTGGTGACTCTCATGCTGCAGACAGGTGCCCCATCCAGGGGTCAATGTTGTCTGGACAGGCTGAACTGGAGTGAGTGGGTTTGATGATGGATGGCAGATGAATGTACAGATGCATGTGAGAGCTCCTCCCCTGGCCCCTCCCCTCTCGTGACAATTGCTTCTGCTCACGCCCATCTAATTATGGGGTATTATGTAGTGCCAGGCTACTGAATATACTGTATGTGCCAAAACCCCAAGCCGTTGGTAGTAAAAAGTGTGTTCAAGTCTATAAATCATATTTTTGAATGGAACTGCGCCCAAAACAATCTTTTAAAATGGGGGGCACTAACATTTGACACATCTTTTCAATCTAAGTGATGTTTTTGATGCACCATCTGTTAGAATGAAATTTTAACACTACATATATTACAAAATACATTCTGATCGATGTGCGCTGCAAACATTAATGTGGAAATACATCCAACAGACAGTAACTGCCGGACTGACAGAAATCAGCTTATTCACTTTAATAAAAGGACAAGTGTATGTTTATTTGTGTGTCTGTTTGGTCACCATGTCATTGTCATATGCCATTTGGTGTGGGATTCATAAATGCAATGCTAACGTTTGTGATGCGCCATCTGTTGGAATGAAAAAAGAAGTGCATTTTCTTACTATTTATGTGCATGACAAAATACATTCCAATTGAAAAATTCACTGCAAACGTTAACACTGAATACGTCCAACAGACAGTAGCTACCGTGCAGATGAATTCAGCTTATCCAGCTTAATAACATCACAAGTGTCTGTGTGCGCGTGTATATGTGTGTGTCTGTCTGTCCGGTTGCTATGTCTCAGTTATATGCCATTTGATATGGGATTCATAAAAGATGTGCTAATATTTGTGATGTGCCATCTGTTGGAATAAAAAATGTGGTGCATTCTATTACTACATACATTACAATGTACATTCCATGAGATAGTGCACTGCAAACGTTCAACGCTGAATTCATCCTACAGACAGTAACTGCCAGGCAGACAGAAATCAACAAATCAGGTTATCCACCTTAATAAAAGGACATGTGCCTGTGTATCTGTATGCCTGTCTTTACAAATGGCAAAACATGTAGAAGAAGGGTAAAAAAATATATAGGGTGGCTGCCATCAGCAGTCAGTTCTCGCCCTCACTGCCACCCATTATGCCGGACATTTCTGACCTCCTCTCCAATCACCCCACTACCTGTCCACTCGATCTTATCCCCTCATGTCTCCTTCAAACCATGTCCCCCTCACTCACGCCAGCAATTACACACATCATTAACACCTCACTCCACTCAGCACATTTCCTACCATCTTCAAACATGCTCTGATAACCCCACTCCTCAAAAAACCAACACTTGATCCAACTCAAGTTAACAATTACAGTCCTGTCTCTCTTCTTTCCTTTCTTTCCAAAACACTTGAACGTGCTGTTTATAATGAGGTCTCATCCATCCATGTACAGAATGGATTGCTCGATACCAACCGGTCCGGCTACAAGAGGTACCACCTCAACTGAGACAGCTCTACCAACTGTGGTCAACCAGCTATGACTTGCTAGAGCTACCAATATGGCATCAGTCCTGATCCTTCTAGACCTTTCCTCTCACTTCAACACAGTCAACCATGACATCCTTCTTGCCACCCTCTCTGACAACGGCATTCCTGGGATTGCTCTCAGATGGTCTGAGTTCTACATCTCGGGCAGTTCCTACAGTGTCTCCTGGCGGGGAGAGTTGCCAAAAGTGCATCAGACATGCACAGTGGTGCCCCGAGGATCGGTGCTGGGTCCTCTACTCTTCTCTCTGTACACCAACTCACTGGGCTCAACCATCCAATCTGATGGGTTCTCTTATCAGTACTATGCCGACGATACACAGCTGTACCTGTCATTCCCTAATGAGGACAACACACCATCAGCTGCAGTCTCTGCATGTCTTACTGATATCTCAACCAGGATGAAGGACCACCATCTACAGCTCAATTTGCCAAAAAAAAAAACAGTTTCTTGTGATTCCGGCCAGCCAATCTGTTCAACACCCCATCTCTGTACAGCTTGACTCACCTGCCAGGTCTGTACACAACACTGGGGTGGTGATTGACGAGCAGCTATCTTTTTCTGACCACATTTCTACTGTTTCTCGTTCATGCAGGTTCATGCTGTACAACATCCGCAAGGTCAGACCTTATCTGACCAAGTATGCAGCACAACTTCTGGTCCAGGCCTTGGTCTTGTCACTCCTGGACTACTGCAACTCACTCCAGGCAGGAGTACCCGCATGTGCTGTAAAGCTGCCACAGCTGGTCCAGAATGCAGCAGCCCCTCTTGTATATAACCAGCCGAGACGGACCCACATGTCACTCTTCTCTTCAGGTTGCCACATAGGCTCCCTGTAACAGCACACATTAAGTTCAAATCCCTAATGCTGGCCTACAGAGTAGTAAATGGGTCAGCACCTGAGTATATGGAGACACTGGTGAGGTGCTGTGCCCCATCTCACAGTTGGCGCAGTTATAGTGCTGCTGCTTTGCAGTAAGGAGACTGTGGAAGACTGTGGGTTCGCTTCCCGGTTCATCCCTGTATGGATAGCGCTTTGAGTACTGAGAAAAGCGCTATATAAATGTAATGAATTATTATTATTATTATTATTATCTCACCCACTCAGGTCTACCAGTGAACAGCGTCTGGTGATGCCACCTCTGCATCTCAATCCAGACTCTTTTCTTGTGTTGTTCCCACTTGGTGGAATGAGCTGCCCACCTCCATCTGAACTGCTGACTCCCTCAATGTATTTAAGAAGCAACTGAAGACCCGTTTCTTCTGTGAATATTGGTCTAATTGATTGTGGGGGGAGACCTTTGTTCTGTGATCCTTCATACTGCTGGTTGATTTGTTGTTATATTACGTTTAATCGGTTTATCCATTGTCAATCTATGTTTGTAAATTTATTAATTCTTGCATCTTTTCACTTGTGGCAATCATCTTTTATTACCTGTCCTACTACCCTTGCTGAACAAACAGACCCCAGCCTAATGTTACTCGATAACGTTTACCTCTTTTATAAGTTGCTTTGGTTAACAGCGTCTGCCATGCAAATATAAATGTTTAAATTTCTTATGAACACCTTGAATAAGGCTGGCTTACACTAATTCAGACTTTCGTATTGCCTCTTTGTATGGAAGATTTTTCTCTCTTATCCTCAACAACACGCTGGTTTGCTTAACTGACGACTTCAAATTTGCCCAAGATGAGTGCTGAGTGTGGTGACATGCATGAGTTGACCATACGATGACCTGGTGCCCTGTCCCAGTTTATCTGCTGCAGAGGTGCGCTCCAGTCCCACGTGAACTGAACTGGATTAGCAGTCTGAGAATCAGATGAATACTTTTACAAGGTACTATATTCAGAACTGCAGCCTAGCAAAGTTTAACCCAATCACATCAAGTGAATGTTCGGAAAAAGCAGGCAGGTGGGATATAATGGATTCCCCAAGTAACACAGGACAATCGACGGCCCATGCCGGCTCTCATATTAACATTTCTGTGAGGGTCACGTCCCTCGACGGCCGGCTGTTAATACTTTAATACTTGAGTTTCGACGGTCAGTTTTCACACTCGGGCACTCTAAGCCCACAGTTTTCAAACTGTGGTACGCGTACCATTGGTGGTACTTCAAGTCATGCCAAGTGGTACTCATGTGGTCCTTTATTTTCCACGAATCGATGTTGCTAGAATGCCAATATGTTGCATATAATCATATATAGTATAAGTATACTACTGTAAATGCGTGGAAGACTCCAAGCCGGCTTTTATTAGGCACTTTAACGTCATAATTAAAGTCATTATAATGATTATAGTGACTTTCTCTTCAAAACAACACGGGTGTAAATTAACGATTCATTGACAGTGGTACTTCAGTTTACTGGTCCTCGCGGAGTGGTACTTGTTCAAAAAAGTTTGAAAACCGTGGCTCTAAGCCTCTCATCATTTTTTCATTTTCCAGGCCGATGACCTTTAGTCCTCCCCTCAGCCGATGGACAGCCTTCCTTCACAAAGGCGTTCCAATTTGGAATGACACTTCCCTTTTTATTCCTCTCCTTCCTTCTCCTGAGATTTCCCAATCCAGACAGGAAGCATCCTGTCGGAAGGAACCTCATTTCCCCAAGGCCAGCCAGCCAGCCAGCCATCCAGCGGCCTGCCTCGGTAGCTGTTACAGTCAGAATCTTTAGCAGGGCAGGGGGAAATCTGTTATTCCTATTGGTGCCATAAATTCAGGATACAGCGTGCTACAAAACGGACAATCCAGCCATGGAGAAAAAAAAAACAAAAAGGGACAATTTAAAGCATTCTGGTCAGTCTTTTAGATGGTGTCCTCCATTATGAGGAGAAAAAAAACAAACTATGTTACACGATGGGCGACACGGTGGCGCAGTGGTAGCGCTGCTGCTTCACAGTTAGGAGACCCGGGTTCGCTTCCCGGGTCCTCCCTGCGTGGAGTTTGCATGTTCTCCCCGTGTCTGCGTGGGTTTCCTCCCACAGTCCAAAGACATGCAGGTTAGGTGGATTGGTGATTCTAAATTGGCCCTAGTGTGTGGTGGGGTGTGTGTGTGTCCTGCGGTGGGTTGGCACCCTGCCCAGGATTGGTTCCTGCCTTGTGCCCTGTGTTGGCTGGGATTGGCTCCAGCAGACCCCCGTGACCCTGTGTTCGGATTCAGCGGGTTGGAAAATGGATGGATGGATGTTACACGATGAAGCAAATAATGTGGGAACATTCAGACACTGAGCTCCACCATTAGTGGCACCCCTGGTAAAGATGAATAAAATTGTTAAAATTATTGTCTGTTTTTGCCTGCATTTTTATTACTCTTTAATTTAATATTGTTTTTGTATCAGTATGCTGCTGCTGGAGTATGTGAATTTCCCCTTGGGATTAATTAAGTATCTATCTATCTATCTAAAAAGGGTTATAAAAAAATTCAGCTTTTCATGAATTACTTTAATCACACTCTGAAAAATGAACAAAAATCTAACCTTTAATTCAAGTACACCTATTTAAGAGAAAAAAATAATCCTTCATCAATGAACAATTACTTTTAACAAAACCACGCGTCACGATCATTGATACCGCTAGAATTTCTTATGAACAAAGTAATACTTTTTTTTTTAATAACGATGTATGTAGTGCAGCCATTCTGCCACACAAAGAGGGCAGTTGTAGAAATCATGGGAAGACCAAAACTGCCCTGACATACACCGACTGGCCACTTTATTAGGTACACCTGCTCAACTGCTTGTTAACACAAATGTCTAATCAGCCAATCACATGGCAGCAACTCAATGTATTTCGGCATGTAGACATTGGCAGGACGACCTGCTGAAGTTCAAACCGAGCATCAGAATGAGGAAGAAAGCTGACTGAAGTGACTTTGAATGTAACATGGCTGTTGGTGCCAGACCAGTAGGTCTGAGTGTTTCACAAACTGCTGATCTACTGGGATTTTTATGCACAACCATCTCAAGGGTTTACTGAGAATGGACCGAAAAAGGGAAAATATCGAGTGAGTGGCAGTTCTCTGGGCGAAAACGCCTTGTTGATGCCAGAGGAGAATGGCCAGACTGGTTTGAGCTGATAAGAAGGCAACAGTAACTCCAATAAGCACTCATTACAATTAAAGTGTGAAGAAAAGCATCTCTGAACATTAAACATGTTGAACCTTGAAGCAGGTGGGCTACAGCAGCAGGAGACCACACCGGGTGCCACTCCTGTCAGCTAAGAACAGACAACTGAGGCCACGATTCACACGGGCTCACCAAAATTGGACAATAGAAGATTGGAAAACGTTACCTGGTCTGATGAGTCTCAAATTCTACTGTGACATTCAGAATGTAGGGTCAGAATTCAGTGTCAACAACATGAAAGCGTGAATCCATCCTGCCTTGCATCAATGGTTCAGGCTGGTGGTGGTGGTGAGATGGTGTGGGGAATATTTTCTTGGCACACTCTGGGCCACTTAGTACCAACTGAGCATCACTTAAATGCCACCACCTATGTGAATATTGTTACTGACCACGTCCATCCCTTTATGACTACAGTGTACACCTCATCTGATGGCCACTTCCAGCAGGATAACGCGCCATGTCACAAAGCTCAGATCATCTCCAAATGGTTTCTTGAACATGACAAGGAGTTCACTGAACTCAAATGGCCTCCACAGTCAGCAGATCTCAATCCAGTAGAACACCTATGGGATGTGGCAGAACAGGAGATTCACATCATGGATGTGCAGCCGACAAATCTCAGCAACTGTGTGATGCTATCATGTCAATATGGAGCAAAGTCCCTGAGGAATGTTTCCAGCATCTTGTTGAATGTAAGCCATGAAGAAATACGGCAGTTCTGAAGGCCATATTAATCAGATCACTAGGATAGCATTCATTTTTTCATTTAAGAAATATAGCAAAAATTAGACCTCTTATAACTTTACAAGAAGCTGAGAAATTAGTTGACACTTTTGTTTTTAGTCGACTAGATTACTGTAACGCACTCCTCTCAGGACCACCTAAAAAAAGACATCAATCGATTGCAATGAGTGCAGAATGCGGCTCCCAGAATCTTAACTTGGAAAAGAAAATCCAAGCACATCACCCCAGTTTTGATGTCACTACACTGGTTACCTGTGTCATTCAGAATTTACTTTAAAACACTGCTTATGGTTTACAAAGCCTTCAATCATCTGTTCTATCATATATTGTGGAATGCTGTCACCTTACACTTCAAATCATAACCTTAGATCTTCAAATGAGTGTCTACTTAGAATTCCAAGAGCTAAACTTAAAAGAAGTGGTGAGGCGGCCTTCTGCTGTTATGCACCTCAAATCAGAAATAGCAGACCGATTGAAATTCGCCAGGCTAATACAGTAATCCCTCACTTATCGCGGGAGATAGGTTCCCAGGCCGACCGCGATAACTGAATTTCCGCAAAGTGGGGACACCATATTTATTTAATTATTTAACGTGTATTTGGACGTTTTTAAACCCTCCCTGTATTGTTTACAACCCACCATTTACTCTATTAATAACAGGGACAACTGCTAAGCAATATGAAATCGGTAGATAAGTTTACACTTACTGTATAGCGAAGTACACATAGCTATATATGACGTGATGATGGTGATGAATATGCTGCGCAGTAAAAATGATGACGATGAAGGTGATAATCCCCTGAATGCAGTAGCAAGAGCACGTTAATGCTGAATGAGTGAGATGAGACTTCCTGGTTAATGCAGCACTCCACCGCTGAGCCAATCAGCAGCACACAGGAACTTAACTGCGTGCTCTGATTGGGTAGCTTCTCAGCCATCCGCCAATAGCATCTCTTGTATGAAATCAACTGGGCAAACCAACTGAGGAAGCAAATACCAGAAGTAAAAAGACCCATTGTCCGCAGAAACCCGCGAAGCAGCGAAAAATCCGCGTTATATATTTAGATATGCTTACATATAAAATCTGCGAAGTCGTGAATCCGCGAAAAGTGAACCGCGAAGTAGCGAGGGATTACTGTACGGTGGAGCTCCTTAAAAAACTGCTAAAAACTCATTATTGTAACATGGCTTTCTCATAGCTTCACTTTAGTGTATCCCTGATATTCTGTATATGCATTTAATTATCATTATCATTCTTGCTGGCTCCGAAATCCGTACTTACCCCTACTTGCTCTGCTGTTCTCTTTCCGGTTTTCTGTATTCTTCTGATCTGCGCCACCACCACCTGATCAGGGCACCATGCAGTCCCTACATTGATGGATTGAAGGCCAGAGGTCCACAAGACCATCATCATCTAATTGTTCCATGAGAACCCTGAATATAATGAGGTCATTTATGTTAGGTAGAATGCCTAGAGGGGGCTGGGTGGTCTTGTGGCCTCGGAGCCCCTGCAGATTTTGGTTTTTTTTGTCCTCCCGGTCATCGGACCTTACTTTTATTCTATGTTAATTAGTATTTCCTGATTTTATTTTTATATTTTGTTTTTTTCTCTTTCTTCATCTTCTAAAGCACTTTGAGCTGCATCATTTGTATGAAAATGTGCTATAGAAATAAAAGTTGTTGTTGTGGTTGTCCAACCTGGTATTAGCATGGTGTACCTAATAAAGTGGCCGATGAGTATATACAGTCCATGTCTGTTGTATGAGTGGCTGGAAACAACAACTGTGCCAACTTCAGACAGAAAGTGAGGGGGGTTTAGGATTCAAACCCCTGTGAAGTGAAGTACTATGCACTGTGCCACCATGCCACTATAAATTTAACAAGGTTTTGTTTTGATGTACCAGATGAAACTTTAAATCAGCATGGAAAAACTTTATAAGATCATTTTACAAAAGTGATTCGTCTCATCCTTTATTTTAGAATGCATTATTCATTATGCATTTGGCTACAAGACTCACATAAAAACTACTTTGAATGAGGGCCCTGCAGCTTCAGAGAATATGAATAATTTATTACAATAAACAAAGTACAGCTCCATAATAGTACTGCGCAGTATAAATATATCCATATTTTTTATATAATGCATTTTAATGTTTTAAACGGTCATCCGTCTTCAAGCCTGCTTAATCCAATTCAGGACTGCAGCGCCACTGCATATCCTGGCAGCACCGGGCACAAGGAAGGAGCCAACAGTGGCACACTCTTATTAATGGCACTTTAAAAACAAGAAGATTTAACCGAAATTTGCTTTATGCCTTGTGCCCATGCCCACTACAATAAGCTCAGGAATAGAAACGTTCACAAGGTGGGCTTACAAAATTAGAGGCTTTAAAATGACATGTTTGAAACATTCATTTTTGTTTGACTTCTGGACCTCGTCACATTTACATTTATTATCCAAGGTGGCACTTGAGACACAATTGGTTTCATTTCTTTTGTCTTTCCAGGAGCACAGACAGGTCAATTGTCTTGCTCGTGGTCACACAGCATCCGTAGCGGGACTTGACCCCACAACCTCAAGGTCTGAAGTCCAAAGCCTTAACCACTACACCACGCTTTTGTGCTAAAGGAGTGCTGCAGGTTACAAATCAGCAATGTACCGGGGCGGGATGCCAGTCCAATGCATGCAGTGCCCACCCAGGCATGTTCAGCCAATTGAGTTGCTAATTAATCCCAACATACACTTCTTTAAGATGTGGAAGGAAACCAGCAAAGCTTCTGGACACACAGCGGACTCCACTCTGGAGCAGTGTGGTGACACCTATGCAATCCTTGAAAATAACAACTTAAAGGCAGCATACCACCTGCACTGCCGTCACCCAGCTGAAGTTAAGCATATTCAGGAATGAAAAAACTGAATAAAAACAAAAACAATTCAAGGGACAAGAAGATACCAAGAAGACACTTATATCCCTTCAGTGATTTCTTTTACAAGTACCATACATTTACACGGGCTGTTACAGACTCAAAGCAAATGTATGTTTTTATTATATAATAGTACTAATAATAGCAGCTCACTACTCAAAATAGTAAATGTGGGGAGGACCCAGAATCGAACCTGTAACCCAATTATGAAACATCAGTTCTTACCTCTGCACCAGACATGTCTGCTTTATGTCGACTGATATTTGGGCTTTGGTTTTTATATATTGGCAGCAACACGTAAATTGAACAATTTCTTTTTCTTCGGTTATATTCTCGAATAAAAGCGCACTTGTTCTATTATACCTTTTGTGAAAGTGTTTATTTGATATTTGGACTTCAGTCTTCATACATTATACACATCATTTTGTCATTATTACTATAACATGGAAAAAGTTTCTGTTTTAGCAATGTGTTCAACATTTCGAGCCTCGCATTTCCTGTCATCCTACAATTCCAAAGATTGTTGTGGACACGGAATACACATGAATTGTATGTATTCCAAATCACAATATATTATTCATCCTATATAATTCCAGACAGTGTTGTGCAAGTTCACACCTCACAAGAACTCTCTCAAAGTTCAGTTCACACAGATTAAAATGAATAAATTCACGTGCATAGTTCACCATTTCAATTTTGAACTACCGTATATACCACTGTCGGGCAATCGGTGAGCCGTGCCGTGGAATTTTCAAGGGGCGCCGTGAAAACTTTTGTAAAATATTTAAAATTGCTAGTGTTATTGAACTTTTGGTTGATTAAAAAGATAATGTTTAAAAAAAATATTTTATGTTGGAAAAACAGATAACGGTTAATCAGATTGTTGAATAAATGAATATATTTATTTTGAATGCAAATTAAAATTTTCGCTGTTCACCATTCATCATAATATCAACACCAGCGTTCAAAACACATCTCGTGAGACTTAAAAAGTCTCGTTGTTAGAAGATCTCGCTCACTGTATGGATAGAAGAAGGCGGAGCAAATACAGAACGAGAAAATACAAACGCTACATTTCGGCGCTTGCCGACGAGAGAGTATCGCTGTAGCTGCAGCTCTCACCACTTAATCGTGTGAGTATTACTATGGAAAAATTAACCTTATTTTCGCTCTGACACCGCTGATCAACACAGTAAACTTTGTAAACTCAGTGACCTTTTCCAGTTTACCATTTGGAAGCTCTTATCTCTGTGAGCAAGGTTTTCCAACACTTACGGAAATGAAGTCTAAGAAACGCGAGAGACTTCAAATGATCGACAAGGAAATGTGCGTCTGTCTTTCGAAAATTGATCCTCACATCAATCTCATATGTGCTGAAAAACAGTCAACGTTCACATTAATTAAATTTAAGATTCATCCTTTGATTCCTTTATTAATAAAATGTCTTTCAAACTTGTAAAATTAACTGTTTTTATTGGCGATTGTCCATAGATTGTGTCGTCACGACTTTATTTATGGGCAGTCTCTCAGGTGCGCCGTGAAAGAAAATTTTTGGACTTAGTGCACCGCAACTCGAAAACGGTTGCCTTTCGCTGGTATATATTCACATTTAAGTTCTCCCGCAGATAAGTCAGGGCTTGATTTTACCATACAATTTCTGGCATTTTATGTCGATCGTATAAGTCAAATGTGGAAAACTCATGCTATTGGTCCAAGAGATTATGATATACTAATGCCCACCTGAGAGTAACCACGGAGCACACAGGCTTTTTTTTCTATGTATTGTGCCTATGTGACCACACAGTAATACCCAAACTATTCCGAAGCGATGTTTGCACTGTTTTGTGTTTTTTGTATCTCACACGCTTATACACCTTTATCGTAAGAGCATCACTTATCTGCGATGGAGCGTTCGATCAGAAGAAAATATGAAGCTGGTTTTAAATTAAAAGTCATTGAAGCTGCAAAAGAAATTGGTAACTGCACTGCAACAAAATTCGATGTGTGTGAGAAACTGATGCGAGATTAAAGGAAGCAAAAAATAATAATAATTATCGTATTTTTAAACAGGCATATGAGTCGGGGTCTGATTTTACTTATACGCGAGTATATAAGGTAGTTCATGTTCAGTAAATTTTATATTTTTTAAAGAGTAAGAATAAATGACCCATGAGTTTACTTTTTTAAATTTTGCATGGCTATTATAGTGTTCTTGAATAAAATACAATAATTATGAACATTTTTTAATTTAAATACACTTTACACCCAGCAACAAACACATATAACCACATATGCTAATATCCTCTCAGTCAAAAAAGAAATCAAATAGATGTAAGTATACATATAAATTACTGCTTTATTTCCAATCGTGTGACACAAATGGCAACTGTGGAACCAGCGTGTCGGTGAACTCACCGATTACACTGCTGGTCAAAATTTGTGTCACATATTGCATGTCCAACGGGAAAAATATAAAGTGGCCTCGTGATGTACAACATTTTAATAAAAGCGAAAGTGGAGTTTCACCGCATGCTCATGTTAGCAGGGCATGCGGCTTAAGCACAAGCAGGCAGACACAGACGGTGCCTATTTGATTTTATGTTATTTTTTCCAAATACAAATAAATGCCAAGAAATTTGGACAAAATAAATCTCTCTATTATAATAAAAAATCTTGGGATGAGAGACGAGACGCGACTTTCTCAGACAGACACATTCACGTCCTGCGAGACAAGAATTTGTGCCAAGAGATTTAACCACACCTGGGGCCGGAAATAAAAGACAAAGAGTAGATGACAAAGTAGACTGCTGTAAAGAATTAAAAAACGTTGGTGCAATACACATGCAGAGCAGGTTAGAGATAATGGAAGTACGAAAATTCAAAAGTCTCCAAAAAATGATAGTAAAGATCGCATTAGCGCAAACAAACGGAAATTATTACTCGGTGAAATAACGGAAGAGCAAAAACAGATTGAATATATTGTTTGCATTTAAACTTTAAGTTGGAGACTTGTAGATCATCTAATTTGTGTTGCCATCAGGGAAAAGTAGTGTTTATTCCAAATGAAGAGGCGTATCCGCAAGAATTAAAAGATTTGTTGCTTGGTGAATGTGAAATCCACATACGTGAGTGGCAGAGACGCAAAGTTGCTGGCGTGTAGCGCAGGCAGGGGGGTTGGCGAGCAAAGCGAGTAGGAGGCAAAGCTCCATAGCATTTGTAAAAATCCACTATTTGTGCTTATCCGAATACCATATTCGGATTCGGCTCCATCCTTGCATTAACAGGTTAAGGCAAAATGTTTAATCTGGACCTAAACCAGATCGAAAATGTCACATAAAACTGAACTAAGCTTACGTTCGAGTTCTTCACTTGCAAATACGTTACGTTAAGTTCATCGTTCTTAGAAAAATGAGCTTGTTCAATGAACGCACTCTTTTGAACAAGTTCATGCATAACACTGCTGCACAGACACCTCACTGCCGGATAGAGACTTCAACGTCTGACTTGACTTCAACTGCCTCGGTAGGGGATGAGTGAGCAGGTGGCCTGCTACCAGTGTTGACTGACACTTTTTGCAAAACAAAGACGCTATTGACGAGGTGCGAGGGAAATTAAGGTTGCCTGCGATTACGAATATTTTCGCAGGCTTCAGGGATTCTAGTCTTAATACTGAGGGGATGGTAGTGCCTCTGCTGTTTTCTCCCACTGCCTGTAATCAGTTCCTTTGTCTTCCTGACATTCAAGAGTAGACTATGGTTCTGACACCAGAGTGACAGACCCAGGTAATCCTGCTCATTATTGTTAAAGATCAGGCCTATCACAACTATATCATCAGCAAACCTGACACGGATGTTACAGTCATGTGCAGTCATATTGATAGGGCAGAGGACTCAGGACATAGCCCTGTGGAGCCCCTGTGTTGAGAGTGAGGGATGATGAAGTGTGGCCACTCACTCAAACCACCTGGGGTCTCCCTGTCAAGAAGTTAAAAATCCAGCTGCACAATGAAGTGCGCAGATGAAGGTCCACGAGCTTGCTGATGAACTTACATAGAGGGGATTATTGTGTTAAATGCAGAACTATTGTTTATTAATAGCATTCACACATAATTCCCTCTCTTATTGTCCAGGTAGGCCAGTGCTATATTAAGGATCAAAGTGAAATGCAAAGTGTAATGGATTTAGTTCTTTAGGCAGAGAAGACCATATGCAATTTCTGACTATCTTCTCAAAACACTTCATTGCTATAGGCGCGAGTGCGACGGGACGATAGTCATTCAGGCAGGTTGGACTTGCTCTCTTAGGTACGGGATCTTTTAAAGCAAGTTGTTATAACTGACTGGGTTAAGGAGAGATTAAATATTACCGTGAACACTGGCACAAGATGATCAGCACAGATCTTAAAAACACATCCTAGAATAACCATCCGGACCTGCCACCTTCCTGGTGTTCATTTTCCTGAAAGCTCTCCTTACGTTGCTTTCCGACAAAGTAAGTGCTGTCTCTAGGAGTACTGAGATGGCGTTTGCACCTCTGTTTCAAGTCTGCAGATCTTTTCCTGCTGTATCCTAAAGACCTTTATCTTAAGCTAACTGGAAACTCTAAATTCGGAATTTGTGTGAGTGTGTCTTGCATTACGCCAGGGGTTGCCAAGACCCTGAATTAAACTAAAATGGAAAAATGGACAAACAACAAAATGCTGCCTTGAACCATAAAGCAGCAGGACTCTAAATCTATACAACTGACGGCATGGCTAGAGAATATCTGCAGTGGCTGGCTGGGCAGCTCAACTTCTTTAAAGTGCCCTTGAAAGTATTCACCACCATTTAATCGCTCTGTTCATTCAAAATGCGCAGCCTTGAACTGCGAATGACAAGAAGGAGGTTGCATTCAAATTATTTATTGCACTTTTAGACTCCCTACTGTAGATCTGCATTGCAACCTGACACTGGACTTCTAACATTCACTCTGCAGCACTTCACTGTCTGCTCAATCTGAATGGTGACAGCAGGACAGAGCAGCAAATTGGCACTCGCAGAGTAAGGAGGAGACCCCACCAGCCTCTTGTGCCTTTCTCATGCCATGGCCAATGACTAGTCTTTGGTTCCAGGCAGCAGTCAAAAGCAACTATCTTTTCACTTTCAAAATGCAGACGCCCGTGATGAACAAAAAAATAAAAATGGCATTATGGAAAAGACAGTAGAATAATTCAACTTTATAACAACACCTTCTAGATGCCAACTAATCTCAAATCCATAACCCTTGTCTTAAAAACCCCCTCACCAAACACATATAGTATATGTTGTAAAAAGCACCTCAGGAAAGGCACAAAAATGTTATGAAAATCCGCAAATCATACCAACTGTAAGACTGCCTGTGATATCAGAATATTCTGATTTTGATTTGATATACTTTATTAATCCCCACGGGGAAATTGCCTTTTCATAAGACCACTGGAGGTCAGAGCACAGGGTCAGTCATTGTACAGCACCCCTGGAGTAATTTTTCAGGTTAAGGGCCTTGCTCATGGGCCCAATGGAGCAGGATGCCTTCTGGTAGTAATGGAATTTGAACAGGCAACCTTCCAGATACCAGTACAGATCCTTAACCTCCGAGCCACCACTTCTCCTTATCAAATCTTGCAACCATATATCAAGGCAGGAGGCACCAGGACTCTAAAGACTTGGACCTTCGTCCTTTAGCAGAGATATTGTGGGCGCCACACACACCTTTCTAGCGACATCATGACCCCCCCATGCTCTCCCAATCCGTCTACTGACTTCATAGGAAGAGTCACCAGAGACATGAATGTCACTGCCCAGGTAAGTAAACCTCTCAACGAGGTCGACACTCTCTCTGAAGACAGACACACTACTGATGGCTGTACCCAAGAGGTCATTAAAGGCCTGGATGTTGGTTTTTATCAGGACACTCGCAAGCCCAGACACTCAGACTCCTCACTCAGTCTCTCGAGAACCCTGATCAGAGCCTCCATTGACTCCGTGAAGATCACAGCATCGTAATCAAAATCAAGATCAGTGAATCTTTCTTTACCAACAGAATCTTTCTTTACCCTCAGCTGCTGGGAAAAACACAGAGGTTCTGCCTTCACTCTGCACAGCACTCACAGTACAGCCCGACCATGACAGCCAGCAACTTCAGGGGCGATCCCGCAAAGTCTCAGGATGTCACACAGGGCAGCTCGATGGAACTCTTTATGAAAACCAATGAAGGCTGCAAAGAAACTCTGCCTATATTCGCATTTGTGCTCCACGAGAATCCTCAGTGCCAGGATGTGGTGATGATGGTAGATTTCTCAGGTGTAAACCTAGACTGCTCTGGTCACTAATAGGTCAGCATGTGATCACGGATCCTATTAAGGATGACCCTAGCAAGGAAATTACCCGACACTGAGAGTAGTATTATCCCTGTGTATTTGCCGCAATCCAGGCGATCACCCTTCCCTTTCCAGATAGGAGCAACAAGTCCTGTTTTCCAGTTATATAGAACAAGAGACAGCAAATATTTTTAATTATTCTATTGACTATCTTCAACAGGAGCCATGGCTACTTGATAATAAAGAATATATTAAACTAATAAGGCAAAAAACAATTAATAAATAATGTTCACACAAATCCCACAATATTACCTCAACTGTGATTATTTAAATATCATAAATACTAACAAAACTCGATAAAACTAAGCACACAAAAATAAAAATTCATGACAAAAGACCAAACACAGTCCAGCATGACAAATGCAGATGATGGTGGTGGGTGGAATGAAAACTCCCTGTGAGCTGCCTTCTGAATGAAATGTAAAGTTTTGTCCTACCAGGTTCCAGTTGTTGCATGAAGATTTGAAGTGACTGGGAGCACTCCCCAGATGAAGATGTTTTCCAGTCCAGAGGAAAGCAAACGATCAAGCAAGCTGAGGACAAGAACATAAAACCAGAAAAACTGCACTCCGAGGTAGGTGTTATTTGTAATCCAACTGAAGGTGAGGCGTTGAAACATTCAGGAGCAGATGATTGCAATCCTTTTCTTCATCTTTCAGCTTTTTTTTTAAAGGTAGTGCCTTATTACGTTTCTTTCTTTCAACAATACATGCTGTAGCCCGATGCTGTCCAATACATCAGCACTTCTGAGATTGCTGGGAATTGAAGTCCATACTAAAGCGGCACTTCTACAACAGTAGTGCATCGATGACTACTTCTGACTTGCTAAGGTTGTGTAAATGAAGGATATGACTGGAAATTGCTAGAAAAGACATCTAATGTGACATGGCCTTTATACTTCCTAGTTGACCAAAGATCCAGATTCACAAATGTGACCTTTAGAGTCTTTGTTATCGCTGCTTTTGAACTTTCTGGTCACCATAACTCTTCCTGCCATCTGACTACAAATTACTTCTCCTGGTTTTTTCATTTTATTTTTTGGCTCTGGCTATGTGTTCGCTTTCTGTCTTACGACTTACTGCTCTTTTCTTTGATGACGGTTCTGAGTACAAGTCCGCATCTTTCTTTATTTATTGTTAGTCTTCCAAATTAAGATCCCTGCTTGAATTCTGATCTGTCCACATCATATCTGAGCCCATTACAGTCTAACTCTAAATTCAATAAATGAAGCCTGGCATAATTTTGCATTGAAATTCAACTGAAATTCGATTGTAATGAGAAGTCAAGCAAATGATACCTTTTATTGGCTAACTAAAAAGATTACAATATGCAAACGTTTGAGGCAACTCAGACCCCTTCTTCAGTCAAGATGTAATTAAAACTATAACATAATAAAGTTTTGTTATCAAATATTTTTTACTTCAACAAATATATCTGGGTATGTCAGCACTTAATTCACGACTGAACTCAGTACATTTTCCTTATATGCCCAGGGTGTGTACACATGAGGGGTTTATGGTCCTCTTTTCCTTTTGCAGACGGTAAGATCACAACACCCAAAACATCTAAATCAGACAGGTTGCATATACAAGCGCGAAGGCTTCCAACCATAAACACACTTGAGTGGGGAAAGCCCAGGGGAGACATTCTTCAAAGCTCTTTTAGCCCAAGGCAATAATTTACTCTGAAAGGAAGGCGCACGACAGTGGAGATAATGTTTGAATCCATTAGATTGTGGACGAGAAACCAGAGCATGAAATAAATGAAGTGCCAAACCGAGAACAAAAAAAAAGAAAAATTCAACCTAACAGAGATAAACCGTGAGCCCCAAACAGAAAAAATACCATCTGGACATGGCGTGTATTCAAAAAGCAAACCTGCAATTTTGAATTTCCTGATAGTATCATATACATTGGGACAAGATGTGTGGCTACAGAAGAGGCTGACTATCACAAAATCATAATGCACTTATCTAAGGGAGATCTATTTGGACTGAGGGAGGAAACCGGAGCACCCGGAGGAAACCCACGTAGACACGGGGAGAACATGCAAACTCCACACAGGGAGGACCCGGGAAATGAACCCGGGTCTCCTAACTGCGAGGCAGCAGCGCTACCCACTGCTCCACCGTTTCGCCCCTCAGGTCATTCTCATATCCTAGAATTTTTTTTCCTTTCTAAGGATATCATTCAAATGACTAAAACGGATGAATAATTCTCAGTCCTTCACTTTTTACTTTCTCGTATAATAAGTACTGTATAGGGAAAGTACTGCAATCATCCAAAAATTTGATGTCGAGATTTTCATGAATCTCAACATTTTAGACCACCCTGAGTCTGAAAATACCATTTTTGGGATAAGGCTGAGTCTCAGTACTTAAGCAACACCAGCTTTTATTCAGCTTGAAACAGGAACAGCACGGTTATTTATTGTAGCGGGATCTGCCACTCTCCTATACACTGACACAGCAATCAGGCAGGGTCATGGCCAGGTTAGTGGCCAAGTAATCCTGTGCCCTGCACTTATAATGTTCCTTGTATCACTCATTAACGACAGGCACTTATACCACGACTGCGATCGACATGGATCTGCTTTAGCTGCGAGCCACTTCGGTGTTGGGAGCCCACGGCAACTGATAAACTGTCTTCCATAGATGCGGCGATCGCATTTTGGGATGCTTTTTGGTGTGTAGTCCCATTCGCTTGGGGGTTGGGAGGTCCCAAATGAATTTACGAATTTAGAAACCTTACAGTATGTAAACACGATAACTTGAGTACGCTCTTTCACTTAGGTCAACAAAATTTTGCATACAAGTATTAGGTATAAAACATTGATTTCTATCAACTTTTGGGCTATTTCCGCTAACCAGAAGTGGTACTTTACCTTTTATTCTTGCAGCTGCATAGTCCGATTTATTCAACTTTTCTTTTATAACAATTGTTCAATATATTATTAATTTGATTTGATTTGTTGATGGTTCTTTAATGCACATAATATAAAAATACAATCATTGTCTTGCGGTTTACTCCTCAAATATCCATCCACAAATCCGAGTATACAAGAAAGTCGAGGGGAGACCACTCCCGATTTTTTCTCTCCACTTTCTTCCGAGTATTTAATTAAACCAAATAGTGCACGATAAATACACACAGAGGAGTCAATGGAAACAAGCTAAATGGAGTAATGCTGGTTTCTTTTGTCATTTACATTTTATTGCTAATAAGGAGCCATTTAAACTGAGAATCCAGCTGTTTATGACTAAAATAAGCAATAAGGGTTCAAAATCTTAACAAGTGAGACAACTAAAATGAAGCCGAAGTGTTACTTGAGCAATAAGTGCTTCTTATTAAGCAAACCTGCAGCAACTACGGCCCTCCAGGAACGACTTTGCCCACCCTGGTAATATTTTTTCTGTTATATTTTCAAAAAAGGTAGATGAATTGTTTTTTTCTTCTCATCTCTCTTCTTTTCCCCCTTCTACTGGGTGACAGTTGAGTCTCATTTTGTTTCTCTTTGGTGTTTTCTCTTTTATTTATCCATTTTTCCTTGGTTTTCTCAGTATTCATTTTAAAGTACTGTAGATACTCGCGTATAAGTCGAAAAATTTATGCCTTAAAATTCATTCAAAAAAACAAGGTCGACTTATCCGCAGGGCAACACAATTGTCCATAGAATTTAGGTAATGACATTGTACACTCAACGCTTCACGGTGTTAAGTCACCGGTCATCTGCCGTTTCCCATGGTCTTTGAAATAATTATAAGCCAGCAAATACTATTGCTAATTAGCTAGTTCTTTTCTAATTTCATTAAATAATTCTTTAAACTGTGAAATACTTGAATTTGAGCATTAGCTTTTGCAGGTTTTGGATAACAAACATACCATTAGCTGCCACGTGCAACCAAATTTGGAATCAAAAGAACCAAGGCAACGCACGCTATCAATGCGATGCAAGCGCAGCCCACAATTCAAAAAATTTCTCTGCCTACCTGTTTGTCTCGTCTGACAGTAGCTGAAAAGCAGCATCAGGAGAGAGCAGTATGAAGTAGTCCAGCAGCGGGTGATCTGTCGTGTCCAACAGCAAGCCATGCTGTCTTGTGAAGTCCGGTAGCCAGTTCGGCTCCCACAGATCAATGTCTGTGTATTCCTCCCACGCGAACCTTGCCGTAGGTGCATCGGCTGCGCGAATGCGTTCAGCTGGCAGCCGATCAGCTGCCGCGGCATCGGCTGGTGTCCGATCAGCTGATGCCGGCTTCTCATTCTCTTGCTCGATCTCCTGATCACTGTCAATAAAATCTGATTCTGAAAAATCAGAGTCCGACTCAGGGATAATGTGCAAAACATCGTCTGCCGAGTGTTTTCTTTTCTGCACTTGCTTCGCTCCCTTGTGACATATCGACGCCATCTTGCCTTTGTTTACATTTGTTTACATTTTGCAACTCATGCACACGCAAGGATTAGTTGCCGAGTCAACGAGTCTAGCATTTCTCCAAGCACAGAGGGAATGCCTGTGACGCGACAGTGAGTTTTGTCGCCATTAACAGCTGATTGTCGCCCTCTATCTCTGATAGCTGTCAAGTTTTACCCTCGACTTATACACAGGTCATAACAAATTTTGTAATTTTCGGCTTAAAAATACACCCGACTTATCTGCGAGATCGACTAATACGCGAGTATCTACGGTAAATGGTGGCATCTGCTGTTATTAGTGTGTGGCATGAAATTGTGAGGTTCTGCTTTTTAAAAATAGCACATATTTATAATAAACAAAAATCTACCTTTGATGACTCTATGAGGTAAAAAGGACAAGTTATGGAAAGCAAAGCAGGTTACCAGGTCACACAACAGCAGGAATTCTGGGCTCTTTTGCTGGGACCACTGAATTTGCTGGAGACAGGACAGGCACCTGGCATTAGAAGGGTCTCTTCAGGCAAAATGGCAGAGCATTTACCCTGCAGTGTGCTGCCCAAACAGCACAAACAGAAGACAACATCTGCCGCATGGTATCCGTCTTCAGCGGACTCCCGCACGTGTCACACTTTCATAAACAGACTCCCGTTTACGCAGCCACAAGGTACTCCGAATCATGTTGCTAGGCAACACCAGGCCCCTGAAAATCAAGAACGTGAAAGGTGACAAGCCGTTTGAAACTGTCAACTTCCTAAGCAGGTACTTAGTCAGAAGATCTCAATGCGCAAAACTGCAGTGGACATTTGAATCAAAATAAAATAAAATCCATCAATCTATTCTCAAACGTAATGAACTTACTCCAGTCCATAGTCACAGGGAGGCCAAGGAGAACTACAGTCCGCAATGAATTTGACGCCAGTCCGGGGCGGAGGCATTTCTCGTCCCGATTTTGAAGTGTACCACGTTCGATCTCCATGCCGTTAAACCCTCCACTTTCCCCTCCGTCATGGCTACTTATAGAAACAAACCTCGTCGCTCCTCATTCTCTGCAGCAGTTATCATTCATCTAATATATAAAGCAGAGTCTATGTTTGTTTGTCCGCCATACAAATCTGCACCAGGTGTCCAATCGCCACCAAACTGGGCATGGAGCTCCTTTGTGACCAGGAAGAGGTCATGGGGTATGTTTGCTTGGGAAAAATGTCCTTGGTCAAGCGCAAGGCACCTTTTCACCGACACAACGTTTGGCAGACGTCCCCGTACTTATCATCGAAGATGGCCGCACGTTGCAACAGAGGGGCTGCTGATGCAAGACCGGATGAATCATCTCAAGAAAGAGAAACCGGGCTGTCAAGATTTCAGTCTTGGTCTTTCTGACTGACTGGTGCTATTTGTTCGCTTTCCGACATATTGTAAATAACGTACATTCATCTCACTCTGGTGCTTATTCCGTACGTAATACCATGTCACACATTATAATTGTCCTGCTTTCCGCAAATATACCCATTCCACCAAAATAAAGACATAGCATTAGAAAGTCCACTTCCTTTAAAAGCCTATTTCAAGGCCGTCTCAAACATTGCGCATGACGTCAAGATGTTTTCATACCAAGAATTCCGACGTTTACGGCAGCGCCATCTAGCGGCACGTTTGGTCTCTGTGCATCCCTCTTTACCAATGTTTCTTTAAATTGCCAAGACATTGCACAAGTGTCCAAGTACTATAAAGCCGACTACTTTCATCGCGTGAAGGGGAACTGCCGTGTGGATGTAAAACGTGAACGACCCAGTGAGCGTGACTGGCTTTGCGTATTTGTGGTGCTATTTGCTCGCTTTCAAACTCACAGTAAGATTTCAGTCTTGGTCTTTCTGACTGACTGGTGCTATTTGTTCGCTTTCCGACATATTGTAAATAACGTACATTCATCTCACTCTGGTGCTTATTCCATATGTACTATTTACTATTTGTAAATTGTGAATTTCCCCTTGGGATTAATAAAGTATCCATCTACTACCATGTGACACATTATCATTGTCCTGCTTTTAGCTAATATACCCATGCCACCAAAAAAAAGATATGGCATTAAAAAGTCCACTTCCGATGCCACAAAAAAGTTTATTTTAAGACCGTCTCAAACATTGCGCAAGAAGTCAACGTGTTTTCATACCAAGAAATCCACTGATTCCGAATAATTTACCCTTTGATGTCAAAAGGCTACAATTTCCTATTCGTTTGGATTTTGCTATGTGAATTACTAAGGCTGAAGTGCAATCACTCCAAGTTAAAGGCATCAATTTGGAAAATCCATGCTTTTCTTCTACGCGGTGGTGTGTTGGGGAGGCAGCATTAAGAAGAAGGACGCCTCACGCCTGGACAAACTGGTGAGGAAGGCAGGTTCTATTGTAGGCATGGAGCTGGACAGTTTGACATCTGTGGCAGAGCGACGGGCGCTGAGCAGGCTCCTGTTAATCATGGAGAATCCACTGCATGCACTAAACAGGATCATCTCCAGACAGAGCAGCAGCTTCAGCGACAGACTGCTGTCACCGTCCTGCTCCACTGACAGACTGAGGAGATCGTTCCTCCCCCACACTATGCGAGTCTTCAATTCCACCCGGGGGTTAAACGTTAACATTATACGAAGTTACTGACTGTCTGTATACCTGCATTGTTATCACTCTTTAATATTTTCTTCATCAGTATGCTGCTGCTGGAGTATGTGAATTTCCCCTTGGGATTAATAAAGTATCTATCTATCTATCTATCTATCTATCTATCTATCTATCTATCTATCTATCTATCTATCTATCTATCTATCTATTCACACGGACAACTCTACGTAACATGTTCTACAGTGGGCAATCCTCGCAATTTGTTCATTTTCAGAACCACATGACAAAACAAAAAATATACTATATCCAAAGCCTCTAAAATGACCACTTATATTACCTATTACAATAAAACGTCAATCAGAAAAATGTTGGTTCGATTTCTATGCTCTGCTTCTTTCATTTGGGAAATTCACCAGTTATAGATTCCCGGGCAATGCCGGATACTCCTGCTAGTCACGTATAAAACAAAAAGGGAGTAGAAGAATGTGCAGTTGTGCCCATATGTTTACATACCCTGGGGGAATTTCTGAAATATTGGCCATTGTGTGAAAAATACAAGGAATCCTACAGACAGCTTTCTTTTTAATTAGAGAGTGTGTTCAGGCGAAGCAATTTATTATCACATCATTGTGTGAGCCCTTTTTAAATCCTCATGATAACTGAAATCACTCAAATGGGCCTGATCAAAAGTTCACATCCCCTTGAATGCTGGGGCTGATAACAAATTCACAAGATGACACACACAGGTTCAAACTAAGGGTGATGAAGGGAGAGGGACCGTAGCTGTAACCTCTTGGATTGTAGTCAGTGTCTGAGTATAAACAGTCAATTTGAATTCATGCAGAGCTGCACTGACTTTGCTGGATACAGAGCCATTGGGGGAAAGCAAAAGGACTGCCAAAAGACCCGCAAGAAAAGGTTATTGAATTGTATAAATCAGGAAAAGGATATAAAAAGATATCCAGAGATCTGAAAATGGCTGTCAGTAGTGTTCAAACTCTGATAAAAAAATGTAAAGTTAGGGGTCTGTTGTTACCAATCCACGGTCAGGTAGACAAACCGAGATTTCAGCCACAACTGCCAGGATCGTTTGTGGAGATGCCAAGAAAAACCCACAAGCCACTTCAGCTGAGGTACAGGCTTCTCTGCAAACCAATGGTGTTGCTGTTTCAAGCTGCACAATAAAGATAATGCACTTGAAAAAAAATGAGCTGCATGGTTGAGTTGCAAGAAAAACGCCTTTACCGTGCCAACACCACAAAACAGCCTGCTTACAATATGCCACAGAGTATCTAGACAAGCCTCACAAAGTCCTTTGGAGTGATGAGACACAAAAATTGATTGGTCACAAACATAAGCGCGAGGCCCATGCCAAAAACTTCCCCATCCCTAGGGTGAAGCATGAAGGTGGGTCTCTGATGTTCTGGAGGTGTGTGAGCTACAGCAGCACAGGTAACTTAGTGAACACTGATGGCAAGACGAAGGCAGAATGTTACCGGAAAATACTGGAGGACAACTTGCATTCATCAGTCTGGAAGCTGTACATGGGACACATCTGGATCTTCCATCATGCCAATGATCCAAAATACAAGGCAGAGTCGACCCTTCAGTGGCTATAGCAGACAAAAGTGAAGGTGCTGAAGGGGCCATCACAGTCTCCTGACCTCAGTCTCATTGAGCCACTTTGGGGAGATCTCAGACGTGCTGTTCATGCAAGACAACCCAAGAATTTACGGGACCTGGGGTCTTTTTGCCAAGAAGAATGGGCAGCTCAACTACCTGAAAAAAATCAAGGGCCTCATGCACAACTATCACTAAAGACTGCAGGCCATCATTGACGTTAAAGTGGGGCAATACACAGCAGTAAGAACTAAGGGTACGCAAAATTTTGAACAGGGACAATCATTATTTTCCTTATTAGTATGTTCCGTTTAATGGTTGTGTAATTCTGTGATGCCTTATAGTTTCAGTTAGACTCCATCCATCCATCCATTATCCAACCGGCTATACCCTAACTACAGGGTCACGGGGGTCTGCTGGAGCCAATCCCAGCTAACACAGGGCACAAGGCAGGAAACAAACCCCGGGCAGGGTGCCAGCCCACCGCAGGGTACACACACCAAGCACACACTAGGGACAATTTACAATCGCCAATGCACCTAACCTGCATGTCTTTGGACTGTGGGAGGAAACCCACGCAGACAAGGGAAGAACATGTAAACTCCACGCAGGGAGGACCTGGGAAGCGAACCCAGGTCTCCTTACTGCGAGGCAGCAGCAATGCTACCCATAAGCTGGACTCCATTAAAATTAAATACCATATATACTCGCATATAAATCAGGTCTTGAAACCAGAAAAATCGATCATTTATTCAGACCCAACTTATACGCCCGTTCAAAAATACGACAAATCTTCTTGCCTCCTCCAATCTCACATCAGTTTCTCAGACACATCGAATTTTGTTGCAGCAGCTCAGTTGCCAATTTCTTTCGCCACTTCAACGACTATTAATTTAAAACCAGCTTCATATTTTCTTCTGATCGAACGCTCCATCGTAGATAAGGGATGCTCTTACGATAAAGGTGTATGAGGGTGTGAGATACAAAAAACACAAAAGAGTTCAAACGTCGCTTCAGAATAGTTTGGGTATGACTGTGTGGTCACGTAGGCACAATACATAGAAAACAAAAAGGCTGTGTGCTCCGTGGTTCCTCTCTCAGGTGGGTGTTAGCATATCGTAATCTCTTGGACCAATAGCGTGAGTTTTCCACAATCGACTTATATGACGACATTATAAAATACAGGAAATTATACGGTAAAATCAAACCCCAACTTATCCGCGGGAGAACTTAAACATGAGTATATACGGTAATGTGTTTTGCCTGATCAGTCACCTTTCCTTTAAACTTGCAGGGGTGTCGAACTCCGGGCCTGGAAAGCCGCAGGTTTTCATTCTAACCCCTTTTCCTAATCAGTGAGCAGTTTTCACTGCTAATTAACTCCTTTTCCCTTCATTTTAATAGCCCTGTTTTTAAGGAAACAGTCCTCCTGAATTGATTTGTTTCTTCATTAAATGGCAGCCAAACAGAAATGAGACGTGAAACGAGCCAACAGATGACCAGCTAAACTGGGATTTCAAACTCCAACCAATTTCACTCCAAACAGTCTCTTAATGAGAATCTGATTCTTGCTGTTAATTAAGCTCATTATTTAATTCAGTGGCTTGTTGCTGCTCTCATTCTGTCACAGCAGATATTTCAAAATTTGTTGATTTTTCTGTTTTTTCTAAGAACACCATCAAAATGTTTTGGTGACCTGAGAGACCAACCTTACTGAGACCTTCACCTTTCTTTATTTTCAGATTTCGTGTGATGGGCACAGGTGAGCTGGTTGTGTGGAGGCTTGTTTCGTGTCTCATTATTGTTTGGCTGCTAATTAAGGAAAAAGAGACAATTAAGGGGCCTGACTCAAGTTAATTAAAACTAAGACAGAAGAAGTTAATTAGCAGTAAAAACGGCTCATCAATTAAGAAGATGGTTAGAATGAAAACATGCAGCCACTGCGGCACTTCAGGACCGGAGTTCGACACCTGTGCTTTAAAGTATGATACACGTCTTACAAATATGGCCAGGGTATGTAAACTTATGGGCACAACTGGAATCTCTTATAAATTATGGGCACAAGGTAGAAAAGCACCTTGGCTCCATTCCACACTGGCACTCCCTTACATCACTGTTTCACAGTAGCTCTTTAAACAATGGTGGGCAACCCATCGCCTATCCCACTTGGGCTTCACGAGGTATCACAGCGCACTCAACTGATTTCTTTGATGGATCCAGGCTCGACTCTTTTCAGTTTCTGAAAGACAAATGCGCAATACCTTCCTCCTCTTTCTTTTCTATTTACAGATTACATCTGTTCTCAGGATGTGTGGAATACGTTTTTCTGCCCCTGTTCCCAACCATCCGTTATTTGACTATTGTTTTCGTTTTCCACTAAACCCATTTCCCTTTTGTTCGCCTGTCTTTGTGATTCCACAGTTACAACTATCCCAGTCACTTATAAATACGTCTCCAATCTATCCCTCTTCTCAACGCCACTGTGTCGGAATAATATTTTTAAAAATGTAAAAAATTCCTGTACCAATAGAACTAATATACAGTAAAATTGTCCCTAGGGTTTATCACTGTCCTGGAAAGTGTTAACTGGTGGGTTTGGCTCCTGATCCACTCAGGACACCGGTGGTCCCTTAATCTACACGTTCTGAGAATGTCTCACTGTTGTTCTTCTTTGGGCCTCAGTTGCCTGTGCGCTCTCCTCCATCCTACCTCCCTCTAGCTCTCCTGTTACTCGACTCCTTTTAGGTTTCTCTACTCTTCCTTTCTCTGTCCATCACCAGCACATTATTTCATTAGTCAAAGCAGCAGATAAAATTCTTAAGGGTTTCTCAGTGGAAGAACCCTGAACTTTTTCTGTATGGAAATCCTCTTTTTACAACCTTGTTATGTTAGAATTGTCAGCCGCACAGATCAGTGGCTCTTTAATAAAATCCCTGAGTGCGTCCATGTGTCCGTGTGTGTGTGTCTTCTGGTGAAGTGCGCATGCGCGGGGCACGCTGCAATGCTTCAAAGGCCGCCTGACGCGTCACACAAGACAGAGAGGGCGAGACCTATAAAACATCGCGCGGCCGATCCATTCGGATTTCGGTAAATGAGGTAAGACCTAAAACATAACGCACGAAAAATCCAATCAGATACTGAGACGCGGAGACCAGCTTCCCCAAAGAGGTGGGATTACTGTTTGTTGTTCACTCTGAGGATGTCAGATTTGCGATTAACAAACTTGTCCCGGTAAAGTGTAAAGTGTTTTCCTAAATATACGAATTTTCATGATATTAAAATAGGATGACTTTTAAAAGTAGATTTATTTTCGTGCACATGAAATCCGTTGCTGGGGAGACGCCATACATACAATAATCAGCTGCACGCCAGCACAGATTAAAATACTTGCTGGAGAGACGTATTACTGTGAGAGAAAATTAAAGGCACACAATACAGTGACGCATATTACAGCCACATACAAGCCAGTATTACTGTAACAGAAAATAGACGGTCCTTTGCCATTTAATATGGACTGTTCCTACTAATGTTTATGCACTACTGTTCTAGCGCCCATTATTGTAACGGGCTTAACGTCTAGTACTATCAATAAACTGAAAGACGCTACATCCATGATGAAGTCTTCATTGACAGCCAACAAATGAGCCAGCTTGATATAAATTTAGAATCTCTGTTTGCTGAGCCGGACGTGTGGGCCTCTGGGACTTGTCAGTGACCTGCGTGCTTTATTAATTCAAATGTACTCTATCCTCCTTTAAGTAGCTAGTGGGATGGGGCGGGCACTGGATCACTTGTGGGATGGGGTGGGTTCAGATTTCTATATGAAATGTCTTGCTTTTTGATCTGTTATTCACTTAACTATTTTTACTTTCTATGCAGCTGCCCCTCTTGTATTTAACCAGCTAAGACGGGCACACGTCACTCTCCTCTCTTTAGGTCGCCACGTTGACTCCCTGTTGCAGCACCCATTAAGTTCAAATCCCTGATGCTGGCCTACACAGTAGTCAATGGGTCAGCACCCAAGTATACGGAGACACTGGTGAGGTGCTCTACTCCTTCTCGCCCACTCAGGACTGAGCGTCTGGTGATGCCAACTCTGCGCGGTATCAAGTCTCAATCCACACTCTTTTCCTGTGTAGCTTCTAGTTGGTGAAACGAGCTGCCCACCTCCATCTGTACTGCTGACTCCCCCAATGTATTTAAGAATATCTATCTCATTCACTGAGGAAAATAAAAACTGTGCTCTGCAATATTTTATATTGTCAGTTAATTTGCTGTTTAAGTTTAATTGCGGTATTGATTGTAATCTATAATTGTAAATTATTAGGTTATTACATCTTTTCACTTGCTCAGCTTTTGTTGCTTGTCCTACTACATTTGCTGAAAAAATCATCCCTAGCCTAATGTTACATTTACCTCCTTTGTAAGTCGCTTTTGATAAAAGTATCTGCCAAGCAAATAAATATAAAATTCTGAAATCAAATAAAAAATGAAAAAACGACGTGGGAGGGATTTAGAACCCGGAGTCTGGAGCTCTAACTGCGGTGCCATCTTGTTGCCCACCAAAGAATATGCAATGCAGAGAACACGGCTTTCCAATCTCTTCCATCCAATCAATGCAATTTGCTACAGGTGGACCTCAAACAAGCTCCAGACAACATGAAAAAGCAAACCGGATACACCCGAGCAGAGTTTGGGGTGCCACGCCGAAGGGTCTGAATACTTATAGAGAGGAGAGACTTCACTTTTGGATTTTTAATAGATTTGCAAACTTGTGTTTACTTTGTCACTTTGGGTTACTGAGTATAGACTGATGGACAAAAATGGCAAATGTATTGATTTAAAAATGAATCTGCAACTCAAAGAGAGTAAAGGGGTCTCAATATTTTCTGAATCCATTGTAGGTACCCAGATTTTTAACAGGGGAGCACAGAAATGTTCACATTTATCATTTTTCTAATGGAAGATTTTCTACACTCAGTGACGAATGCGACAGAATTAACCCTGTTTCGTCCCCTTTAAGGACACTTTGATGTGCGCAAAGATTACCGTGAGAGTGGAAGGATGGGGAGATGATAAACTCCGAACCAGATGTATTCAAAGACATGTAAAAGTGGAAAGTCAAAAAGTCAAAACAAAACCAGGGAGACAGGAGTCCAAGGGCTGAGCACAAAATACGCGAGTCTGTCATGAACTGGGAATCCCAAGTACTGATCTCAAACGAGAAGACACATCTGGGGGCAACCCGTTTGGAGGGATGTGGTGAACAGCGGCAAAATCTGGCACTGCAAAGGCCACACCCATAGGGCTTCGTCCTAAAACTCCTGCCAGCCAATTCCTCCAGTATGTGAGGTTGAAACTGCTGGGGTTTAAAAGATACTGAACAAAAGACTTGACTGAGAGAAAATAAAAAGCTAAAATAGCTGTTATCCATTCAGGTAACCAAAGCTTTATTAATTAATCTGTATATTGTAATGAAAACTGCGACAGAGAAAACAGACATACATACACACACACACACAGAATGAATAAAATCACGAGCAGCTTGCTCTTTACCTGACGGAAAATTTCATAATCCACCTTAATAAAAAAAAGAAAGTGTCTGTGTTACTGTGGGTCCATCCGGTTGCTATGTCTCTGTCAATCTAACAGATGGCACATCACAAACTTTAACACTGCTTTTACAAATCTCATACCAAATGGCATATAACAGACATATATGCACTGCATTTTTCATTCCAACAGATGGTGCATCACAAACTTTAACACTGCTTTTACAAATATCATACCAAATGGCATGTAACAGAGACACATGCACTGCAATTGTCATTCCAATAGATGGCACATCACAAACATTAACACTGCTTTTACAAATTCCATACCAAATGGCCTAACAGACATGTATGCACTGCATTTTTCATTTCAACAGATGGCGCATAGCAAACTATAACACTGCTGTTACAGATCCCAAACCAGATGGCATATAACAGAGACACATGCACTGCAATTGTCATTCCAATAGATGGCACATCACAAACATTAACAATGCTTTTACAAATTCCATACCAAATGGCCTAACAGACATGTATGCACTGCATTTTTCATTTCAACAGATGGCGCATAGCAAACTATAACACTGCAGTTACAGATCCCAACCCAGATGGCATTTATTAGAGACACATGCATTGCAATTGTCATTCCAATAGATGGTGCATCACAAACTTTAACACTGCTTTTGCAAATCCCACACCAAATGGCATATAACTGAGAGATATGGATTGCATTTTTCATTCCAACAGATGGCGCATCACAAACTTTAACACTGCTGTTGCACATCTCATACCAAATGGTATATAATAGAGATACATGCATTGCATTTGACGGCACAGACATTAACACTGCTTTTGCAAATCCCATACCACATGGTATATAACAGGAAAATAGATATGCATTGCATTTTTCATTCCAACAGATGGCTCAACACAAACATTTGTAGTAATACATTTTACTACTACGAATGTTTTTGATGTGCCATGTGTTGGAAACACAATACTACATGCATTAAAAAGTGAATAAAGGGTAAATCAAGGAAAAAATGTGTCTTTGTCCCAGACATTATGGAAGACACTGTAGTTTATGTTTCGTTATGATCTCCTCACTTGTGGTAATCACTTGTAGTACCTTGTCCTGTAACTCTTATTCCCAAACATCCCTCCCCAGATTAATGCCTACTTGATTATGTTGACCACTTTGTAAGTCATTTTGAATAAAATCATCTGCTATGCAAATAAATGTAAATGTAACTGTGCTAAATCCTTGGATTTGTGTGCATTGTGTGCTTGAGGGTTGCAGAGGTACTACTTGATGGGGCCCACTAACCAGCTTGCTGTCCCATTTCAAAGGCCTTGTCCTGCTGCTGTCTTCTGGTTGTGGAGTTATGATGAATGATGTTCAGATTAAGAAGAATCTCTTGGTTAGTTTTTCACCCAATTATTTGAGTTATTGTATTGTTTCTGCTTTAATTCATTGAGTTCAGATTGTGCCTTTTTTGAGTATTCCTCTTGGGTATCTTGTTCATTACTTTCACTAATTATACTGAAATCAACCCTGGGTGGGGTACAATGTTCCCTCTAGCTAAGCGCTTGAGCGATTGCTCACACGAATTCAGAGCGTCGCTCATACTTCCCGCACAATCGCTCATCCCGACGGCGTCGCTCGTACTTATCACACGATCGCTCACTCCGACCGTCGGAGTTGGTGCTCATAAATTTTTGGCTTAAACAAAATGTCGCTCATAAACAATGTTTTTTGCTCACTATATACTACTCCTTAGAGGGAACATTGGTGGGGTATAGGTCCACAGTGGGGCTCATTCACTCTCACAAGTGGTAGTGCTGCTGTCTCTCAACAAGATGGCTGCAGTTCACATCCCAGTTCTTCCCAGAGTCCACGTGGGTTTCTTTCGAGGGCTCTGATTTGTTCCCACAGTCCAAAGCCATGCAGGTTAAGTGGACTGGCAATGCTAAATTGGCCAATGTGTGTGTTCATCCTGTGATGGACTAGCACCCTGGAAAAGGACTGAGAAGCTCACATTTTAAAACTGTACGGCTCCAGCATTTCACAATTTTCGGCACAAGACGTAAACAGCAGCTTTCCTCTCATCCCTTCCTTCCCTTGGCAATCGCTACTGCAGTAGTGGAAAAATGTCCGTTTTGTAAACTTAATGAAAGTAAACTACACACTTTGATGTGATCAGAACTTTTTGGGGGTCACCCCCATCTCCTTACTGCTTCAAAACAATCAAGACTTCATGTGGGACCCTATTCCAAACCCCCCAACCCACCTACATTACATTGACACGATTGGGACATCATGACAGAACACTTGTTATTACATTGACATGATTGAGGGTCATCATAGGAGGAATCTTTACCCTCCTATCACCCCACCACACCACCCTTTATTGCTTCAGCATGACCAGAATTTCACGGCTATCAGGGGGGAAGCGGCGCGTAGTGCAGAGCAACAGCGGGACACACCAGGGAGGATCTGGAGTAAGACAGGGGGGGTTTTGGACTTATCTGGTATTTGCATTGCAGCCATTTTGGTACTGAGATCTGAAAGCTGGTATCGATATCGAAGTGAACATTTTAATAATAATCCAACACTATTCCAGGGGGTTGTCCCTCCCTTGTGCCCGATGTTTGCTGGGACTCTGCTTAAGACAAAACCCCACAACCTTACTCAGGACAAAGCAGGATGGTTGGATGAAAACTTCAGTCGCCTTGAGTTGTGAAGATATGGGGAGGAAAACCAGACTGCCTACGCAAAAATTTAACGCAAGGCATGGGAGGAACGTGCAAACTCCACATAGACTTTGACCAGGCCGGAACTGTTGCTCTACAAAACCTCTTGTTATGAACACATGCATAAAAAAAAAAAATAGCATAAAAGAGGAAGAATTGAAACTGTGAAAACATATAAGCAACCATTTAAAAACTTCACATTTTCCATTTACAGTGTTTTTTTGTTTTCTTCTTTTGAGGAAAAAGGTTTTATTTTTAGATTATCACTAAAGAAACAAGTCACGTGTAGAAAACGGCAGCCCACAAGTGTATTCGATCTGAAGATAAACAGCTCCATATCAGGCTGAGCAGAGCTTCCTGTCCTCAGCAAAGCCCAGTGAGAAGATACACGGCACAGCAGCCCACAGCCGGCTTCAACATCAATGGCGGTGGGGCTCAAATCAAGCCCATATTCACATTCTTTATTATTAGACGGTCACTGTGGAGCCTACAATAGCAGCAGTGGGGACAAAGCAGGAGCCAAACTTCAATAGGATACTCATATACTCTCTATATGTGCCTGACTAATTAAGATTAAGAAAATTCACAGGAACGTGGAGAAAACTTGCAAACTCCATACAGATAGTGAGTATACCAGGTCTAGGTCTCGGTCTTCTTTTATTGTCACATGTACAGTGTACAGTGAAATTCTTATTTGCGTAATGTCCCTTGCAGACACAATAATCATCATAAAACACCAGAATGAAAAAAGCTTAAACTGAAATCCAAGAGAGCCGCTGATTAATCGCTGTTAACATGTGCGATTAACTTGTTAAAAATGTCTGCGATTACATTTTTTAACACAACCCCTCATTTTCATCTTCTTCTTTTGGCTGCTCCCGTTAGGGGTTGCCACAGCGGATCATCTTCTTCCATATCTTTCTGTCCTCTGCCTCTTGCTCTGTCACACCCATCACCTGCATGTCCTCACTCATATCTCACATCCATAAACCTTCACTTAGGCCTTCCTCTTTTCCTCTTCCCTGGCAGCTCTATCTTTAGAACCCTTCTCCCAATATACCCTGAGCGGACCCTCTAATGTATTCAGTGTGTTGATTTTATCCGGTCAGTTCGACCGCACTTCACACTTAATGAAACAGCGCCAAATAAATCCAAGTCTATTAACAGCGCTTGATTGTTTTCTGTGATTCTCTTGATAACGGTCCTCATCCACACATACCAGCAGAGTCGCCACTCAACCCTCGTAATACAGGATTATTCCATATTGGAACATAAAATACAGCGTTCTGCACTGAATCAGTAAGGGACACGATTTGACTCGAATTTCAGCACACATTATTTCATACAAGTAAGCCTGCGATTCGCTAATGAATCGGAAATCCTAGAATGGCAATCAGTTTCTGTTCCGTTCGATACGTGGATGGATGACATAACATGGAGGGCGGGTGCGTCTGGGGAAATGTCATTTAATCCAATAAGCATTTCTGTACTAAAGTGGTTTCGTTTTGTGGAGACGTGAGTCTGTTGCCTTCGCTGACACCGACTGCTTGAACAGGTTGTGTTATATGGGGGCCACCTACTGACTGTGGGAAGCCGCTGCGTCTGACTGTGGGGCGAGCGCCACAGCGCAATATGCTCCTCGGTGGGAAGCCGCTGCGTGAAGACATATCATGGAGGGTATGTGCAGTGGTGTGGGCGGTCGCGTCCGGCAGTCGCACAACCTGCCGTGCATGCTTTACCTCTGGTGTAGTTTACAGGTTGTAGTCTTGTTTCTGTGTTTTCTTTGGTTTGAGCCGCGACTCCATTCGCAAGCGTGTTGTAGGTGCGCACATTGTCACAGTTGGTTTGAGCCGCAACTCCTTTCGCAAGCGCGTTGTAGGCGCGCGCGTTGTCACAGTTGGTTTGAGCCGTGACTCCTTTCGCAAGCGCGTTGTAGGCGCGTACGTTGTCACAGTTGGTTTGAGCCGCGACCCCTTTCGCAAGCGCGTTGTAGGCGCGCACGTTGTCACAGTTGGTTTGAGCCGTGACTCCTTTCGCAAGCGCGTTGTAGGCGCGCGCGTTGTCACAGTTGGTTTGAGCCATGACTCCTTTCGCAAGCGCGTTGTAGGCGCGCGTGTTGTCACAGTTGGTTTGAGCCGCGACTCCTTTCGCAAGTGCGTTGTAGGCGCGCACGTTGTCACAGTTGGTTTGAGCCGCGACTCCTTTCGCAAGCGCGTTGTAGGCGCGCGCGTTGTCACAGTTGGTTTGAGCCGTGACTCCTTTCGCAAGCGCGTTGTAGGCGCGTGCGTTGTCACAGTTGGTTTGAGCCGCGACCCCTTTCGCAAGCGCGTTGTAGGCGCGCACGTTGTCACAGTTGGTTTGAGCCGTGACTCCTTTCGCAAGCGCGTTGTAGGCGTGTGCGTTGTCACAGTTGGTTTGAGCCGTGACTCCTTTCGCAAGCGCGTTGTAGGCGTGTGCGTTGTCACAGTTGGTTTGAGCCGCGACTCCTTTCGCAAGCGCGTTGTAGGCGCGCGCGTTGTCACAGTTGGTTTGAGCCGTGACTCCTTTCGCAAGCGCGTTGTAGGCGTGTGCGTTGTCACAGTTGGTTTGAGCCGCGACTCCTTTCACAAGCGCGTTGTAGGCACGCGCGTTGTCACAGTTGGTTTGAGCCGTGACTCCTTTCGCATGCGCGTTGTAGGCGCGTGCGTTGTCACAGTTGGTTTGAGCCGCGACCCCTTTCGCAAGCGCGTTGTAGGTGCGCACGTTGTCACAGTTGGTTTGAGCCGCGACTCCTTTCGCAAGCGCGTTGTAGGCGCGCGCGTTGTCACAGTTGGTTTGAGCCGTGACTCCTTTCGCAAGCGCGTTGTAGGCGCGTGCGTTGTCACAGTTGGTTTGAGCCGCGACCCCTTTCGCAAGTGCGTTGTAGGCGCACGCGTTGTCACAGCATGGACCTTTGGGGGTTTCTGTACATCCGGTGAGCCCTGCGCCCATCCGGTTTACAACCTTCAGTTAGTAATATGGATATACGCTAGCTCTTCAAAAGTGTAGACAATAACACTAAGGACAGGCTAAGGATCAGTGCTGGTATCCGGAAGGTTGCCGGTTCGAATCCCCGTTCCTTCCAAAAGAGATCCTATTCTGCTGGGCCCTTGAGCAAGACCCTTAACCTGCACTTGCTCCAGGGGTGCTATACAATGGTTGACCCTGCGCCCTGACTGTCATGGGTATGCGAAAACTAACAAATACCTAATATGAGAAATTGTATACGACGAAATAAAGAACTACAAATAAAAAATTAAAATCAACCCAGTTATACAAGCGGAGTGAACAAGCTTCATTTTCGTGTCGCAATAACTTTACAGACAGACAAGAAATGCACACTGTGTCATCCTTGCCACTGTGCTGTGTTCACATATTGATGATAAATAAATAAATAAATAAATAAATAAGGGCGGCACTGTGGTGCAGTGGTAGCGCTGTTGCCTTGCAGTTAGGAGCTCTGGGTTCGCTTCCTGGGTCCTCCCTGCGTGGAGTTTGCATGTTCTTCCCGTGTCTGCGTGGGTTTCCTCCGGGCGCTCCGGTTTCCTCCCACAGTCCAAAGACATGCAGGTTAGGTGGATTGGCGATTCTAAATTGGCCCTAGTGTGTGCTTGGTGTGTGGGTGTGTTTGTGTGTGTCCTGCGGTGGGTTGGCACCCTGCCTGGGATTGGTTCCTGCCTTGTGCCCTGTGTTGGCTGGGATTGGCTCCAGCAGACCCCCGTAACCCTGTAGTTAGGATATAGCGGGTTGGATAATGGATGGATGGATAAATAAGGGCGGCGCAGTGGTAGCGCTGCTGCCTTGCAGTTAGGAGACCCGGGTTCGCTTCTCGGGTCCTCCCAGCGTGGAGTTTGCATATTCTCCCCGTGTCTGCGTGGGTTTCCTCCGGGCGCTCCGGTTTCCTCCCACAGTCCAAAGACATGCAGGTTAGGTGGATGGGCGATCCTAAATTGGCCCTAGTGTGTGCTTGGTGTGTGGGTGTGTTTGTGTGTGTCCTGTGGTGGGTTGGCACCCTGCCAGGGATTGGTTCCTGTCTTGCGCCCTGTGTTGGCTGGGATTGGCTCCAGCAGACCCCCGTGACCCTGTAGTTAGGATATAGCGGGTTGGATAACGGATGGATGGATGAATAAATAAATCCTCTTTAATAAAATCCCTTTGTGCGTCCAGGTGTCCGTGTGTGTGTGTCTTCTGGTGAAATGCGCATGCGCGGGGCACGGTGCGATGCGCGATATTACTGTCAGGGAAAGTTACGGGCGTTTTACGGAAATTCAAACCAGTATTACTATGAGAGGAAATTAAAGGTACACAATACAGTGACGCATATTACAGCCACATACAAGCCAGTATTAGCATCAGAGAAAATTAAAGGCATATTACTGACGCGCACGCCTGTATTACCGCCAGAGAAAATTAAAGGTATATTACAGACGTACAAGCCAGCGGACGTACAAGCCAGTATTACTGTCACAGAAAATTAAAGACACACAATACACGGTGGCAACCCACGAAGAACGGTCAGCTTAGCAAGTAAACATCAACAAAAGAAAGGCTGAAAGAAAGAAAAATACGACCAACAAAAAGAATGAGGTCAAAGTCCCTTGCCATTTAATATAGACTGTTCCTACTAATGTTTATGCACTACTGTTCTAGCGCCCGTTATTATAACGGGCTTAATGACTAGTAAATAAATAAGTCACATTGCACAGTACAGTGGACTGTTCAGAAGAAAACGCTGCACACAGTGATGTCTTCTATTGCAAGTCCATCCATCAAACGTAGATCTAAGTGTGAGACACAATGTCAGTGGGTCAGCCCCATCCCTGGAGACACATACGTTTAGCGTGGATGGATATCTGACCTGAAACAGCACGGTGCAAGTGCTAGCCATGGCCAAGCAGCTAAAGAGCAGATAACACAGAGTGGAGTCACTCGATTGCTTACATCTCGCTCACACTCCCACCCGCAACTCGAAAATGGTATGTCGTTGTTGTTTAATTAATCGTATGTTACATAATGTAGCCTACATTATAACCTGCATTAGCCTTTATTATACTGGAATCAATAAAACTAGGCAACACTCGTACTAATATTTCCATTCATTTTGGCTGAAGGTTAAGATAGTTAGACTTATGCTATAATTCATAAATAATACATTCAAGGACAATATGCAATTTAAAACATCTAAATAAACAACCCTATCAGACACATACTTACAAGTTTTTTTTACTGTCTATTCTTTTCTATTTAAAAGCCTAATCCAATTAACGACTTCTCCTCTCCAGGTAATGGCTGCGGAGTGTGTCATACAATTAAGCACAACCTGAGTTCTAACAGTATTGATTGTGCACAAAAGCTGAACCAGGATTTAATGTTTCTGTTTTTAAATATTTAATTGCTTGTGTTATTGTTAGTGCTTTTGGTATGTTGTCTTGTGTCACACACACGCGATTAGGAGGAAGCTGAGTGGACCAAATGAAGGTAATTACCCACCAGGCCAAGGGGTGACAGAGTGCACTAAACCTACTTCTGTTATCTCTGCAGGCCCCCTTCTTCTTTTGGCTGCTCCTGTTAGGGGTTGCCATAGCAGATCATCTTCTTCCATATCTTTCTGTCCTCTGCATCTTGTTCTGTCACACCCATCACCTGCATGTCCTCTCTCACCACATCCATAAACCTTCGTTTAGGCCTTCCTCTTTTCCTCATCCCTGGCAGCTCTATCCTTAGCATCCTTCTTCCAATATACTCAGCATCTCTCCTCTGCACATGTCCAAACCAATGCAATCTCGCCTCCCTGACTTTGTCTCCCAACCGTCCAACTTGACTTGACCCTCTAATGTTCTCATTTCTAATCCTATCCATCCTTGTCACACCCAATGCAAATCTTAGCATCTTTAACTTTGCCACCTCCAGCTCTGTCTCCTGCTTTCTGGTCAGTGCCACCGTCTCCAACCCATATAACATAGCTGGTCTCACTACCGTCCTGTAGACCTTCCCTTTCACTCTTGCTGATACCCGTCTGTCACAAATCACTCCTGACACTCTTCTCCACCCATTCCACTGTTGATCCCAAGTATTTAAACTCATCCACCTTCGCCAACTTTACTCCCTGCATCCTCACCATTCTACTGACCTCCCTCTCATTTACACACATGTATTCTGTCTTGTTCCTAGTGACCTTCATTCCTCTCCTCCTCATATCTCCACCTCTCCAGGGTCTCCTCAGCCTGCTCCCTACTCTCGCTACAGATCGCAATGTCATCAGCAAACATCACAGTCCACGGGGACTCCTGTCTAATCTCATCTGTCAACCTGTCCATCACTATTGCAAATAAGAAAGGGCTCAGAGCAGATCCCTGATGTAATCCCACCTCCAACTTGAATGCATCTGTCACTCCTACCGCAGACCTCACCACTGTCACACTTCCCTCGTACATATCCTGCACAACTATTACGTACTTCTCTGCCACTCCCGACATCCTCATGCCAAATATGGGAAATCCTATCTGATTCAACAATGACGACGTCACATCCGGTTCCGGCACCAAGACTGACGTCACTTCCCGTTCTGACGCCAAGACTGACATCACTTTCGGTTGTGGCGTCAAGACTGACGTCACTTCTGGTTCCGGTGCCCAGAAACAATGTGACTTGCGCTTCCAGCCCTAGATGACATCACTTCCGGTTTTGGCTTTTAAAGTCATCATCTTTTCACCAATAAGGCAGTTCAGTTTTGGAACTCAACCAGTGCACTTCAGTGTTTTATTTAATACCCTTTTGCAGCCAGGAACAATATATGGGTGGCTGCCCCAAACCTTTTTTGTGTGTTGAGACAGATTCTTTTACACTTGCAACACAGCAGCCCAAAATATAAATATTGGTCTTCATAAATATTATAGCAACTCCGGAGGAGTGAGTGTTGGGTGGCCTTTGGACGTTGCTTCTGTTGAAAAAAACTGTTCAATAAACTAACTAAAATAATTGAATATGTATAGGCTAGTGATTTTTAACACAGTTTTTTATAAGAAACTAATTAGTGCTATTTCAGCTTTATAGAAAAATACTAATATGCTTTTAGGAAATATGATACATTGCGATTAATATGAAGTTAATTTCGATTTAATCGTTCGATTACTCGTGATTACCTTTTTAATCAAACAGCAGACCTGAAATCTAATTTTAACAATATTCACAGTAAATTACACTAATCGTAACATTACATACACAAGAATAACAGAAGATGTGGCACTTAAGTCACTCAGCTGATCACAGGCAATTTATCTCACATGGCGGACTGGCAGCCTTTTTACCTGCAGATAGAAATTGTTCTTAAATCGTTCTGGTGTCAACAATTCTACAGCACCCTCCTGATGTAAAGATGGAGAAAAATGTGTGTACAGGGTGCCTTTCCTGGACAGTGCTTGGCAAATATGCCCTGCAGAGATGGTAACTGTGTGCCAATAACGATCTGTGTGGTTTTCACCACACTCTGCAATGCACTGCGGTCCCTAGCTGAACTGCTGCCACACCAGCACACCACTCGGCCTGTCAGGATGAACTCTATGGTATACTTATAAAAGGTGAGAGAAGAAGAAGAAGAGGAGGAGAAGTGTGAGGCAGCAACACAAACCATTGTGTCACCATCACATTCACCTCAGACTAGTGTTACATGAGTCAGCTTACAGAATGGAGATACCACAAATGACAGACTAGTGCAAGCGCAACAACCTGTCTCCTGACATGGACAAGATGAAAGAGATGACTTCTGACCTCAGGAAGGCCCATGCTGTCCACACCCCACTGACATCGAGGGCTCTGCTGTGGAACTGGGCAAGAGAACCAATTACTGAAGAGCACCTGGCAGCTGACCTTACTTGGTTGATTAACATCACCTCCATAGCCAAGAGGGTGCAGCAGTATCTGCACTTCCTTCATTGGCTGAAGAAGATAAGCCTACCTCCCCCCATTCTCACCACATTCTACAGGGGCACCAACGAGAGCGTTCTGACCAGCCGCATCACTGTCTGGTTTGGGAACTGCAGGTCCTACAACTGATAGTACACACTGCAAAAAAGATCACTGGGACCTATTTGCCCTCCAATGAAAACATCTTTGTAAAGCATTATACAGTCATGGCCGAAATTATCGGCACCCCTAGAATTTTCCTTGAAAATGCACCATTTCTCCCAGAAAATTATTGCAATTACAAATGTTTTGGTATACACATGTTTATTTCCTTTATGTGCATTGGAACAACACAAAAAAACAGAAAAAAGCCAAATCTGACATCATGTCACACAGAACTCCAATAATGGGCCGGACAAAATTATTGGCACTCTTTCAAAATTGTGGGTAAATCGTTTTATTTCAAGCATATGATGCTCGTTTGAACTCACCTGTGGCAAAAAACAGGTGCTGGCAATATAGCAATCACACCTGAAGCCAGTTAAAATGGAGAAAAGTTGACTCAACCTTTCTGTTGTGTGTCTGAGTGTGCCACACTAAGCATGGAGAACAGAAAGAAGAGCAGAGAATTGTCTGAGGACTTGAGAACAAAAATTGTGGAAAAATATCAACAATCTCAAGGCTACAAGTCCATCTCCAGAGATCTTCATGTTCCTTTGTCCACTGTGCGCAACATAATCAAGAAGTTCACAACACATGGCACTGTAGCTAACCTCCCTGGACGTGGACGGAAGAGAAAAATTGATAAAAGACTGCAACGAAGGATAGTCCGAATGGTGGATAAACAACCCCAATCAACTTCAAAACATATTCAAGCTGTTCTGCAGACTCAGGGTGCAACAGTGTCAGCTCAAACTATCTGTCAACATCTGAACGAAATGAAACGCTATGGCAGGAGAGCCAGGAGGACCCCACTGCTGACACAGAAACATAAAAAAGCCAGACTGGAGTTTGCCAAAATGTACTTGAGGAAGCCAAAATCCTTCTGGGCGAATGTCTTGTGGACAGATGAGACCAAGGTAGAGCTTTTTGGTAAAGCTCTTCATTCTACTGTTTACAGAAAACGGAATGAGGCCTATGAAGAAAAGAACACAGTACCTACAGTCAAACATGGTGGATGTTCTAAGATGTTTTGGGGATGTTTTGCTGCCTCTGGCACTGGATGCCTTGACTGTGTGCAAGGCATCATGAAATCTGAAGACTACCAAAAGATATTGGGGCGCAATGTAAGGCCCAGTGTCAGAAAGCTGGGTCTGCGTCAGAGGTCATGGGTGTTCCAGCAGGACAATGACCCCAAACATACCTCTAAAAGCACTCAGAAATGGTTGAAGACAAAGAGCTGGAGAGTTCTGAAGTGGCCAGCAATGAGTCCGGATCTAAATCCGATTGAACACTTATGGAGAGATCTCAAAATTGCTGTTGGGAGAAGGCGCCCTTCAAATCTGAGAAACCTTGAGCAGTTTGCAAAAGAAGAGTGGTCGGAAATTCCAGTTGAGAGGTGTAACAAGCTTGTTGATGGTTATAGGAAGCGCTTGATTTCAGTTATTTTTTCCAAAGGGCGTGCAACCAAATATTAAGTTGAGGGTGCCAATAATTTTGTCCAGCCCGGTTTTTGAGTTTTGTGTGAAATGATGTCAGATTTGGCTTTTTTTCTCTGTTTTTTTGTGTTGTTCCAATGCACATAAAGGAAATAAACGTGTGTATACCAAAACATTTATAATTGCAACAATTGTCTGGGAGAAATGGTGCATTTTCAAGGAAAATTCCAGGGGTGGCAATAATTTCAGCCGTGACTGTACCTGCAAAGCTATCAGCATTGTGAAGGACCGCTCCCACCTCTCTCATGGTCTCTGTGTCCCACTTCCATCTAGCAGAAGGTACTGCAAAATGGCTGTGCATGAGTGTGTCCTCCAATAAACGGTCATCCCTCCAGAGTTGGTTCCTGCCTTGAACCTGGGGCTGACAGGATAGGCTCCAGCTTCAGAGACCCTGAACTGGATTAGCAGGGGATCAAGAAGAGATTTTCTTTTTTGTTTTTGTGTAACATACACTGTATAAGGTCTTGGCTCTTGATGACAGGCGTGTTATAATTCCAGGATAATTTGAAGGGGCTTTAAGGCAAAATCATAAGTAGATTACGCAAGATTATGGGGTGCTTTCACTGTTTAAAACTCTTTGAAGGTGTGTCTGATAATTACAGTCTCACAAAGTACAATCCCAGCTCGTTGCGCTCACACGCTCTGCTGCTCAGGCATCCAGAGGGAGTTAAGGAGGACTGGAACCGCGCCACGCCTGTTCCATAAAGCTCTGTGCTGACTCACTGATCAGGACGTTCCCTCTACCTCCATCTGCTTACAGTGGCTGCCGAGCAAAGGTTATCTTCAGGATAACGTGTCAATGACGTTGTCATACCAAGAGAACGGCACGCCCAGACAGCTTACTTCAGAGCAGCGTTGCTTATGCTAACACAGCGAAGTTTGTCGTCACTTTGCTTTTTTTTTTTGCCTTGAAAAATGTGCTTCATATCGCAATCCTCAAGTTGAGAAATCTTCAAGTAGAGAAAAGAAAATTTGGGAATAGGAATATGAAGGTGTTCTATGTATACTACCAGACAAACGTTTGGGGTCACCCTGAAATTTTCATGTTTTTGATACAAAGTGATACCCTTTATTGTCAAGATTTAAAACTGTCACTAAGGCATTACTAGTGTAGCCAATGGCTATTACTGAAAGAAATAACTGATTTTTAAATTTGTTATTCATATATGGATACTAAGCCCCACTTTCAGCAGCCATTCCTTCAGAGTGCTAATGGTCAACTCTCTTAGCTTATACTTAATTAGTCATATGCTAATGCTAACTGGTTATTAGAGAAACCTTTCTAACTGCATACGCACCAATGAGAGCTGTTATTCTATGAACTTGTGTTACAAAGTCCTGGCATTTCTAAAGTTCAGTTCTGGGTTCAAAAATATCACATTTGGCCAAAAGTGTCACAAAAGTGACCAACTCTCTTAGCTTATCCCCACCTAGCCAGGTGTTAATGCCAGTTTGTTATTAGAGAAACCTTTGTAACTGCATTAGCACCACTGAAACTTGTTATAAAGTTCACTGGGGTGGCAAGATTCTGGCATTCCTAAAGTTCATTTCTGAGTTCAAAAATGTCCAAGAAAAATGCCAGTCTATTAGTACATTTTATTATTATAGACTAGCCATGTGCGCCCAACTACGTTGCGCGTGTTAAAGTTGTCTGTGAAGGGCTCCCTGTTTAAACGCGGCTGCCAGTCGTGAACTGGGCCCTTCGTTGCACAGCATTATGATTTTTAATAAGGGAAACAAAATTACAAAACAAAACCCTTGGACATTGATTCGATAGGAACAGCCTACTCGGAATCACCGTCTGAATAGTAATTATGTGGTGGTGTAGGAGCATTTCTGCTTCTCTCCGTTCACAGTCCGTCTTGTTTTCACAACGCTGTCGTTTCCTCTCACGATCTCTTCTCAACCTTTCTCCAATCTCACAGGTTGCTTTGTGGCAATCCAAAGAGTAAGGCAATATACACGGAGCAATGGTTATAAAAGGGGGACACATAGGTATCCAGGCTCTTTAAAGCATAAATAGGGATCACTTCACTGACATGTGAGCAAGCCACGGTACAACTGTGAGACGCGCAGCACTCACCGGCTACAACGTAACAATAATAATTTCCGGAACGTGCTGTTACATTGTCATTCATTTTACCCACTGTCTTTCTTTCATTCATATGTTACGTAGGCACGTACCTTTTATCTTCGGCAATCTCATTCTCTAACCAGGCCTCAGGAGCTTAACCAGCGTAACACTGTCCACCACCCCTTTCGTTATTCCGGCACATTGTTGACATCCGTGAGTAACAACAACGTACTAAACTGGAATGTGGAATTTGCGGACAAACAAAGATCAAGATCCAAATGAAGATTATATATAAAGATTAGTTAATGTAAAGCACAACAATTTGTTTAGTTTGAATGTCTGTGTTTTGAGGTGTGACTGGAGTACTACAGTCTTCAGTAGTATAAGCCTGGAGGAGATTCTTAATGCAATGCCTATGTTTTAGCTGTCTCTCTACTGCCATCTAGTGCTTCTTCTTCTAACTCATTCGCGGACAAACAAAGATCAAGATCCAAATGAAGATTATATATAGAGATTTTTTTTTTGCATAATTAAGGTTATTCCATGTGGTACAGCTGTGGCTAAAAGTTTTGAGAATGACACAAGTCACGGAGTGGTGGTTCTGAGGCTAAGGATCTGTGCTGGTATCCCGAAGGTTGCCGGTTCAAATCCCCGTCACTGCCAAAAAGAGATCCTACTCTGCTGGGCCCTTGAGCAAGACCCTTAACCTGTAATTGCTCCAGGGGCACTGTACAATGGCTGACCCCATGCACTGAAAACTATGTGAAAACTAACAAATTCCTAATACAAGAAATTGTAGAAAGCGAAATAAAGAACATAAAAAACAAAAAAAAAAAAAGTATTGTGTCAAGTAATGGACTGGCGAGCTTTGTTGGGCTGAATGGCCTGTTCTCATCTAGATTGTTCTAATTGGTTTTCACAAAGTTTGCTGCTTCATTGTTTTTTAGATCTTTTGATCAGATGTTTCTATGGTACAGTGGAACCTCGGGTCACGACCGTAATTCGTTCCAAAACTCTGGTCACAATCCGATTTGGTCGTGACCTGAAGTAACTTCCTCCACAGAATTGTATGTAAATACAATTAATCCGTTCCGGACCATACGAGCTGTATGTAAATATATATATATTTTTTTAAAGATTTTTAAGCACAAAAACAGTTAATTATACCATAGACTGCACAGCGTAATAGTAAACTAAATATTTACTTACTTCTTCTGGTCACTCCAGCTCCTTGATCGCTCGGCTGGAGCGACCGCTTCCTTCTCCCCCACTGAGTGTCAGCCAAAACACCCCTGCTTGGGCTCTCTCTCTCTCTCACTCGCGCTCTCTCTCTCTCTCTCTCTCTCTCTCTCTCACTCGCACTCTCTTTCTCTCTCTCTCACTTGCACACTCATGCTCTCTTTCTCTCTCTCTCTCTCTCTCTCTCTCACTCGCACTCTCTTTCTCTCTCTCTCACTTGCACACTCATGCTCTCTTTCTCTCTCTCTCTCTCTCTCTCTCTCACTCGCACTCTCTTTCTCTCTCTCTCACTCGCACACTCACGCTCTCTTTCTCTCTCTCTCTCTCTCACTCGTACACTCGCACTCTCTCTCACGCGCTCTCTCTCTCTCTCACTCGCACACTTGCGCTCGCTGCACGGGGAGAGACTGAACACGTGCGGAAATTGAAGGGAAACTGGCTTGTTCGGCACCTGAGTGTGTGGTTGTGAACAGATGCAAAAGTTTGGTGAACTTTTAGGTCATAACCCGATTTGTACGTGGTCCAAGACATTTGTGACCCGAGGTTCCACTGTACACTGAAGTAGAATTACAAGCATTTCATAAGTTTCAAAGGCTTTTATTGACAATTACATTACGTTTATTCACAGAGTCAATATCTGCAGTGTTGGCCCTTCTTTCTTTTTGAAGACCTCTGCAATTCACCCTGGCAGGCTGTCCATCAACTTCTGGACCAAATCCTGACTGATGGCAGCCCATTCTTGCATAATCAATGCTTGGAGTTTGTCAGAACTGCTGGGTTTTTGTTTATCCACCTGCCTCTTGAGGATTGACCACAAGTTCTAAATGGGATTAAGGTCTGGGGAGTTTTCTGGCCACGGATCCAAAATGTCAATGTTTTGTTCCCTGAGCCACTTAGTTCTCACTTTTGCCTTATGGCCCGGTGCTCCATCATGCTGGGAAAGGCATTGTTGGTCACCAGACTGTTCTTGGATGTTTGGGAGAAGTTGCAAGCCAGCAGATGATCTGACCGTATCTCCTTAGCGTGCGAGCGGTAGAGACACAAACTGGCAAAAGGACAGTTGCAGTACAGGCTTTTAAATGATCGACGCACAGTGCGACAAACAGAACACGCAGCTCGCCAGCAGCAGCAGCTGGTCTGACCGCATTTCCATTGCGTGCATTCAGCACCCCCCCTCACAACGTGAGCAGCGTTATACATCCCGCGAGAAAGAGATGTAACCACGCCCGGGGCCGGAAATAAAGGACAAATATTGTTTTTACAGAAGTTTTAAAGTAAAAGTGAAAATAATGCATATGTAACAATTCCCATGAAAATAACAATCTCTTTAAATTGTAAATCCGGTGTGGCAAGTGGCTGGGGGTGGTACCCAGCCGGTCGGGAAGAGGGACTATGCCTTCTCCGGACCACAAGAGGGCAGCCGCCCTCCTATGGGGACCACGGGAACAGAGCTTAGAAGCTCAACCCTATAGGGGCCCGTGGTCACTGCCAGGGGGCGCCCCAATGCCTGTGGAGCCCTGGCCCTCAGCACTTCTGCCACACCCGGAAGTGCTGGGGGGAAAAAGACCAGGAACACCCGGAGTGCTTCCGGGTGCGCAGCTGGTACTTCTGCCACACTGGGGAGTGCTGGCAGAAGCTAATCAGGAGGCACCTGGAGCACATCTCGGTGAGCTTAAAAGGGGCCGCCTCCCTCCATTCGATGGCCAGAGTTGGGTGGAGGTGGACAAAGCTTGCTGAGGAGGAGTGAAGGTGGAAGAGAGAGAAGTGCTTTTTGCTTTACTGGCATGCTACTGTTTGGGATGGTGTTGTGGCTGGAGGGATTACGTGGAACACGTGCCCTCCATCCATCCATCCATCCATCCTCTTCCGCTCATCCGAGGTTGGGTCGCGGGGGCAGCAGCCTGAGCTCTCCCCGGCCACTTCTTCTAGCTCTTCCGGGGGAATCCCAAGGCGTTCCCAGGCCAGCCGAGAGACATAGTCCATCCAGCGTGTCCTGGGTCTTCCCCGGGGCCTCCTCCCGGAACACCTCACCAGGGAGGCGTCCAGGAGGCATCCTGATCAGATGCCTGAGCCACCTCATCTGACTCCTCTCGATGCGGAGGAGCAGCAGCTCTACTCTGAGCCCCTCCCGGATGACTAAGCTTCTCACCCTATCTTTAAGGGAGAGCCCAGACACCCTGCAGAGGAAACTCATTTCAGCCGCTTGTATTCGCGATCTCGTTCTTTCGGTCACTACCCATAGCTCATGACCATAGGTGAGGGTAGGAACATAGATCGACTGGTAAATTGAGAGCTTTGCCTTACGGCTCAGCTCCTTTTTCACCATGACAGACCGATGCAGAGCCCTCATCACTGCGGACGCCGCATCGATCCGCCTGTCGATCTCACGCTCCATTCTTCCCTCACTCGTGAACAAGACCCCGAGATACTTGAACTCCTCCACTTGAGGCAGGATCTCGCTCCCAACCCTGAGAGGGCACTCCACCCTTTTCCGGCTGAGGACCATGGTCTCTGATTTGGAGGTGCTGATTCCCATCCCAGCCGCTTCACACTCAGCTGCGAACCGATCCAGAGAGAGCTGAAGATCACGGCCTGATGAAGCAAACAGGACAACATCATCTGCAAAAAGCACTGACCCAATCCTGAGTCCACCAAGCCGGACCCCCTCAACGCCCTGGCTGCGCCTAGAAATTCTGTCCATAAAAGTTATGAACAGAATCGGTGACAAAGGGCAGCCCTGGCAGAGTCCAACTCTCACTGGAAATGGGTTCGACTTACTGCCGGCAATGCAGACCAGGCTCTGGCACCGATCGTGCAGGGACCGAACAGCCCTTATCAGGGGGGCCGGTACCCCATACTCTCGGAGCACCCCCCACAGGATTCCCTGAGGGACATGGTCGAACGCCTTTTCCAAGTCCACAAAACACATGTAGACTGGTTGGGCGAACTCCCATGCACCCTCCAGGAGCCAGATGTGCCCTCCAGCTGAAGAAAAATAAAAACAGTTTATTTATTTTACACGTGCCTCCCGTGTCAATCTGTTTCGGGTCGGGCACAATATAGCGCCTTTTCTTACACCAGTAAACCAAACCTGGAGGTGGGCAAGTGAAGCAAGCAGGGGCGGAGCCCCCTAGTGACTAAATAGAGATAAGTTAAAAGAGTTTACCATTAGGATTCTGAAGGAATGGCTGCTGAAAATGGGGCTTTGCAGATATTTGTGAATAACAAATTAAAAATCAGCAATTTCAAGTTGTAACATCCATTAGCAACACTAGCAGTGCCTTCGCTATAGTTTTAAATGAATTTAACGGTATCTTGATAATAAAAGGTATTAATTTCTGTCAAAAACATGACCATTTCTGGGTGACCCCAAACTTTTATCAGGGGATGTCAGGTCAGGTCAAGTTGGGGAGCATCCACTGGTAGTGCCTTGCCACACCCACCACACAATGAAACAGCTCAGGATCCCAGTTGGCAACCCCCCAGGCAGACACGTGGTCCAGTCCCACCCTCCGGAAATGACCCTCTATCTGCCGCAGCCGGGTGTCACATGGGTACGTAGAAAAAAAAATCAAAATAGCACGCACAATTTAAAAAAAAAGGGCAACATCAGCAAGTTATCATATATGAATGGCACCATATAAATATAGAATTCAGAGCTCCTCACTCACCCGTACTAATGTTGGAACCAAGCTGGAGCAGACGACCTTCACATGCTTGAGGCACTTCTCGTGGGACATGAAGTTACACACTGCAAGGAGGAAAGAAAGACTCCATTAGGGAGGAAGTTTATTGGCTTTTGTTTTCCATTATCAAATTCACTTCTTTCAAATGAAGGTTTCCGAGCACAACAACAACAACATTTATTTATATAACACATTTTCATACAAAAAATGTAGCTCAAAGTGTTTACATAATGAAGAATAGAAAAATAAAAGACAAAGTAAGAAATTAAAATAAGACAACATTAATTAACATAGAATAAGAGTAAGGTCCGATGGCCAGGGAGGACAGAAAAAACAAAAAATAAAATCTGTAGGGGTTCCAGGCCACGAGACCACCCAGCCCCCTCTGGGCATTCTACCTCACATAAATGAAACAGTGCTCTTTGTATTTAGGGTTCTCACGGAAGGACTTGATGATGATGGTCATGCAGATTTCTGGCTTTTAATCCATCAATGTTGGAACATCATGATGCTTTGAGTAGATGGTGGTGGCGCAGGCCGCCACCACAAAGAAACAGGAAAAAAAAGGCAGTCTGTGGGGCATTACAGGCCACAATCCCTCAGAAATGCACACTTATTCACAATATTCACGTTTTAAAATAAAGCCCCCTTTAATCATCATTTAGGGGCCTGATGAATGAAATGCTTCCTGACAACTGGCATAGTGACAACAGAACATTCACAGTCTTTTCATGCTTTAGAACTTAAGGTAAAGGAAGATTTCATGGTGCAACAAACACCTTCAAGTGTATAGTGTTTGGCATGATACTGGCAATTATTTTTACAAACATGGCCTACACAATAAAAAATATCTGTCCCACTACACATATTTCAGGTTTCAGCAACTATCTTGCGAGACCACTGGTTGAACATCTCCCTTCAAACTTAATAGATCCTAACTATGCTCTTGGGTTGTTTGATAGCTTTAGGCTTCAATCTTTACTATGGACATCATCTTTTTGTACACAGTCATTCCTCGCGATGAAGTTCTCATCGTCCTTAGACATCTAGTCTAGGATCCTACCATGAACCCCTTCATCAGACTTTTGATAACATTTTTTTCCACCAAATAGGTGGATTTGCAATGGATACAAGTATGGGAGCTCACTATGTCAATACCTTCATCAGCTCGGTGGAAGAGCATTTCTTTTCTTCCTACCAAGGCTTTGTAGTGGACCCATACAAAAGATATATTGACAGTTGTGTTGGGGGAGCCTCTTGCTCCAGAAGCCAGCTATAGGAATTCATTAATGATTTTATTATCTTCCATCCACCTTTCAGGTTTACTATTGGCGTTTCCACCACACCAATCTTTCCATCGGCCTACCAGACCTTAAAACCCCAGACAGTTACCTTCTCTATAGCTCCTTCCATCCCTGCCATACTAAAAACTCTCTGCCTCTTCCACAGTTCCTCACACTACGTTGCCTTTTCAGTACTGAGGGTGACTTGTGCAATGAAGCACTCAGGTTGAGGAGTTTCTTCACTGGAAGTGGGTGCCCTTCTCCTATTGTGGACAGGGCCCACAATCAATCCAGGAGTTGACCTCGTAATGTCCGTTCTGAGAGGAACTCCAATAATGAAACCCACATCCCATTAATCCTCCCATTCCATCTTAACACTCTTATCTCTCCCACAGGTCGTCAAACAAAACTTCCCCATTTTCCAGACTGATCTTTCCACGGGAGCCTTTTCTCCTAACCTTCCCTTTTGTTGACCACCTAACCCAGGGTTTTCAAACTCCAGTCCTGGAGGGCCGCAGTGGCTGCAGGTTTTCATTCTAACCCTTTTCTTAATTAGTAACCTGTTTTTGCTGCTAATTAACTTCTTTTGAATTCATTTTAATTGACTTGTTTTTTAAGATTTGTTCCCCTGCATTTCTTCATTGTTCCTCTCAATTGCTTAATTTCTTTCCTTAAATGGCACCCAAACAGAAATGAAATGAGAAGTGAGTGAGCCAACAGAAGACCAACTAAATCAGGGCCTCAAACTCCAATCAATTTCACTCCAACCAGTTGCTTAATTAGACGCCGATTCTTGTCATTAATTAAACTCGTTCTTTAATTCCATGGCCTGTTGCTGCTCTCATTGCGTAATAGCAGGCATTTCTGAAATTGTTGATTTTCTCTTTTCTAAGAGCTCTGTGAAAATGTTTTGTGGACCTGAGAAGATCAACAATCCTGAGACCTTCATCTTTCCTTATTATCAGATATTGTATAATCGACACAGTTTTCTGGTCACATTTTGGCTCATTTCATATCTCACTATTGATTGGCAGCTAACTAAGGAAAAAGAAACAATTAAGGGGTCTGAGTCTTCAAGAGCAGGTCAATTAAAATGAATTCAAAAGAAGTTAATTAGCAGCAAAAACAGGTCACTAATTAAGAACAGGGTTAGAATGAAAAGCTGCAGCCACTGAGACCCTCCAGGACCGGAGTTGGGGACCCCTGCTCTACAGGTTTCATATAGTTAGCATGTGGGGGTTGTGGCGGACAGCCAGGGCCCATGCCCGGCCGGGACACCCCTTCGACACTTGGTCCGGGGGAACAGCGATGGGAGGCATACTACTTCTCCGGGAACGCTAGGTGGCAGCCCCCCTGGGTTGCATCGGGGCCACAGACATGGGACTTCAGAGCTCAGCCAACGCCAGGGGAAGCTGAACAGCAGCCAGATCTAGGCCATCAATCACCTGAAGCACTTCTGGGTGGGCTATAAAGAAAGCCAGCAGCCACCATCTGGGAGCGAGAGTCAGGAGGAGGAGGACAACGCTTGTCGGGAGGAGTGGTGGTGAAGAGAGAAGGATTTATTTTGTGTTGGTGTTTTGTGGTGATTGTGCTTGTGGGACTGTGTTGTGTCTGTAGCCCACAGACGAAGAAAATAAAACATTTATTTGGTTTTATTAGTGTGTCTCCTGTGTCTGTCTGGTGTCTATATAGCGCCTTTTGTCACAGGGTGCACCTTATCTGCTGCAGAGAGTCTACTCTCACCTTTTTCCATTTTTCTGTGGTGGCAATCTGTGCCACCACCACTTGATCAGGGCACCATGCAGTCCCAACATTGATGGATTGAAGGCCAGAAGTCCACATGACCACCATCATCAAGTTCTTCCACATGACCACCATCATCAAGTTCTTCTACATGACCACCATCATCAAGTTCTTCTACATGACCACCATCATCAAGTTCTTCCACATGACCACCATCATCAAGTTCTTCCACATGACCACCATCATCAAGTTCTTCTACATGAACCCTGAATACAATGAGGACTGATTGAGGTCATTTATGTTAGGTAGAATGCCAAGAGGGGGCTTAGTGGTCTCCCTGCAGATTTTTTGTTTTTTCCATCTTCCCTGGCCATCGGACCTTACTTTTATTATTATTTTATTTTTATATTCTTTCTTTCTTCATCTTGTAAAGCACTTTAAGCTACATCATTTGTATGAAAACATGCTAAAGAAATAAATGGTGTCGTTGTTGTCATCCGAACAGAGAACCTTCTCCCAGCTGACTTTGCAGCCTCTCATGTGCCTTCTGGCAAACTCCAGCCGACCTAACATTCTGTACCTTACGACTTTGAATCTGATCTCCCCTTTTGACTTGATGACAGATCTCCTTGTTTTCCTGATTTCCATATTTGTTAACAACTTTGTTCTTAATTTCTTGACCTTCTTCCTTTCTGTCTGCTCTCTACCATTGGTGTAAGAACAGCTATATACAACAGGGACCCAATTACCCGCACCCTGTTCCATATAATCCAAGGCAAACCTAAGTTAAGTGTAATACACTAGTTTTCTAATCTAAATATCCATATTACTAACCGAAGGTTGTAAACCGGATATGGATGCAGGGCGCTGGGCGCATCGAGGCGCACGCGCACTGCCGCACTGCAATGAGCCCGCCACAGAGAAAACAAAAACGAGAGGATTCAGCGCATATGTGAATCACATTACAGTATTACAGTACGGAATCCCCAGACGTCCAAACTACACGGTGTAAACCGGATATGGACGCAGGGCGCAGGGCTGAACTTGCTGTGCTCCACTCTGCCAGCAGTCGGTGTCAGCAAAGGCAACGGAATCACGTCTCCAATTACTTGTACTGTATATAAAAGCCAAATGCCACTGACTCACTCATCACGAAATCTCCCCAACCATGAGGACTTGGGACTTGAAATTTGACATGTAGGTTACCCTTGGCCCATAGGTGCTCGCTAAGAAAGGGTTTTAAAAATTTTGTGGTTCAAGCGCAAAATTTCTTACGGTTTTTTTTAGACCCGTTTGTCTGTCAGTCTGCTTTTCATGATAGAACTACTTAACACATTATTTTCTATAATTTGCTTGAACATTCCTTTGATTTTGGCGACTTTCTCATCACGTTAAGTATCACAGTTCGCTTGCGATATTGATTTATTAGCGCAAATCCGAGAGAGACTCATCGGGCTGCGGGGCCCTCCTCACTCACGCGTCTGCCTCGGGGCGTAACAAACTCTGCTCAGTTAGCGAACGAGAGAACTACTTGTAGCGGGGCCACATAGGTATTGTTGTTTATTGTGTTGCACCTAGTCGCGTCTCGTCTCAGCACCCCATTTAAACTAATGTGTGTCTGTTTAAATGTCGTCCCCATAATAAGAAACGGGGAAGGGTGTTGCAGGGAGGCAGCGACCCCCTGGAAATGTCAGGACCGGGATTTTAACGGTTACATCCAGCTCATCATTATTTAAACCATCAGGAGGGAAAGAAGAGGGGAGAGGGAGAGAGACGGAGATTTCAAGTACCGACAACCGATCAACATTATTCTGCTATTATTTACATCGCGCCTGGTTCCATTTTGATTCTCATTCCGCCGAAATCATGACAACACCATCATCGCCAGAAACCCCAGGGTTGGACATTATAATCCACCATTCGCCGAGGAAGCACAGTGAGGTCGTTCTGTTTTATTTGGGAGATTGAAACACATCCATTCTGATCAGTCATCCGTATTCTGAACAGTGATTTACCATTTTGTCATTCAGTACTCATACATTGCTATTATTTGTGTTTGTTATACGTTTGCAGGGGCAAGGGAGGTTTTGTTATTGTATATGTGTTGTTTTCACTTCACTGCATTGGTGGAAGGATATATATGTAAATATCCTTATATATATATATATATTGTGGTACCCAGCCGGGACGCCCGAGAAGATTGGAGGAGGGCTTGTGCCTCCTCCAGACCTCGACAGGGCGACCGCAGGTACAGAGCTGGGAAGCTCAACCCTGTAGGGACCCGTGGTCAATACCTGGAGGACCCTGAACCTCAGCACTTCCGCCACACCAGGAAGTGCTGGGGGGGGGGGGAAGAGGAACAAGAACACCCGGAGTGCTTCCGGGGAGACAGCCGGCACTTCCTCCACACTGGGGCGTGTCGGTGGGAGATTGCCGGGAACACACACTTATTTAAAGGGGCCGTCTCCCTTCAGAGATGGACTTGAGTCGGGTGGAAGAGTGGACGAGGTCTCTGGAGGAGAGAAGGAGGCGGTCTTAAGAAGAGAGAGAGAGAGAAGGCCTGGACTGTGGGGTATTGGGGGTCTGTGAGTGATATTTTGTATTATGGAGCACCAAAATAAAGGTGTGTGGGGTAAATCAAACGTATCTGCCTGTCTGTGTCTGGGTCAAGTTCCACAATATATATGTAGATATATTTTACGTCACGGATTATTATTCTTGTATCTGTCATTGTATTGTATTTAATATATTCCCACACTTATTTTACATACAGTAATCCCTCGCTACTTCGCGGTTCACTTTTCGCGGATTCACGACTTTGCGGATTTTATATGTAAGCATATCTAAATACATAACGCGGATTTTTCGCTGCTTCGCGGGTTTCTGCGGACAATGGGTCTTTTTACTTGCTTCCTCAGTTGGTTTGCCCAGTTGATTTCATACAAGAGATGCTATTGGCGGATGGCTGAGAAGCTACCCAATCAGAGCACGCAGTTAAGTTCCTGTGTGCTGCTGATTGGCTCAGTGACGGAGTGTTGCATTAACCAGGAAGTCTCATCTCACTCATTCATCATTAACGTGCTAATGCTTCAGGGGCCGTGTCCAAGCACCAACAGAAGATGCAAATGATTGCAGAAAAGGTAAAAGTTTTGGATATGCTGAAGGAAGGGAACAGCTACACCGCTGCAGGACATCGATTCTTTTTATTTAAAAAGGAGGAAAAGCATATAAGATCTACGGCCGCAGTGTCCTTTAACCAGGGTGCAAAACAAGTTGCAAGTGGACGTGATAAGGCAGTAGTCTGGATGGAATCTGCTTTAGGAATCTTTGCAACAAGGTCGACGACGTCATGACCGCCTACAAGCTGCTACGTGTACTTCGCTATACAGTAAGTGTAAACTTATCTACCGATTTCATATTGCTTAGCAGTTGTCCCTGTTTTTAATAGAGTAAATGGTGGGTTGTAAACAATACAGGGAGGGTTTAAAAACGTCCAAATACACGTTAAATAATTAAATAAATATAGTGTCCCTACTTCGCGGAAATTCAGTTATCGCGGTCGGCCTTGGAACCTATCTCCCGCGATAAGTGAGGGATTACTGTATTTGCTTTCATTTACTAGTCTTTTAACCGTCGATTGGGGAAGAGGGAAAATTATTATTTGTTAGAGGTATGGCTTGGTATCGATAGGTTTTCTCAGTAATTCATCCAGGCCACAGGTCCTGGTAGTGTGGCTGCCGGCTGGGTAAGGGGTCAGCCGCTACATACTTAACGGATTTAGACTTTTTTTTTTTTATATAATTTGCTTGAACATTCCGGTTGATTTTGCGACTCATTGCGCTAAGAATCATAGTTCACTTGCAGGAGCGATATATTCACGCTAATCCGAGACAGAGATTGCGAGCCAAGGTGAGGGGGAAAGAGTGATGTCAGGCGTAGAGAGCTGGGCAGGACCCTCCTCACTGTCCTGTTTCACTACTTCGAGGGCAAAGCCGCGGGGGATGGCTAGTAATTCATAAAAGTTTTGATGTGAATACAGTATTGAGTGCGTAAATAGTATCATTTTAACCTGTGGGGATGTGGGCATGACTCACTCACCCCTCCCCCAAACACACCCCTTGGCCTACTGTTTCATTCACTTACTGCAGCACTGCGGGTAACTGCCGGTGGTGAGCTGTGAACCCGCGTTCTCTGGCCTAGAGGTGAGCGCTCTGTAGTGTGAGCTCAACGGAGAGCTCCGTCCATCAGCCAGGCAGAGACCGTCTCTGACCGCTATGAGTGATGCGCTTCTCCGCTGACGTCAGCTAATCTCGCTCTGTGTCAGCCTCCACCTGCTATGTGCAGCGTCGCCACTACACACCACCCATCCGCAGTGCAAATCCCACCTTTATCATCATTTCAGTGGCTGTGGACTCGCACCAAAAAAGCATCTCAGTTCGAAGACTGGCAAGATTCGTGGTAAATGGCTGGAGGTGAGCTGTGAACCCGCATTGTCTGGTGTGAACTAAATAGTGAGCACCATCCATCAGACTCTGACCACTGTGTGCGGCGTGTTTCTCCAGTGATGTCAACTCATCTCTCTTTGTCTTAATGTCCACCTTCTCTGCACAGCATTGCCACTATAGCAGCCATCCGTTTTACCCACATTTTCAGCCATCTGAGGTAGCATATAAAATTCACTTGAATACTCAGAAACCAATGGGGCTACCCTACCTTGATCTTAATGAAAAGCTTATGACGTGATCGAGGCGGAGGATGTACAAAATTCTGCTGACAGCGACCCCCACAAAGTTAATGGGGTTTCACGTCTTTCGTATGGCAAACCGATGGGTGAAGGTCACAGAGCAGAAGAAAAAACTAAGACCGGCAACATCTAATTGAGAAAGCTGCTTACATGATAGAAAGAAGATAAAGGACAACCCTGACATCAAATGTGCACTGAGCATGAGGAAAACTGCAGATCGACAAGGACAGCCAAAGCATTCTGCTGGTACTCTCAAAATCTGGCTGCAAGCAACTGCCCCAAGAAGTTATCAGGGTTTGTGTCTTTCTTATGGTAAACTACACAGGAAGACTGATCGGGAAGTTGACATGGTTGAGACAAAAAGAAGACCAGCAACATCTGCTGAGCATGAAGCAAATTGTTGAAGGGAATTATGTGACAGGAAGAAAAAGAATGGCAGCTCCGGCATCTGCTAAGTGTCAAGTGCATGCGGCATGACAACCTACTGGTACTCACCAACTACTACGGTGGGAACACTGATCTTGGGAGGACCAAAGGTCTCTGGTATATATACCAGAATATAATAGATATATATTTTAATATATAATATATATATATATAATTACTTCTCTTGGACAAGTGTACTTAATTCTTTAAGGATTAAGAAGTGAGAGATTATTGCTCACCCTGTGTCCCTGTACCACATTAAGTGGATTTTGTTATGATATTGATATTGATAAAAGCACTCAGGTAATGCTTGATATGTAAGACAATAAGTAGATCAAATAACAAAGCTGCTTTACAATCAAACGAAAGATGGATGGTGCTCTCCCAGTTACGGTCATATAAAAAAGCCTGCATAATAATGTACTCTACTTTCAACAAAAAAGATAACAGTGGCATGTCTTTCATTTCCTAGGAACATCTGAGTACTGCAGTGTTTTCCGAACAAAGATTTTTAGTGAAGCAGTATTTAGTTGTATGAAATTAAATCAAATGTGAAAACCTGGCTGTGCACAAATGTGGGTCCCCTTGTAATTTTGCTGATTTGAATGCCTGTCACTGCTCAATGCTGATTACTTGCAACACCAGATTGGTTGGATTAGCTGGTTAAGCCTTGAACCTCATAGACAGGTGTGTCCAATCATGAGATATAAAGGTAATTAAGGTGGTCAATTACAAGTTGTGCTTCCCTTTGACTCTCCTCTGAAGAGTGACGGCATGGGATCCTCAAAGCAACTCTCCAAAGATCTGAAAACAAAGATTGTCGAGTTTCATATTTTAGGGGAAGGCTACAAAAAGCTATCTCAGAGGTTTAAACTGTCAGTTTCAACTGTAAGGAATGGAATCAGGAAATGGAAGGCCACAGGCACAGTTGCCGTTAAACCAGCAGGTCTGGCAGGCCAAGAAAAATACAGGAGCGGCATATGAGCAGGATTGTAAGAATGGTTACAGACAACCCACAGATCACCTCCAAAGACCTGCAAGAACATCTTACTGCAGATGGTGTATCTGTATATCGTTCTACAATGCAGTGCAATTTGCACAAAGAACATCTGGATGGCAGGGTGATGAGAACGAAGCCCTTTCTGCACTCACGCCACAAACAGAGTCGCTTGTTGTATGCAAATGCTCTGCAGAGTTTATTTTGAAACAAAGTGCTTTGGACTGATGAGACAAAAATTGAGTTATTGGTCATAACAAAAAGCGCTTTGTATGGCGGAAGAAGAACACCGCATTCCAAGAAAAACACCTGCTACCTACTGTCAAATTTGGTGGAGGTTCCATCATGCTGTGGGGCTGTGTGGCTAGTTCAGGGACTGGGGCCCTTGTTAAAGTTGAGGGTCAGATGAATTCAACCCAATATCAACAAATTCTTCAGGATTATGTTCAAGCATCGGTGACAAAGTTGAAGTTACGCAGAGGTTGGATATTCCAACAAGACAATGACCCAAAACACAGTTCGAAATCTACAAAGGCATTCATGCAGAGGGAGAAGTACAATGTTCTGGAATGGCCACCACAGTCCCCTGACTTGAATATCATCGAAAATCTATGGGATGATTTGAAGCAGGCTGTCCATCAAATGTAACTGAACTGGAGAGATTTTGTATGGAAGAATAGTCAAAAATACCTCCATCCAGAATCCAGACACTCCTCAAAGGCTATAGGAGGACAGCGTCTAGAGGCTGTTAGATTTGCAAAAGGAGGCTCAACTGAGTATTGATGTCATATCTCTGTTGGGGTGCCCAAATGTATGCACCTGTCTAATTTTGTTATGATGCATATTGCATATTTTCTGTTAATTCAATAAACTTAATGTCACTGTTGAAATACTACTGTTTCCATAAGGCATGTCATATATTAAGAAGAAGTTGCTACTTTGAAAGCTCAGCCAATGATAAACAAAATTCCAAAGAATTAAGAGGGGTTCACAAACTGTTTCATATGACTGTAAATTCCCACCACTGTTTTGTTGATTGAAGGGGGTTTTCACAGCTATGGGCCTCTGAAATAAATTCTGGGCACCACACATCCCGTTTTAGTCCTGTATGTGCCATCCAGTTGCCGTCATTGACACTACACTCCACGCTGGTTACAAACTGCTGCACCTCCCTGTCAGCCTTGGGTTACACCGATGCAGGAATTGTTCAGGTGTCCTCCCTGGCACAAACACTGCCCTTGTGTGTTTGGCCAGTCAGCTCCCTGCCAAGCCTTATCTGCTGTCCTTGAGTGATAAGATGTCAGCCTTATCATGTCCTCCTGCTTTTCTAACTCTGGCAATGGCAAATATAAAAATGTGGGAGGGCACAGAGGGGCAGCCATGTCTCATACTTGGCATTTAAGCTGTGATTCAAGGTGCTTGAGCAGTTCCCTTTGTAAAGCAACTCATACATTCAGCTTCGTTTGGCTCACATAGCAAACACGAAGAAGTCAAACCACACCGAGCTGGAATCTTTTCGGCCCAACAGTAAATACTTTTCCTATCGTGAATATGACAGGACACCCTGCCTTCTGATACACTGTATCAGACGTTCAAGCTCATCTCAGGAAGTCAGGGTGACGAAAATGTTTACTACTTCTACCCTCACCATAGGAGATTGAAAATGAGTGCGGGTCAGAAAAGGATAATCAGTTGGGATACTGCCATCAGCCAGCTGGGATTACAGGTTATAACCGTATTCAGGCTCAACTACATGCTGGTTACAGATGGCCAATAAACCACGTTCTGTGACTACCAACGCAATGCCTCATCTGGCAGTCCAAGCCTGCACTTCACCCATGGGCCATTTATTGAGAATCAGAGAAAAGTCAAATTTAATTAATACAAAATAACAACATCTACCTAATCCAAACCAGGCCCACCAGGGACCAGAGCCTATCCCAGTAGCACTGAGCACAAGGCAGGAAACAAACTTGGGCAGAGCACCAGTTCAATACAGGACACACTCTCACGAACACTCACACAATAATTGACAATATAATTAGACCCTCTATAAGAATGTGGGAAGAAAACTGGAGGAGACACAGGGAGAACATGCAGTCTATAAATGGAAATCTAGTGGGTGGGGAGTAATTCAATCCCAGGACAGAAGGTCCATCAGGCAGCAGCACCAGCAAAGGACGGACGGACAGACAGATTTTAATTTTAGCATAGTAGGCAGGATAGATAGATAGATAGACAGACACATACATTTTATGTATATAAGAGTACACAGAATGTGAGAATTACACTGCAGTCAGTCTAACTGTTCTCCACTTCCACAATTAGCCAAGAAGACCTTGACCCACCTGAGGACCCGTGATGACACTCAGGCCCTACCCTGTCACAGACTTCTCCTGGTCCTAACACTAATTAAACAACATGCCCTTGGAAGGTCACTATCACTTTAAGATTACCACATCATGCATATTATATATACTGTGTATATATATATACTGTATATATATTTATGTGTGTGTATATATAAACACATACATATAAAATATCTGCATACGCACACAAAAAAGAAGATTACGCAGTATAACTTAAGTTTATAAATTCCACTGTAACCTCTTCTTTGAGTGAGTAGGAAGCTAAGTTGAAGACTTGTAACACGATGTTATTTAACTGCTCTGCAGGGGGTCAGCGGACCCTCATTTCACAGTCACTCACGTAGGCACTCTGGTAAATTTCACAGTGACAGTAACATCCCAAAGCTGCTGACACACATCATCGTGAAAGCACATCCTCTACTTGTTTTGATATCAAAGCCTACATACGAGCCCACGAGGAGGACAGCTCATTGCATATAAAGACTTGTCAGTTATCAGAGGTCATGGATTTCTAGTTCAACTCCAAAAAATCAGGACAAGTTTATCACCAAGACGCATCGGTCACCCAGTGTGATGAGGTCAGGACTCTGGGTTGGGCCGCCAGCTTTCTGTCCTCAAGATCCATCGCCAGATGCTCAGCCTATCAAACAGGGTAGGAGGCAGCTAGTCGATCAGTTCATTAAACAGATTTTTATGGGACTGATGGGAATAGCAGCTTATATCAGGGAGAAGACAAGCGGGCAGAGTTCTGCTAAAGCAGGAGCATTTTCTGATTGAGATGTTTTCCTTTTCCAGCATTACAGATAGGTCCCCCACCCCAGTGAATTCATTAAGAGGTCTGAGACAGCAGAAGTATAAAATCTCTCTATATATAAAATCCAACGTCTGTCTGTCTGCTTTTCATGAGAGAACTACATAAAGGACTTAGATTGGGGTTTTTTTTTTTTTCTTTTTGCACCAAGTATCATAGTTCGCCTGCGGTACCGATTTATTTGCATGAATCCGAGAGTGATGCAGCGGGCCAATCCCCTCCTCACTCATGTGCCAACCTCAGGGCGTTCCTTACCTCCTCTTAGTTAGCGAACGAGAGAACTATTTAACGGATTTCGATCGGGTTTTTCTAGAATTTGCTTGAACATTCCGGTTGATTTTGCGACTTCTCTCATTGCTCCAAGTATCATAGTTCGCTTGCAGGATCGACAAATTCATGTTAATCTGAGACAGGGGCTGCAGGCCGAGGGGAGGAGGAAGCGTGACGTCAGAAGTGGGGAGCCAGGCAGCGTCCTCCTCACTCAGGTGCCAGCCTCCGTTCGAGTCGGCCTAACCTCTGCATTTTTCAAGTGTAACTTGCCTCCGCTTAGCTAGTGATACCGGTTTGTTAATTGATTTTTAAAGGTTGTCCTGTTTCACTACAACGTGGGCAGAGCCACGGGGGACGGCTAGTCTAAATACAAATAGAGGACTCAACAATAAATGCATCCTAGCATCAAACAGGTGCTATATAAAATTAACTAATTAAGTGGACCAGGACAGTAAAAATATAAAATGTGCTATATAAAAAGAGGACTGAACAATGAAAGTACTCTAAGATTAAAAAAAGTGTCATATAAAACTAATTAAGTGGTTCAAGACAGTACAAGTATAAAATATGCTATACAGCAATAGGACTAAAAAACATCCTAACATTAAAAAACTGCTATATAAAATGAATCCAGTAAGTGGTCTGAGACAGTAAAAGTATAACATATGATGTATAAAAATGGACAGCACAATAAAGCTCCCTAACATCAAAAACGTGCAATATAAAATTAATTAATTAAACAGGTCTGAGACAGCAAAAGCATAAAATGTGCTAAATGAACAACAAAATATAGTAACATCAAAAAGGTGTTGTGTAAAATAAATTCATTAACTGGTCTGAGATGGTAAAAATATAAAAAGAGGAGTTTAACAATAAAGTACACAAACATCAACAAAAAAAGTTATATGTATAAAGAAAAGAAATTCAGACGTGAGCGTCAGCAGGCTTTGTGCCCGAGGAACCAAGTTACCCAAACTATTCTCTTAACATCTCAGTAATTATTTACTGCTCTGATGCTGATCTTTCTGATCATTAAATAGGTCATTACGATAGCAATTGACAAATTCATAATTAATCACAGAATTACGGTATTTGAGGGTTCCTCTACAGCAGGGGTTCCCAAACTTTTGGACGTCAAGTACCACCTGAGGTTAAGTGAGTTGCGTTGCGTACCACCCGAGTTTTTAACAAAAAAATTAAAAAGCAAGTACTGCAATGAATGATTAATTCTTAATTAGGTAATATACAGCAAATTCACGACACTGACTACAACCGCTCCGAAATCTGAATAAAAGTTAAAGAATTGGAAGAAATTATGCATAAAATTAATGAAAAAATTTGTGCATGTACATAAATTGATAAATTCCGCCCCAAAACTAAATCCTGCCTTCGACCTGTATGTGACGCAGTTACTGAAGACTAAATGGTATCGGCTTTGTGCTTAGATCTAGTGACTATGATGCGATACAGCGGCAGTGCACGTATAACAACAAGAGCGGTTTCTGTGAGGCAGAGTTACCGAAGACTAAATAGTGTAGGCGTTGTGCTTTCATCTAGTGACCAAAAGCTCAAACAGTGAAGAAGTAGAAGTTGACTTCCGTGAAACGGAATTATGGTAGCGTTAAATGAACTAAATACTGATTCGAATAATAGGTTTTTTTTAATCAGATGACGAAATTTCACACCACACTAAATTTGGGAATCCACGTATTATTGTATTTTAACAGTTTCATTGGTTTTTACTCACAACAGGCTTGTCATAAAGGGTTTTGCACAGATAAATTAAATTTCAGGGACCGCGATGCATACCACCTGAAAAGGCTCGGTACCACAGTTTGGGAACCGCTGCTCTAGAGCACCTCTTTCTCTTCCACGATTTGCCTCAAAAACGAATCACCCCATCGTCATCTCATAACATGCTTAAGTCTCGAGTTTGATGTTTTTCCGGCCAGCCGTTTTAGTACTACACCGTCCTTAAGAAACTGTGACACACAGACAGACAGACACCCATCATCGAGATATCGATGTTTCCGGTATCAGGGGACCCTAAAACGTCAAGATCCATCGAGAACCGGAGATCGAAATTTCCAACAAATCTAAAGCTTTCGCTCATCCACCATAGACGACAGGTTATGGTGGGCAAGGGTGCAGGGTTCAAAGCAAAAATTGAAGTGGTCAATGACAGTAAAAGTATAAAATGTGGACTGAACAATAAAGCACCCAAACACCAAAAATGTGCTATATAAAATGAATTAAGTTAAATTTTAAGTTTTTAAATTTAGCTCTTTAATAATGCAGTTATGCAAGGTGCTATGTAAAATAATTACTCAGCTATAAAACATCCTAAGATCACAAAGCCTGAATGGGAAAATAAATGAAGTGCTCTGAGATAAAGAAGGTATTAAATATTAAAAGCTCTACATACAATAAAACCAACAAAAATAAAATAAAATCAGTGAGCCCTGAAAATGGACAATGATCGATCAACTGCTAACTGAGGAGCCTCCAATGAAAGGAGCTACAGTATAGGAACTCAATGCATTCTAAACAAGCTTCACACTATGAAAGAAGATATAATAACTTGACGAATAAAGCAACTTACTGTACAAGACGCTATATACAGTAAACACTGCTGGATCATTACCAGTGGGATGTAGCTGGCTATAAACACACCTAACAAAGCTGGACAACGTAAAGGCTTCATGAATCACCTTGTGATAGTTCTCACTATGAAGGAAGAAATACTAACTCAAGTAGTGATGCGGAAAACTGCATGTCTAATAAGAGTGTTCACAATGAAAGGCACTATATAAGGTTATAATGTTCTGCCAATCAGGGCCACAAGCTTTAAAGAGAAGGTTGAGCTTTCACTGTCCGGCAAAACCAAATCCCTTGCAATGCGGTCTGCAGTGCCCCTGGTGAAGTCAGTCGCCTGTACACAAAGGCTGCAGTGACGAGTCAGTGAGCCAACATGGCACAGACAACCCACGGAACTGCGGAAAACAAATGCTACAGGATGTGGGCAAGAGCCCCCCGTCTGGAGGAGAACTCGTCTTTTGTCCTCCAAACTGCACTTCTAAAAACCAAAAAAAAAAAAAAAAACAAGGCCTTGCCTGCTTGTCTGCCATTTGAACAGCTTGACGTTTAAAACAGCGGCTTCATGCAATGTTGAAAATTGGCACCTTTTATTTATTGCTTTAGGCGGCAAGAGAGAGAAGCGACATGAGCCAGCTTGCTGTGCTGCTTGGAAAGAATTCTTACAGGCCTGTGCGGATAAAGCAGCGAGCTCCAGCTGATCTGGGCAGAGCTCGATAACCTGATAAGTTGAAAGAACAGAACTGAACAAAACGTGCCGGGATGGGACTGAGCTGGGGGAGAAGAAGTGAGGACGTGGAGTCCTGACCTGACACAGCCAGCCTGTTCTTCATAGCCAGTTGCGTGACGCATGGACGCACAGGTAATGAGGTATCATGATGTGCGACTCATCTCATTCATTGCAGGAGGGATAAGGTTGGTGAGAACTTCCCACAATATGTCAATCCACACCCCTAGAGACAGAAATCAGGCTGAGGACGACCAACTTAAGAGTCCTCAGTGAAACCAACATATACACCTCACTGGGATTTTTTTAGGAAGCTGAAGACTCTTCTTTATTCCACAGATATATATTGTCTCAGTTTATCTTGTGAATATTGTACCTTCCAAGCGTCATGAACAATGAATGGTATAAACGTAACATAATGGTGAAGGTGCCGTATTTGATTCATCCATCAGTTGACATGCTTCAAGAAGCCAGAAGCAATACCAGTAACAGTATGTACAAGATAGGAACCAATTCTGGGTGGGATGTCAGTTCACAGTACTCAGTGACAATCACTCACACCGGGTTAGTATAATATACAAAAAAAATATCAGACCATCCATGTACTTACTGAGCAAGTGCAGACCAGTTTTAGGCATCTGGTGAACAGGAAGCCAGCCTGTGTCATTGCAAACTCATTCACACACTCACAAATACTCTGTTTTACCACAATACCACTACTAGACTCTACCCTTCCTCAGTACAAATCCTGACGACTACGCCAAGTATCTTGTTCTGGAATCATACCATAACCCATTCCAGGTCACGCATTTTGCACTGTGAGCTCTTCCTCCCATTCCAAACCCACCTTTCTGCTCAACACTTCCACTACATCACCAATCTAGCCAACATCCAAATATTTAGTGAACCTGTTCAGACCACTTTCTTAAGGTCTCAGAACACTGGGTACAAGGCAACAAACAATCCTGGATGGGACCCAGGTTCATCACTTCGTGCACTCAACATCTTTCACAATGGCTCAGTTTAATGCCAGCAAGCTTGCTGTGCTGTGTGGGAGGAATTCTTATAGGCCTCTGTGGATAAAGCAGCAAACCTCAGTTGATCTGGGCAGAACTCGATAACCGGATAAGTAATGGAGTGAACAAAACGTGCCGGGATGGGACGGTGCTAGGGGAGAAGAAGTGAGGATGTGGAGTCCTGACCTGACACTGCCAGCCTATCTTTCAAAGCTAGTTGTGTCACGCATGGATACATGGGCAATGAGGAATCGTGATGTGCTGCTCATCTCATGCACTGCAGGAGAAACAAGTGTAGGCGAGAACTTCCCACAGCATGTCCATCCACGTCCCTGGAAACAGAAATCAGGCTGGGCAGAACCTGCCAAGGATGACCAACTTAATAGTCACTAGTGAACAACATACAGTACACACCTCACTTGAATGTTTTAGGTAGCTGAAGACTCTACGTTATGTTATGCTTCTTCATTCAACAGATTCATATTGTCAGAGTTTATCTTTTGAATATAGTGCCTTCCAAGTATCAAAAACAATGGATGGTATAAATATGATGGTATAAACATTATGGTAAAGGAGCAGTATTCGAGTCATCCATCACCAAATTGTGAATTTCCCATTGGAATTAATAAAGTATATATCTATCTATCTATCTATCTATCTATCTATCTATCTATCTATCTATCTATCTATCTATCTATCTATCTATCAGTTCATCTGAATTTTAACTTTTCCGGGTTTCAAGAAGCCAGAGGCAATCCCATTAACACTATGTTCAAGGCAGCAACCAATCCTGAGTGGGATGCCATTTCACACTGTCAAGTGTACACCAGGTCAGAATAATGCCACCTGTTTTATTACAGCACCACCACCATACTTCAACCATTCCTCTGTGCAAATCCTGACGACTATACCAAGTGTTCTGTCCTGGAGTCTCATCACGACCCATCCCAGGTCACACATTTTGCACTGTGAGCTCTTTCTCCCACTCCAAACCCACCTTTCGGCACAGCACTTCAATTACATTACCAATCTAGCCAACATGCATTTGCTTAGTGAACCCGCTCAGTCAAATTTTTTAAGGTCTCAGAATACTCAGTGCAAGGCAGAAATCAACCCAGATCTATCACTCAATGCACTTATCATTTAATGGCAAAAATCGAACTAATGTCCATCCACTTAGTTACTAAACCTGCTCCATCTACTTTTAGGGTCCCTGTGAAGCAATCAGCACAAGGCAGGAACCGACCCTGGATGGGATGTCAATCCATGACATTGCAAACTCATGGGCACATTCACAAATACTCACATAAGATCAGATTAAGGCCACCAATCAAGACAATATTCATCCATCCATTCACCAGACCTATGCAGTCCATTTTTTCAAGTCTCAGAGGACACTGCATACAAATCAGGAACCAACCCTGGACAGGACTCTGGTCCATCACTCAGTGCCTTCACAATTAGTCACACTGAGTCAGTTTAATGGCAAACCTTAGCCTGTTCAATCCAGTTTTGAGGTTTTCTGGGAATCACTGAGCACAGGCTAACGGTCTATGCTGGAAGAGACCCTGGTCCATCACAGTGTGGAAGCTGAATCAGACGCAGTAAGTCAGAGTAAGGAGACCAATCAAACTCACATGCATCCATCTGCTTACTGGACCTGATGTAGGATGTGAGAAAAGATGGAAGAAACCAACTGTGGACAGGATGGCAGTGCATGACAGTGCAAACCCATGGGCATATTCATAAATTGCCCCAGTGGGTCAGATTAATGACTCCAATCCAGCCAACATCCATTTGCTGAACCTGCTTAATTCACTTTTTTAAACTCTGAGAGAACACTGGGGGAGAAAACAAGGCAGGATCCAACCCTGGTTAGGACAATAATCAAACATGTATGCATCCATCCATCTACTAACTGTACCAGGAAGCAATGAGCACAACAAGGGAGCCAAAACGTTCACAATCACTTGTGGTTTGTTACTCTCATGCCATTACTTAAACTAACATACGTCCAAGTAGTTACTGAACCTGCTAATCCAGTTGTCAGCCCATTTAATTTTGTCAGGGGGAGTTGCAGACTGGTTGAACCGAGAGGCTGGGGATATCAGACTACACAACTGAAAATCGGGCACCTCGACTGCCCCCAACTCACTAAGATTACGTCAAAGAAGTCCACAACTAAAAATTGCTGGAAAAGTCATATAATGTGACTTGGCCTTTAGCAGGTGGCACATTGCACGTCTTCTAATCAGAGGGGACATCCAATCTGACAACAGCAGGCGGTGATCTGGTCCCTGGAGAATGTCAAATTATACAACTAGAAATCATAGCGTATGACAAATTACACAATTCCATGAGGACTTTCCAGCACAGTTTAAACTTTTCAAAATATTGCCAGCTCACCCCTTTGCTGAGAGTAAATAAGGTGCTGCCTGACGGCGCCAGTGCCGTACGAATGCTTTCCAGGTATGGCGAGTTCAGCCTCAATCTCATCCCTTTTTTTTCCATTCTGTCGTGGTATGTACAACATGTAACACCAGACGGTCTGTTTGTGAGGTCCAAAACGCCCATGTTCTTTATTCCTCATAGCTGCATTATATGGAAGTTGAGCACTCGGATGTTGTTGATTCTCACAACCTGAATCTCAAAATCATCATCCTTAGTCACAAGCACACATCTGAATTTTGACCCGATGCAAACAGGCATGTTATGGATTTTACTTCTAAAGATAATATAATAAAGTACACTAATGGTAGCGTATTGCCCAAGTTTGGATGTGTCCATTCCTTTAAATTTCTAAACCCTGTTATGTTTTTGTGCTCCATCTTTTGTATTTATATCTAAAGACAAAAAGGGTTACATAAAACCAGCTATGAAGAACCCCCATGCAACGATTTTGTTTGGATACCTAAAGAATCATCAGTGCGCTTCTTGGCACCTTTCAGATTATTCAAGGTACTTTTTTATCTTTCATGAAGGCTTTAAGGGGATTTGCATACATTTCAGTCATACCATGTAGAACTGACAACACTTTTTATACATGGTCCACCCATTTCAGGGCTTTAATCGCTGCATCTGAATTGTTTGATTTGCAATTTTAAATTGTGGAGCAGAGGGGTGAACAAAGGAAAAATATGTGTCTTTGCCCCAAACATTATGGACACCACTGTATATTTTACAATTATACAATAACTTAATATACAATGTGCACATACAACACACACACATATATATATATCTCTATATATATAAAATCCAACGTCTGTCTGTCTGTATGTATATCCGCTTTTCACGAGAGAACTACTTAATGGATTTAGATCAGATTTTTTCTATAATTTGCTTGAACATTCTGGTTGATTTTGCGACCTCTCATCGCACTAAGAATCACAGTTCGCTTGCAGTACTGATTTATTTGCATGAATCTGAGAAAGATGCAGCGGGCCATCCCCTCCTCACTCCAGCCTCAGGGCGTACCTTGCCTCTGCTTAGCTAGCGAAAGAGAGAACTACTTAATGGATTTAGATCAGGTTTTTTTTCTAGAATCTGCTTGAACATTCTGGTTGATATTGCGACTTCTCTCATCATGCTAACAATCATAAATCGCTTGCAGGAGCGATATACTTGCGTTAATCCGAGACAGAGGCGGCGGGCCGAGGGGAGGAGGAAGCGTGATATCAGGAGTGGGGAGCCGGGCAGGGTCTTCCTCACTCATGCACTACCTCTAATCGAATTGCTCTACTTCTGGCCACATTTTGGAGTGGACTTTGCCTCCACTTAGACCCTGCATGTCTTTTTCCTTACAAACAACTTTTCACCTACTTTTGCCCACGCATATACAGTTGTGCTTGAAAGTTTGTGAACCCTTTAGAATTTTCTGTATTTCTACATAAATATGACCTAAAACATCATCAGATTTTCACTCAAGTCCTAAAAGTAGATAAAGAGAAACCAGTTAAACAAGCTGTGCAGGAGGCTTAAAACTGGGTGAGGAACAGCCAAACTCTGCTACCAAGGTGAGGTTGTGGAAGACAGGTTGTGGAAGATTGGGCACAGCAACGAGACACAAAGTAGTTCTACTGCATCAGCAAGGTCTCTCCCAGACAAAGATTTCAAAGCAGACTGGGGTTTCAAGATGTGCTGTTCAAGCTCTTTTGAAGAAGCACAAAGAAACGGGCAACGTTGAGGATCGTAGACGCAGTGGTCAGCCAAGGAAACTTAGTGCAGCAGATGAAAGACACATCAAGCTTATTACCCTTCGAAATCAGAAGATGTCCAGCAGTGCCATCAGCTCAGAACTGGCAGAAACCAGTGGGACCCAGGTACACCCATCTACTGTCCGGAGAAGTCTGGCCAGAAGTGGTCTTCTTGGAAGAGTTGCACCCAAAAAGCCATACCTCTGACGTGGAAACAAGGCCAAGCGACACAAGTATGCATGAAAACATAGGAACTGGGGTGCAGAAAAATGGCAGCAGGTGCTCTGGACTGATGAGTCAAAATTTGAAATATTTGGCTGTAGTAGAAGGCAGTTTGTTCATCAAAGGGCTGGAGAGCAGTACAATAATGAGTGTCTGCAGGCAACAGTGAAGCATGGTGGAGGTTCCTTGAACATTTGGGGCTGCATTTCTGCAAATGGAGTTGGAGATTTGGTCAGAATTAATGGTGTTCTCAATGCTGAGAAATACAGGCAGATACTTATCCATCATGCAATACCATCAGGGAGGCGTATGATTGGCCCCAAATTTATTCTGCAGCAGGACAACGACCCCAATCATACAGCCAAAGTTATTAAGAACTATCTTCAGCGTAAAGAAGAACAAGAAGTCCTGGAAGTGATGGTATGGCCCCCTCAGAGCCCTGATCTCAACATCATCGAGTGTGTCTGGGATTACATGAAGAGACAGAAGGATGTGAGGAAGCCTACATCCACAGAAGATCTGGGGTTAGTTCTCCAAGATGTTTGGAACAACCTACCAGCCGCGTTCCTTCAAAAACTGTGTGCAAGTGTACCTAGAAGAATTGATGCTGTTTTGAAGGCAAAGGGTGGTCACACCAAATATTGATTTGATTTAGATTTCTCTTTTGTTCATTCACTGCATTTTGTTGATTGATGAAAACAAATGATTAACACTTCCATTTTTGAAAGCATTCTTTGTTTACAGCATTTTTTCACACCTGCCTAAAACTTTTGCACAATACTGTATATGATACAGAACCTGCCAAATAATACAAAGATGACATTCTAATTGGGGCTCATCAGGTGTGCACACCTTTGCATCTCCTTATGGGGATCGAACCTTAGACATCAGGGCCTGAAGTGATGCCTCTGATGCTGAGCCATGGGGGCTGCTTTGCTTATTTGATAGAGTGAATACATACACACACACACATATATATACATACATATATATATACACATATACACATATACATATATACACACATATATATATATATATATATATATATATATATATATATATATACTGTATTAATATTTAGCACTGAGTTTCTTTAAAATAATCCTCAGAGGCATGTTCCCAAACCAAAAACCCATCCTCTTAACTAATACAAAATCGGAAATAAGGAAATCACTTATTAGAAAAGAAGGAAATTAAGCATATATAACTTGCTGTATTTTTTTTCTGTATTAAAAAGATATTGGCAAATATGGTGGAAAAACAGGGAAAAATTAAGTAAAATCATGTTTTGTTGGGGAAAAAAAATTATCATTGAGAATATATGTGGGTCAGTCCCCTTCATGATTCTGACTGAAAAAAAGTTCATATCTTCAGCTCTGTAATGGCTACGGACTTGGGGCTGCCTTTAACTGATACAGCAGGTGTCTGGCTATGGGACCCTAAGATTTCATTCGCTAGTCTTTAATGCACAGAAGTTATGCACAGAAATAAGACAAAGAGCATGTTTTTTCAAATGGCTTCCATTTTGAAAGTGGAGAGGGGCAGGTGGGAGTCAGACCCCTTTATGATTCTGACTGAAAATATTGAGAATTTTTTAGTCATACTTCTGAGGTCACAAATCCAAAAATGAAAGTGCCTATTCCTTCTCTTGCTTTTAATAGATAGATAGATAGATAGATAGATAGATAGATAGATAGATAGATAGATAGATAGATAGATAGATAGATAGATAGATAAAGATATTCACACCATATACAGATAGACAGTGGTAATGTCTGTCCGTCTGTCACACAATGACTCACAAACTATCAGGGCATGAACTTTGATCGTAGTCTTAATCAAAAGCTTATGTCCGGATGTATTTGAGAATTTCAAAGAATTTTAGGCGGCACTTTACTGGTGGGCACAACAGTTAAAACACTGCCCCCACAAGTCCTCTGAGCCCATGCCTCTACAAACACGGGATGCAGACCTCATGACAGGTACTCAAAATGGCAGCGATTCAAGGAGCTAAAATGGCATCCAAGATGTTAGAAAAACAAAACCATTAAGAATTTTGAACCAAAAACTCCCATTTCAAGTGCATGATTGTACCATCATATCCAACAGGGCCAACAGCAAAACCAAACCATTACCCCCAGGACACGAATATGAATTCCAAACACGCATTTACCAAGTGTAAATTCTTATGTGAGTAGGCAATGGCCGGAGAGCTTACTGCGGTTTATACCTGTAACTTACTTCAGTTCCTTTTCTCCTTTCAGAGGGTTATATTCATACTGATTTTTATGCTTCTATTGGTCACTTTGTATTAACAGTTATTTTTCAATTTCTAATTATAATTCTTGCACTTATAAACAACAAGCAGAGAGTTTACTGTTGTGTAAATCTAGTCCTCTGTAGTACTTTATTTTAGGACTGTAGTTCTCCGTGTTTCGGACCAAAGTCAAGGCTCTAGCTCCATTAGTGTGTGTTACTGACACTCAGACAGTAGTATTTGAAATCCAGGATACAGATAAATGTATGCTGCTCAAAGACACACTTTTGGCAGTAATCCTACTCCATATTTCTATTCTTCACATTATAGAGGGGCTCCCAGTCCCACACCTGATTGTCATCCCTGTGATTTAAACTTCAAATCAGCCGATAACCCCACAGGTTCACATACTTTTTCACACACACATATATGTAACATTGGGCCATTTTCCTCAATAAATAAATTAACAAGGAAAAATGTTTTTGCTGTCATTTACTTAATTGTGTTCTCTTTTTCTAGTTTTAGGACTTACATAAAAATCTGTTCACGCTTTACGTCATATTTAGTCAAAACAGAGAACACTGTAAAGGGTTCACGACGTTCTAGCACCGGTGTGTATTATTTTACATGCCATTCATTATCGCAGCGTGTTTTACAAAACAACACAAGATAAGCCAGCAGTCATTCTTCACTTGTCATATTGCGTGACTTCGGAAACCTGAATATCATGTTTTTCAAACTAAAAATATCCTGTGGGACTTAAATTCGCACATCTATCCAACACACACACTGCAATTCTCACGACTCCTGTGATTGAGCAATCAAATTCAATTACTGCTGTTCCACTGAAGGGTAGCCAGGTAAGCCCCTGCATCTGGGATGCAGTTATATAGACAGACATATAAAGAGTGGAGGGGTTTCAATGCCCCGTGATGAGTGCATTAATCTAGTTTTTATTAACATAAAATGCCTATCCTCGTGAAATATAAGAATCCTAGTTCTACAGTGAGTCATTCCATTTTTAAGAAGATTACATGACACAGCACAAATATAACACATGCTGTGAAATCCAAGCAGGACGTGGCCTCGTCGTTTTGTAACTGGACACCTGCTAGACACGCTCACAAAATTTAGGTGAGTAGGCGACAACTTGTAACTTTAATTAAGAGCTGAGAATACAGACTGCAGGTGCACTTGGGGGCCATTAGGTGGGGCTCTAACTGGATGGATCAAAGAGTTGCCAAGGGTAGCTTGACCTTGAGTATGGTGGGGGAAATTTAGCCCACCAGCAATTCTGGGCAGAGATGGAAAGAGGTTGGGAGCAAACAAAAGATGTCAGAGGGTGGACTGCAAAAAACGCATGAAGAACAGTAAAGGGTGTGCCACAACGCCGAGTCAGATGGGAAGACTGACGTTCTACAGTGATAAGTTATTCTACTGTGACCACAGGGATTTATTATTTTCTATACCTTGTACTTTATTTCACTCCTTCTTCAATACTTCCATATAATTATTGATTAATAAAATATATTTTGCTGCTTTTTATATCATCCTGAGTTCAGTGATATTACAGGATGACTGCCTAATAGATTAGTCACAATATTCATGCACTTCTACTATTTTTGGATTTAATATACCACATTAACCCGGGGGGGGTTGTGGGGGTGGTGGAGAATTGTCTTTTTCCATCACCTTTGGGACTCAGAGTGTAGGGTCAGCCAATATGCAGTGCTATTTTCAGTTTCTGGGCCTTACTCAAGGGCCCTGCAGAGTAGGATCCCTTCTAGCAGTAACAAGACTTGAGCCGGCAACCTTCCAGATACCAGCACAGGCCATTAGCCACAGAACCACTAGACCACCCTATTACAAGATGAAGAAAAACACAAAATGGTTAAAGCTACTGCCTAACAGCTCCAGGATCCTGAGCTCGATTCCTGATCAGACACTCTGCATTTGTAAGATCTGTGAACAGAAAGAAAGAAAGAAAGAAAGAAAGAAAGAAAGAAAGAAAGAAAGAAAGAAAGAAAGAAAGAAAGAAAGAAAGAAAGAAAGAAAGAAAGAAAGAAAGAAAGAAAGAAAGAAAGAAAGAAAGAAAGAAAGAAAGAAAGAAACTACTATATGATAGATAGATAGATAGATAGATAGATAGATAGATAGATAGATAGATAGATAGATAGATAGATAGATAGATATGAAAGGCACTATATAACAGATAGATAGATAGATAGATAGATAGATAGATAGATAGATAGATAGATAGATAGATAGATAGATAGATAGATAGATAGATAGATAGGAAAGGCACTATTTAATAGATAAAGCTTATTCACATGGCTATCGTTCTTTGTGTAAGAAAACCTTCTTAATGTTTGTGTGAAATTTCCCCTTCACAAGTTTCCAACTGTGTCTCCGTGTTCTTGATGAACTCATTTTAAAGTCACAGCCTCGATTTACTGGTCTAACTCCCTTCATAATTTTAAACACTTCAGTCAGGTCTCCTCTTAATCTCCTTTTGATTAAACTGTAAAGGCTCAGCTCTTTTAATCTTTCCTCATAACTCATCCCCTGTAGCCCCTGAATCAGCCTAGTTGCTCTTCTCTGGACTTTTTCTAGTGCTGCTATGTCCTTTTTGTAGCCTGGAGACCAAAACTGCACCCAGTACTCCAGATGAGGCCTCAGCAGCGGGTTATAAATGTTGAGCAGAACCTCCTGTGACTTGTACTCCACACATCAGGGCACTATATAACCTGACATTCTGTTAGCCTTCTTCATGGCTGCTGAACACTGTTGGGAAGTTGAGAGCTTAGAGTCCACTATGACAATTTTCAGACCTCCCACTGTGTATTCAAACCTCACATTTTTACTTCCTATGTGTAATACTTTACATCTACTGACAATTAATTTCATCTGCCACAAATCTGCCCAAGCCTGTATGCTATTCAAGTCCGTCTGTAATGACATAACAGATTCCAAATTATCTGCTAATCCACCTATCTTGGTATCATCTGCAAACGTAACCAGCTTGTTACTTATATTCCTATCCAAATCATTTCTATAGATTCAAAATAGCAGTGGCCCTAGCACTGATCCCTGCTGGACACCACTCTTAACCTCGGCCAATTCTGATGAGGTTCCTTACACCATCACCCTCTGCTTCCTGTGTCTGAGCCAATTCTGCACCCATCTAAAAACATGACTCTAATTAATTATTATTAGTTGGCCTTCTTGATCCGTCTGCCCAGGCCTCTAGTGTTGCTCCACACAGAAGACCACAGTCTATTCATCAGTAGGAACTGAGTGAACCTCTCCCAGCAGGCTGCCACACACATTAAAGGGTCCGGGTCTCCTTGAACAGAAGAGACCTTCCCAGGGTCTCCTTTATACAGCTGGTCTATATTGCCCACCCAATCCAGGTTGGATCAGATAGACATTAGGTGTTTATAATTCTTCATCACCTCCACCTCCTATTCTGCCATGATACGGACTGATCTGAGATTTTGAAAAGGACTGTGGGATTAGGCACACGATGAAACACAATCAATACGCCTGTTCTGAGGAAGCTGCATTAAGAGTTGAGGCTAACGACGAAGACGTGAAATATGAAACAATGCTCAACAGATCTGGAAATGAATCAAAATGGAGGGAGTTGTCAAGGAGAGAGCACGGAATGTTCAGGAACAAGGTAACTCAAAGTCCTGCCCTAGGTCAGAGAAGCTTTGTGCCAGCTAACTGATGGATCTAACAAGAATGTGCCAACGCTCCCATGGTTGAATGCTGCTAATGAGGAGCTCATTGTTTGCCAGGTCGTAGCAATCCAAGGAATGAAAACAACTTGAGCCATTTTGCCACTCTAGCTGTACATTCATAGTACCAGTGTAAAATTAGAATAAAACTCCTAAATGGAAAAGGAAAAGAAACGCAATGTTCAAAATGACCATAACGTTTCTGAAAAGATGCTGAATCAATCTGAGAACACCTGTATGGGATAAACAATTTCAAACAAAAGCAAAAGAACAATGCAAAGCACCAGCAGAATCTGAGAGTGCCACTGAGACAATGACTTGTGACATGAGAAGAAAAGGAAACGTTCTGCCAAAAGAAGAAAAATGTCAGACCACGGAGAAAAATTTGAAAACGGTCAGAAGGTGAACACTAAGTGTTGTCAAAACCGGAAAAGTAGGCCCAATAAAAGTCTAAAGTCATGACACCACCGCAAGACGGTATCCAAAGAATTTGAAATCGGAAACTCCTTAAATTGCACAGGTGGTAGCAGTCAAATGTATGGGGGAGCCAGTTTGGTGACATTACTGTAGTGCCAAAACTTAAAATGCGACCTCTGGCTCCTGCTCGCTAGACACCAGGATATGCATCCTAACACAAAATGGCGACACCAGTAATAAAAACTAGATGGTGTGACAGTAAAAAATAAAAATAAACAGTGATTCATTTACATACACACATGAATTGATAACATTGAACGCTGAACTGTGGAGACAGAGTGACACAGACCATACACAGATCTGGCTAACCTGTGGCAGGACCGGTACTGGGGCGTCTAACTCACTTCCTCAGTGTGTTCCCATTAATTATGTCTCTTTTATAAGTCTACCATTGGTGTACTGATTTCGCATTCTCCTCGGAGAAAGAGACAGAGTGTGACAGACTCAAACGTTTCAGATTTCGACACAATACTCTTTTTCACAACCTGTAATCTGGCCATCCTGTTTTTCTGGCTAACTGGAAGTCTGCATCTAGCAGTGTGACCTCTATACTTTGGAAGTCTTCTGCAAATAGTCGTCTCTGACACACACAAACATTGGACCCCTGAAGACTGTTTCTGATCCGTCAGACAGGCGTTTGGGCCTTTTTCTTGACCATAGTGAGATGATTCTTCTGGCACCAACTGTGGAGGTCTTCCTTGGCCTACCAGACCCTTTGCGATTCCTGAGAGCATCAGTGTGTTCTTTCTTCTTCATGATATTCCAGATAGTTGATTTCAGTCATCCTAAGGTTTTACTAATGTCTGTGTGGGGTTCCTCTGGGTGTTCCGGTTCCCCTCCCATTGTCCAAAGACATGCTGGTTAGATGAACCAGTGACACTACATTGGTCTGCCTGGTGTGTGTGACAGACTGCTGTCACCGTCCTGCTCCACTGACAGACTGAGGAGATCGTTCCTCCCCCACACTATGCAACTCTTCAATTCCACCCCTGGGGTAAACGTTAACATTATACAAAGTTATTGTCTGTTTTGCCTGCATTGTTATCACTCTTTAATGTGATATTGTTTCTTTATCAGTATGCTGCTGCTGGAGTATGGGAATTTCCCCTTGGGATTAATAAAATATCTATCTACAGTGCACCCGGAAAGTATTCACAGCGCATCACTTTTTCCACATTTTGTTATGTTACAGCCTTATTCCAAAATGGATTAAATTCATTTTTTTCCTCAGAATTCTACACACAGCACCCCATAATGACAACGTGAAAAAAGTTTACTTGAGGTTGTTGCAAATTTATTAAAAATAAAAAAACTGAGAAATCCCATGTACATAAGTATTCACAGCCTTTGCTCAATACTTTGTCGATGCACCTTTGGCAGCAATTACAGCCTCAAGTCTTTTTGAATATGATGCCACAAGCTTGGCACACCTATCCTTGGCCAGTTTCGCCCATTCCTCTTTGCAGCACCTCTCAAGCTCCATCAGGTTGGATGGGAAGTGTCGGTGCACAGCCATTTTAAGATCTCTCCAGAGATGTTCAATCGGATTCAAGTCTGGGCTCTGGCTGGGCCACTCAAGGACATTCAGAGAGTTGTCCTGAAGCCACTCCGTTGATATCTTGGCTGTGTGCTTAGGGTTGTTGTCCTGCTGAAAGATGAACCGTCGCCCCAGTCTGAGGTCAAGAGCGCTCTGGAGCAGGTTTTCATCCAGGATGTCTCTGTACATTGCTGCAGTCAACTTTCCCTTTATCCTGACTAGTCTCCCAGTTCCTGCCCCTGAAAAACATCCCCACAGCATGATGCCTCCACCACCATGCTTCACTGTAGGGATGGTGCCAGGTTTCCTCCAAACATGACGCCTGGCATTCACACCAAAGAGTTCAATCTTTGTCTCATCAGACCAGAGAATTTTCTTTCTCATGGTCTGAGAGTCCTTCAGGTGCCTTTTGGCAAACTGCAGGCGGGCTGCCATGTGCCTTTTACTAAGGAGTGGCTTCCGTCTGGCCACTCTACCATACAGGCCTGAATGGTGGATTGCTGCAGAGATGGTTGTCCTTCTGGAAGGTTCTCCTCTCTCCACAGAGGACCTCTGGAGCTCTGACAGAGTGAGCATCAGGTTCTTGGTCACCTCCCTGACTAAGGCCCTTCTACCCTGATCGCTCAGTTTAGATGGCCGGCCAGTTCTAGGAAGAGTACTGGTGGTTTCGAACTTCTTCCACTTACGGATGATGGAGGCCACTGTGCTCATTGGGACCTTCAAAGCAGCAGAAATTTTTCTGTAACCTTCCCCAGATTTGTGCCTCAAGACAATCCTGTCTCGGAGGTCTATAGACAATTCTTTTGACTTCATGCTTGGTTTGTGCTCTGACATGAACTGTCAACTGTGGGACCTTATATAGACAGCTGTGTGCCTTTCGGAATCATGTCCAATCAACTGAATTTACCACAGGTGGACTCCAATGAAGCTGCAGAAACATCTCAAGGATGATCAGGGGAAACAGGATACACCTGAGCTCAATTTGGAGCTTCATGGCAAAGGCTGTGAATACTTATGCACATGTGCTTTCTCAATGTTTTTATTTTCAATAAATTTGCAAAAATCCCAAGTAAACTTTTTTCACATTGTCATTATGGGGTGTTGTGTGTAGAATTCTGAGGAAAAAAATGAATTTAATCCATTTTGGAATAAGGCTGTAACATAACAAAATGTGGAAAAAGTGATGCGCTGTGAATACTTTCCGGATGCACTCTATCTATCTATACGTAGGGTCTGTGATAACTTGTGCCCTTGTCCAGGGTTTGTTTCTGCCTTGTGCCCTATGCTGGCTGAGATAGGCTTCAGAACCTCTCTGTGACTCTGGTCTGCATCAAGGGAGTTAGAAAATGACTGACATGTTTGCCTTTATTGCGCGCGTTCAATGGAAAAACCAAGCAACTGCCATTTTTATTCTAAACTGAGTTTGGAGTTAATAGGTTATAGCGGGTGCCACATGTGCTATTGTCCCATTAGCAGTTTGCAGCTTCTTAGGGTACACTTCAAGAAAAGTGGTTACTGAAAATACAACTTTAAGGGGGAGGTCACAACACGGACAGGACGGTTGGTGCTGAAGACTTTAAACCAGAAAAGAAGGGGGGAGAGAGAAAGAGAGAGGCATCATACGGTGGAGCAAGGGGAAGCGGTGAGGTAACGCCAAAGAATACACCTGCTGGAAGAAGTTTTTCTTTTATTCTTTTCTTTTGGTCGACACAATAATAATACATTGTTAACACAAAGGAGATGCGTCTCTGAAGACGGACTTTTTTTGGTTTCGCTGGCAATTCTTTGGACCGGTAGGACAGAACTTTTTTGTTATCGGCACAGTGGCTGGCGTATTCCGTGAGGCTTCCACTTTTCTCAAGAACAGTAAAGACAGTAAAGCCAATTTGGGAAACGGGTTTCTCTTAAGCGAGAACATCTCGCCCCCTAATCTGTAAAAGGTGGTTTTTGATGCTATGTTAGATACTTGTTTGTTTGTTTATTGTCTATATGTAAATATCCATCCATCCATCCATTTTCCAACCCGCTGAATCCGAACACAGGGTCACGGGGGTCTGCTGGAGCCAATCCCAGCCAACACAGGGCACAAGGCAGGAAACAATCCTGGGCAGGGTGCCAACCCACCGCAGGACACACACAAACACACCAAGCACACACTAGGGCCAATTTAGAATCGCCAATCCACCTAACCTGCATGTCTTTGGACTGTGGGAGGAAACCCACGCAGACACGGGGAGAACATGCAAACTCCACGCAGGGAGGACCCAGGAAGCGAACCCAGGTCTCCTAACTACGAGGCAGCAGCGCTACCACTGCGCCACCGTGCCGCCCTGTGTAAATATAATGACACATTTTAATTATTTGTAGGCGCCTTTCTAAACACTCAAGGACACCGAACAATAGATAAAACACAGATTATAAACAAAACTAAAATACAAAAATTAAAATCAGACAAAGCTATTGTAATCAAAGAGAAAAAGCAGTCTTAAACAAATGAGTTTTAAGTTTAGATTTGAAAAGTGAAAATGATTCAATATTTCTAAGCTCAGATGGTAGTGAGTTCCAAAGCTGGGGAGCACAGCAACTGAATGTTGTGCTCCCCATAGTGGTAAGACGGACAAAGGGGACAGTCAAGTGGATGGAGGAAGAGGATCTAAGGGTATGGGAGGGAATGGCAACATGGAGGAGGTCAGACAGATATGGAGGGGCGAGGTTGTGGAGGGCCTTAAAAGTTAACAGGAGAAGTTTGAATTGAATGCAGAACTTAACTGGAAGCCAATGAAGGTGCTGTAAAACGGGAGTGATATGGTGAATAGAGGGGCTCTAGTATCTTTTTACTTATAAAGACCCTATGTTTGCCCTTTTCATTTCAAACTGGGGTTTGACGGTCTTCCCGTCTATACTTTTTGTATGGGGAGTTCCTTAGAAATAAAGGACCTATCAGCATGATAACAAAACAAATGGAGTGGGAAAGGAAAATTCTGGAGAATTGAAATTGGATAGAAAGAAAGAAAAAGGAAATTACAGAGTAACTGTGCAATTACAGAGATAAATAAAGAGATCAGATAACAAACATGCCTATTAAGGAATTAAGTCGGAAATCTGGGAGCAAATCTGTAATTACAAGAAAAGGAAAAAGAAATTCTTAGTGAACAACAGAATTAGAAAGTGAAGAAAATCAGATCATAAAGCAATAACCGAATAATAGCCATTAGAAAATGAAATACTGGAATAATGTCCAGGAAATCCCGAGGTCACGACGTTACTTGAGAATTAAGTAAAAGGAATTAGAGAGGAGCTGGGTGTCATGGCGGCTCAGTGGTTAGTGCTACAGCCTCCAGTACACTGTCGGCATGCCCCTCCCGTGTCTGTAAAGTGTCCGTCATGGGTATTCAGGTTTCCTTTTTACATCTGAAAATGTGTGTCATGACAATCGGTGACTCTCTGTAATGGGGCAAAAATCCCAACAGGGACTTGCTAACCTCCAATTCTAGAAACAGGTTCTGCTTTCCAAGGCTCTAATATGGGATTAAGATTGTTAAAATATGGATATTCAGTGTTGTGAACTAGGAGTCCCAAAAGCCCTTAAGTCCCATAAATACCTCCAAAGTTGTTCCCTAGGCAGGGATTACCGTCAAAACACTTTGACTACGAACAAAAGGGACCTTAAAGGATCTTAATAAAATAAAAGGTCTGCACAACCAGAAACTCCTTAAAGCACAAAAGGAATTGCCGGAGAAGGCAAGGCCATCAGTGACCCAATACAGAATTCCAAGGTGAAGTCAAAAACAGAGCACAAGTTCAAAAATCCACAAAATCACAATAAGCACAATAAAAACACAAAGAACCACTCCACTGCCGAGTGCATTCAAAATGAATGGCCAGCAACTGTCCGAGACCCTCCAGATTTATAGGGAGGTGGGCAGTTCTGGGCGGAGATTGGCAGGTAGCCCCGCCTCTTGGGCGGCTCACCGGAATAAAACACATGGGATTTAATTAAGGTGCTCTACAGTCACAGACTAATACAAAGAATAACGAACATAATAAACATCAAGACAGATAGATAGATAGATAGATAGATAGATAGATAGATAGATAGATAGATAGATAGATAGATAGATAGATAGATAGATAGATAGATAGATAGGAAAGGCACTATATAATAGATAGATAGATATGAAAGGCACTATATGATAGATAGATAGATAGATAGATAGATAGATAGATAGATAGATATGAAAGGCACTATATAATAGATAGATAGATAGATAGATAGATAGATAGATAGCTATGAAAGGCACTATATAATAGATAGATAGATAGATAGATAGATAGATAGATAGATAGATAGATAGATAGATATGAAAGGCACTATATAATAGATAGATATGAAAGGCATTATATGATAGATAGATATGAAAGGCACTATATGATTGATAGACAGACAGATCCATTCTAATAAGCTCCTTCACACTGCAAAAAGAAGAACAACCTGAAGATTTTGGTGGTCCAAACGGCTGAGCAGTGCCGTTTTTGCACAGCAGCTCAGGTAACTTGGTGTTAAGGAGTCATTATTTCCTGCTGTCTACCTAAAGCCCTGTCGCTCTTCATCACTGTTTTCTCCTTTATCTTCATGAATGTCAAAATCCCAAGGCATCACAGGCGTGTGTTAGGCACACTCTGCAATGATCCAACGCATTTCTGTTTTCCATTTTATTCTTCAGCAATACCAACCCCCTCCTCCACCCCCCACTGACCATTTTCAATTTAAATTGCATTTTCACACCAAGTGGGCCAGCTGTCAAACAGTAAACTATTAAATGTCTCTTCCATGTGACATCACTGCAAATGGTTAGGCAAGCAGGCATTAAATGTAAAGTTAAAGTGACAAAAAAAACATGGGAGTCTATTTTTTAAATACAAAAAAGTATATACAGTATTCTGCTATCCCATTCTTATATTTATTTGATTATGAAAGAGAGCTTTAGTGGTTTGCTGCCCATTGTTGTTTGATAAAGAGCAGCCGTACCACATGAGCTTCAGAAGAGGTCATCCACCTGAAGCTAAGCATGTTTAGGCTCAGCCAGCACTTGGATGGGAGGCCATCCAAGAAAGGCTTGGGTTGCTACAGAAAGAGATGTTGGCGAGGCCAGCAGGGGGCGCTTACCCTGTGGTCTGAATGTGGTCCCAATGCCCCAGTGCAGTGATGGGGACACTGTGCTGTAAAAATGGAGCTGTCCTTCAGATGAGACATAAAACCGAGGTCCTGACTCTCCATGGTGATCTCTGGATATCCTTCGTAAAAACTAGGGTGTATCCCAATGTCCAGGCTAAATTGTCCATCATGGCCTAGTCATTCTGGCCCCCTAATCATCATCAGTCTCTCCATTGGTCCCATTGCTTTAAGAATCCAGTTGAAAACTCTTGTCTGGACCTACAGTTCTCTGAATGGCTCTACTCCTCTGTAGTGATGATCAGTGAATTTCACCAAAGCGTTATTTGCAGTGAATTTGTTACGTTCACGTTCACTCTTGTTCGTCAGATTATTTACTGATAATTTGGCCCATTTATGGAAACTTTTTTCCCCAGTGCCCCAAAATGCTTTGCAATACCTGAGCGGCATTCTGCGGAGCTGTAACAGCAAACAGTGGATGGGACTGCCCCCCAGGTATATAATGCTGGTCATTTGCATTACAGACTCTGTGGAACTTAGTTAGTTGGTAGAACAGATTAGTAAATAATGCAGGTTCTCAAAATTTTACTTTAATGAAACACATGCAGCATAAATAATGAGTTATCTCCGCTTGTCACCAAATGTGCAGGTCGATCTTTGAGTTCCACATCAGTATAAGAGAAGTAGGCGAGTGCTCCATGCATGCATAATTAGCCATGTGGAGATAAAAAAAAAAACAAACCTTGAAGGAGCCTGACGTACACAGGGGACTTCATGAAATACTTATAATAATAACGTAAGATGAATTACTATTTACAAGGCGTTTCTATCTTTTTGATAGAAGAGAAAGTGCAAAGTATCAGCACAGACAGTTTGGAGAGCCTTCAACATGATTTTAAAAAATAAAACAAGCCAGTGGCTTCAATCATGACAGGCCACTTTAAATATTCTGCCTTTAAAAAACCTACGTATTTTTTCTGACTTTTGACGAGTTCGCCACTTCCGCTTTGCTTTGACGAAATCTATGACTGTGCGTCTCTACTGTGTTCTTTCTTCTTTGATCTCACAGAGGCACAGTGGTGCAATGGGTGGCACTGCTACCGCACTGCTCGGGTCACCTTTTTGGCCATAATAATCAGTCCAGTATAGTTGGCAGATGTTTTCCTAGCCCTCAGGGACACTTTAGAGATGATTGGACCATTATAATCCAGTCAAATCTAGTTCAGTTAGTCCTTTCCCATTGACTTCAATACACTTTGCAGAGTTCGGCGATATTCGCAAAGACTTCTGTATGTCCCATCAAGAAGTCTCCACTCTGTCTCTGCCTGTCTGTTGATCATTCCTCCTCTTGCGATACGTGCCAAAACTGAACAATGCTTCTCCATTTTTTCTCCAAAGCTGTGGAATAATCTCACTTTGTCTATTTTACTTCTGCTTCGGCGTCCTTTCATCAGAAATATTTTGGAACTGCTTAGTGTCTCTTCTACAGCATGGCTGCTGCTATACAAACAGAGTTTAGGATATGGATATGTGTCTTAAGTCTGGTTGCAGGTGTAATACGACGCCCTCTCACTTGGTTATCATCTTGCTCTCTGTTGCATTTGATGCTTGCACCTTGTATTCCTTCTTGTATGTATTATAACTTGCTTTGTAAGTCATCTTGGATGAAGGCATCTTCTAACCAAATCATAATAGTAATCATAATAATAAAAATTCACAGTGCTACCATGCCATTATTTTCACTGCTAAGATCAGTAACAGTGAAGGTCTACTGTCATGGTTTTTAAGAAAATCTTAAAAACTCAGTATAACAAACAACAAAAGATCCAGCAGAAGAACGTTGTAAGCGAATGGCCCAATGTTCTCCAGGACACTGGCATCAAACCCTAGCCTGGTCACTCACTGACTGCATGGAGTCTGCATAGCCTCCTGGTATCCAGGTGTGTTTTCCTCTGATTTGTCTCTCACATCCCAAGGTTCGGTATGTGTGCCCATTTGTACACGTGTCCTGTGATGAACTGGCATCACAACAGAGTGGTCCCCAATTAGGTGAAATAAATTTAGAAAAACAATGGTTGCTATAACTCGCTAAAGTCTTATGCCACAAATACTGTTGAGTTTTCTGTTGTCACCGATTATAACAGTTTTAGAACGAAAACCGTGGAACTCTTCCAGGAAAAAAAAAACAGGATTAAATCCATGTAAGATAATTACTCAATTAAACGTGTAAGGCTAATTAAGAAAATAATTAAACAAAAAGAGCAGAAAAAATAAAATAAACCTTGAACCAAATATCAACTGGGGTGCTCACAAAATTACTAATGAAATATATAATTAACAAGAAAAAAAACACCAATATCCAAATGTCTATTTAGCAGAATTAAAACTTGTAAGGGGGAAGGGACCTTAGAATGAGGAAAATCCCTAATCCTTTACACAAATTTATAAATGTCTTAACAAAGAAAATAAAACTACAAAAGAAAAGGGAAGGCAGAGCAACTCATATAATAGTAAGAAAAGACAAGACAGGAGAGGACAAGACAAGAAAAGATGAGACGAGACAAGACAAGAAAAGAAGACAAGAGTCAAGATGATGCAAGACAAGAGAAGATGAGATGAGATGAGACAAGACAAGAACAGACGAGATGATACAAGACAAGAGAAAACAACAACTATAGAAGACAAGAGAAGACAAGACAACACAAGACAAGAAAAGACAAGATGACACAAGACAAGAGAAAACAAGACTATAGAAGACAAGAGAAGATGAGACGAGACAAGACAAGAGAAGATGAGACTAGATGATACAAGACAAGAAAACATGACACAAGATGAGAAGATGATACAAGACAAGAGAAGATGAGATGAGACAAGACAAGAACAGACGATACAAGACAAGAGAAAACAACAACTATAGAAGACAAGAGAAGACAAGACAACACAAGACAAGAAAAGACAAGATGACACAAGACAAGAGAAAACAAGACTATAGAAGACAAGAGAAGATGAGACGAGACAAGACAAGAGAAGATGAGACTAGATGATACAAGACAAGAAAACATGACACAAGACAAGAAGATGATACAAGACAAGAGAAAACAAGACTACGGAAGACAAGAGAAGACGAGACAAGATGATACAAGACAAGAAAAGATGACAAGACAAGAAAAGATTATACTGGACAAAAGAAAACAAGACTATAGAAGACAAGATAAGATAAGATGAGACGAGACAAGACAAGACAAAAGATGACACTAGATGATACAAGACAAGAAAACATGACACAAGACGAGAAGATGATACAAAACAAGAGAAAACAAGACTACGGAAGACAAGAGAAGACGAGACAAGATGATACAAGACAAGAGAAGATGAGATGAGACAAGACAAGAACAGACGAGACGATACAAGGCAAGAAAACAGAAGATGATACAAGACAAGAGAAAACAACAACTACAGAAGACAAGAGAAGACGAGACAACACAAGACAAGAAAAGACAAGATGACACAAGAAAAGAGAAAACAAGACTATAGAAGACAAGAGAAGATGAGATGAGACAAGAGAAGATGAGACTAGATGATACAAGACAAGAAAACATGACACAAGACGAGAAGATGATACAAGACAAGAGAAAACAAGACTACAGAAGACAAGAGAAGACGAGACAAGATGATACAAGACAAGAAAAAATTACATGAGACAAGATGATACAAGACAAGAGAGAATAAGACGATACAAGACAAGAAAAGACAATACAAGAAAAGATGAGACATGATGACAACATGACACAAGACAATAAAACACAAAATGAGACAACATGATAAAAGACAAGGAAGATGAGACAAGATGACACAAGTCAAGAAAAGACAATATGAGATAAGACGATACAATACAAGAAAAGACAAGACAATAAGAGACAAGAAAAGATGAGAAAAAATGACACAAGACAAGAAAGGACAAGAAAAGATGAGACAAGGTGAAACAAGGAGAAAAGATCTCAATTCCGCAGCAATAAAACAGGTCTAAGCCTGGTTTGAATCCTCAAGCACATCCAACTGTGTGCCCTGGAGAGGAGAGATGTCTAAGACTTCTGACATATTAGATGACTTTTACAGTAACCTTCAGTCATAGCCTTCATTTATATAACCTTGGCAGGCAGTGCGCTGCTGCCAAGGCCTGTCATGTAGTTTGACATACCCAGCAAATCACCCCAACTAGTCCGTGACTCAACTCAACCAGTTCAACCAGGTTTGGTTTTGTCTTTAGTCGTGGGGGTGTGTGCTCTGTGTGCATGAAAGCGGACAAGTACATAGAATGTAGCAACAAAGAGTAAGGAACCAGAGTGTTTTTGGATCTCACAAACAGAAATGAAGCTTGTCTGTCTGGTTTCTCATGTTTTATGTAATAAAACAGAATGAAACAAGGAAAAAAGGGCAGAGACTGCTGCAAAACTCGCCATACCTGTCAACCCTTTGTAAAGCACCAGCTCTGTCAGGCAGAAGGCAGAGCATGACGGTTCTGTAAATTCAGCACACAGCCAATAAACTTGACAAGTCCTGCAATTTGGTGGTGGCAGCCTCAGGCTGTGAGGTTGCCTTTCATGGACAGGGAAACTAATCAGGACTGAAAGAAAGCTGAACAGGGCACAGCAAACACAGTGATATCGTTAATGAAAACCTACTCCAGGGTATTCTGGATCTCAGACTGAACTGAAGATTCACCTTCTAACAGGAAAATGACCCTAAGAACAAAGAAAAGATAGCGCTGGATTGGCTTAGGAACAACTCTGTGAAAGTCCCTGAGTGTCCCAGCCAGATTCCAGACTTGAACCCAATCGAACATCTCTGAAGAGACGTAAAAATAGCTGTCCACCGATGGTCTCCATTCAACCTGATAGAGCTTGAGATGATCTCCAGAGAAGAATGGCAGAAAATCTCCAAATCCAGGTGTGCAAAGCTTATTTGCGTAAAACCCAGGAAGACTGGGTGCTGAGTAAAGGGCCTGAATGCTTTTGTCAATGGGATATTTCAGTGTTTTGTTTTTAATAAATTTGCAAAAATTTCGAAAATCCTTTGTTAGCTTTGTAGAACAGTGATATTCACTTACGGACCTGGAGGGTGACTTCCAGCACTTGCCATCTACAAAAATTTTCAGATGACTCGTTCATCATAGACTACATTAATAATGGAGATGAGTCAGAGTACAGGATGGTTGTGAAGGACTTTGTCTTGTGGTGAAGGGACAAAAAAGAGCTGGTGGTGGACATCAGGCATGTCAAGGAGTCTCTAAGGCCAATTGGAGGGAGGACATGGAAGTGATGCAGAGCTGCAAACGCCTGGGGGTTCACATAAACAACAAACTGGAGTGGTCTGATAACACAGTGGTGCAAGAAGGGCCAGAGCAGACTGGACTTTTCTAAGGAGACTCAGATCTTATAATTTGTGCTGCAAGCTGCTGGAAATGTTCTACCAGTCCATCGTGGCCAGTGTGGTGTTCTACACTGTGGTCTCCTGGGGAAGCAACCCAAACAAGCAAAATCCCTAAACAAACTCATCAGGATAGCCTGTTCCATCAACAGGGTGAACCCTGGACACAATGGAAGCTTTTGTGAGAAAGAGGATGGTGGCAAAATCGGATGCCATCATGAAAAAATTTCTTCCATCCCCTTCAGGAGGCGCTGTCTTAGAGCACTTTTAGCTACAAGTTCATTCCACCATGGTTTTCTAAGAGTAAGAAGCACCTCTGGAGGTCTTTTCTGCCAACTGCTATCATTTCAATTCAATGCTTCCTCTCGTCATACTCTTTAAGTTCATTTTGAAATATCTGTACAGTATATACAGTATTTATTGATTTATTTATCGATTGATTGGCTGTATTATCTGTCCTGTGAGTCTGTATTCTTGTTTTTTATGTTTCTGCTGCTGTATGCATCTGAATTTCCCCATGGCATTGATAAAGTTTATCTAATCTAATCTAATTTAGGACAAATGGCTTCTCCATGTCTGGTTATGATGGAGATGAGTGCAAAAGGTTTTAAAAAGATAAAAGAAAAAAATCTTAATTAGTATCAAAATCAGCCAGTCCAGTAACATGATATCAGCCCTAAAAAAAACCTGATCAGAGCATCCGTACTCCGCACAATTGGCAATAAGGACCCCATCAACCTTCAAATTACAAACCAAAAATGACCAGGAATTGAACCTGCGCATCCACGGTTGGCCCAGCTACGCACACATCAACTCTCAAAAAACTGGCACAATTTATAACTAACGTGCAAGCTTTCCAGTTGAGGGTGGGGACCAGAGTACCTGGGAACCCCCCCAATGACACAGGAAGAACACACAAACTCCACAGACACACAGATTTTTTGGAAAAAAAAATATCTATGGATGGTCTGTTTGCAAATCTAGTGGTGGGTGGTGGCGAGACCAAGCCTGTTCCAGGGATGCCACACTGGCATCCAGTGGTACCCAGCAAATGGCAGGGGTGAGGGTGCAGCAGAACAACAACTAAGGATTCACCATCTCTAAATTAGTTTTTTTGATTTGATACTCTTTGTTAATCCCCAAGAGGAAACTGTCTTTTCACGTGACCTTTTGGGGTCAGAGTGCAGGGTCAGCCATTGTACAGCACCACCCCTGGTGCAAAATTTCAGGTTAACCCTTTCGGTCCTGGATTTTCTGTTTTTATGGGAAACATTGTTTTGTGAGATTTTCTACCTTTGAGGTGTCTAGGAAGCTCAAAAATGAAAAAAAAAAAAAAAAAATTATCACTATTATTATACAATAGCTGCCAAATACTTCCAATACTACTTGTTTCACTTCCATGTTTTACGGAATGTATGCCAGTCTCTCCAGTCTGCGCTAATAGTATGGCTGAAAACGTACCTGAGCTTTAAAAAAACGGCTGCATATATATACAGTTATATGAAAAAGTTTGGGAAGCCCTCTCAGCCTGCATAATAATTGGCTCTACTTTCAACAAAAAAGATAACAGTGGTCTGTCTTTCATTTCTTAGGAACATCTGAGTACTGCGGTGTTTTCTGAACAAAGATTTTTAGTGAAGCAGTATTTAGTTGTATGAAATTAAATCAAATGTGAAAAACTGGCTGTGCAAAAATGTGGGTCCCCTTGTAATTTTTCAGATTTAAATGCCTGTCACTGCTCAATGCTGATTACTTATAACACCAAATTGGTTGATTAGCTTGTTAAGCCTTGAACTTCATAGACAGGTGTGTCCAATCATGAGATATAAAGGTATTTAAGGTGGTCAATTACAAGTTGTGCTTCCCTTTGACACTCCTCTGAAGAGACAGCATGGGATCCTCAAAGCAACTCTCAAAAGATCTGAAAACAAAGATTGTTCAGTCTGATGGTTTAGGTGAAGGCTACAAAAAGCTATCTCAGAGGTTTAAACTGTCAGTTTCAACTGTAAGGAATGGAATCAGGAAATGGAAGGCCGAAGGCACAGTTGCTGTTAAACCAGCAGGTCTGGCAGGCCAAGAAAAATACAGGAGCGGCATATGAGCAGGATTGTGAGAATGGTTACAGACAACCACGGATCACCTCCAAAGACCTACAAGAACATCTTGCTGCGGATGGTGTATCTGTACATCGTTCTACAATTCAGCACAACTTGCACAAAGAACATCTGTATGGCAGGGTGATGAGAAAGAAGCCCTTTCTGCACTCATGCCACAAACAGAGTCGCTTGTTGTATGCAAATGCTCATTTAGACAAGCCAGACTCATTCTGTAACAAAGTGCTTTGGACTGATGAGACAAAAATTGAGCTATTTGTCATAACAAACAGCGCTTTGTATGGCGGAAGAAGAACACCGCATTCCAAGAAAAACACCTGCTACCTACTGTCAAATTTGGTGGAGGTTCCATCATGCTGTGGGGCTGTGTGGCTAGTTCAGGGACTGGGGCCCTTGTTAAAGTCGAGGGTCAGATGAATTCAACCCAATATCAACAAATTCTTCAGGATAATGTTCAAGCATCAGTGACAAAGTTGATGTTATGCAGGGGTTGGATATTCCAACAAGACAAAGACCCAAAACACAGTTCGAAATCTACAAAGGCATTCATGCAGAGGGAGAAGTACAATGTTCTGGAATGGCCATCACAGTCCCCTGACTTAAATATCATCGAAAATCTATGGGATGATTTGAAGCAGGCTGTCCATGCTCGGCAGCCATCAAATTTAACTGAACTGGAGAGATTTTGTATGGCAGAATGGTCAGAAATACCTCCATCCAGAATCCAGACACTCCTCTGAGGCTACAGGAGGACAGCGTCTAGAGGCTGTTAGATTAGCAAAAGGAGGCTCAACTTAGTATTGATGTCATATCTCTGTTGGGGTGCCCAAATTTATGCACCTGTCTAATTTTGTTATGATGCATATTGCATATTTTCTGTTAATCCAATAAACTTAATGTCACTGCTGAAATACTACTGTTTCCATAAGGCATGTCATATATTAAAAGAAAGTTGCTACTTTGAAAGCTCAGCGAATGATAAACAGAAAATCAAAGAATTAAGAGGGTTTCCCAAACATTTTCATATGACTGTATGTACTAGTAATAGGATGTCAGGGCTGAAAGGGTTAAGGGCCTTGCACATGGGTCCAATGGAGTAGGATCCCTTCCAGAGGTAGTGGGATTTGAACTGGCAACCTTCCACATACCAGCGCAGATCCTTAGCCTCAGAGCCACCACTCCGGCCTAAGTGAGAGCACAGAGTGAAGGCAAAGTCCTCCGGGACGTCAACCCTGGGCAGCGATACACCCGTCATTGTGGAAAGAGCTCAGCGATGCTGTACAAGGTTGACATTAGGCAGCAACTGCTTACAAACCTCTGCTGCTCGCACACATACAGTAGGTCAAGCTATTTGTAAAGTGTTGGTATGCCACTCAAAAAAAAATTAATGATAAAAGTAAGTGCTTCTCATACTGTGAGAAACCTCTGAGGCAGCTGCCCAACTTGAAGCCCTATCAGTTCCAAGGCTGCTCGTCTTTTGCTCAGCTTTTCACAAAAGCAAAAACAAAAATAAAAAAAAAAAAAAACACTTTCATAGAGATTAGCTCGAGAAACTAAGGGGGCAAATGCTCTGGCCGTCAGACCACGCAACCGCGTGCCAGATTCTAACCTTGATTGTGTGTACTTTTGCCACCTACGCTTTTCCGAGTACTGCCTACCTCACACCCACGCATCATGCCTTGCAGCCCTTGATCTCCTTATTCGCTATTTCTTGACCAAAGTCATACTCCGTTCACTTACTAATAAACAAACACATTTATTATGTCACTCTGACAACGTATTTTTATGACCATGGCTAATTATCTCATACTGGCCTATGACTAGAATGTACAGTACAACATGAGTATGACAATTTAAAATTTTCTTAGAGCACCATGACATTCGATTCTTACAACTGACTCTTATTGGTTGCACACAGTGGATTCAGAAAGTGTTCAGACCCCTTCACTTTCTGTGCACTTTATTGTGTTGTAGATTTAATTTTAAAGGGATAAATGTACAGGCTAAACTGCCAAATACAGCCTGGTCATTCTGGCCCCCTAATCATCCCCTTGTCTCTGCTTGGCTAACTGTCTCTCACCCCTTCACCACCTTACAGCTAATGTGTGCTGAGCATACTGGCGCAAAAATGGCTCCCCATCACATCATCCACGTGACACATTAGTGGTAACTGAAGTGGCTCCCCACTCACTGGATTACTTTGCATTGTGAGGTAAGTTCTACTGCGGTGGGTTGGCACCCTGCCCGGGATTGGTTCCTGCCTTGTGCCCTGTGTTGGCTGGGATTGGCTCCAGCAGACCCCTGTGACCCTGTGTTCGGATTCAGCGGGTTGGAAAATGGATGGATGGATGGATGGTAAGTTCTATAAACTAATAATTCTTTACATTTAATTAGTTAGGATCCCTTCACCGCCTAATAGCTCAGGTGTGGAGAGCATACTGGTGCAAAATGGCTGCCGTCACATCATCCAGGAGGATGCTACACATTAGTGATGACTGAAGTGGCTCCCCATTCACTAAAAGCGCTTTGAGTAGTGAGAGAGGCACGACAGATAGATAGATAGATAGATAGATAGATAGATAGATAGATAGATAGATAGATAGATAGATAGATAGATAGATAGATAGATAGATAGATAGATAGATAGATTATTAATCCCAAGGGGAAATTCACAAAATGTAAAGAATTATTATTTATTTATTATGATCCCTTCACCACCTAATAATTCACATGTGGTGGCGCGTACTAGCACAAAATGGCTGCCATCACATCATCCAGGTGGATGCTGCACATCGGTGGTACTTGAAATGGCTCCCTACTCTGTGAAGTGCTTTGAGTGGTGAGAAAAGCACAATTTAAAAGAATTATTATTATTATGATGATGATTTTTGCCCATTAATCTACACTGAGTAAGTGAAAACACGTTTTAGCAAGGTTCATAAATGGTGTAACCTTCAAAAACTGAGATCTCTCATTCATATAAGCACCGAGACCCTTAATTCAGTACTTTGTTGAAGTTTTGGCAGCAATTTACAGCTTCACATTTTTTCAGGCAGAAGCCCTCAACCTCCATTAGGCTGGATGGGAAGCGTCCGTAAACTGCCATCTTCACCAGGATGTTTGCAGTTTCTCTCATTCTTTCTGGCAGAGCGTCTCAAGCTCTCCTAAACTAGTTGTAAACTGCCATCTTCAGGTCTTTCCACTGATGTTCTATGGGGTTTAAGTCTGGGCTTTGGCCAGGACACTCAAGGACACAGTCTCATCCTGAAGCCACTTCAGAGTTGTCTTGGCTCTCTGCTTCAGGTCATTGTCATGATGAAAGGTGATCCGTCACCCCAGTCTGAGGCCACATGCACTCTGGGCCAGGTTTTGTTGTTTTGGAGGAGTTGTCCGTATTTGGCTTCATTTATCCTTCCCTCAGTTCTGACCAGTCTCCCTATGCCTGTCGATGAGAAACACTTCCTTAGCACGATGTTGTGACCACCATGCCTCACCACAGGGATGGCATTAGGCAGGTGATGAGCAATTCCTGGTCTTCAGCAGACATAGAGCTTGGAATTCTACCCAAACAGTTCCATTTTTGCCTCACCAGACCAGAGACTCCCATGCGATCCGTGTCCTATAAACGCCATTTGACAAACTTTTACTCAGGAACGGCCTCCATCTCACCATTCTAACATGAGTGCATCATTGACGGAGTGCTGCTGAGATGGCTGTCCTTCCAACAGGTTCTCCCATCTAAGCAGAAGACTTATGAAGCTCTGTTAAAGTGACCAACCACTGGGTTCTTGGTCACCTCCATGACCAATGACTTTCCGGCCTGGTTTCTCAGTTTGACAACAGTAAGAAAAGTCCTGGTGGTTATAAACTTCTCCTGATTCACAATTACTGAGGCCACTGTTCATCTGCTCTGCCCTTTCTTCTGTAGTTCCTCTGTGTTCTGAGACCAGTCCTCCTTGTCATTAATGTGTACCCCCAAGTACCTGTAGGAGTGGACCACCTCTACATCCACTCCTGGAGTAGTGACAGCACACAGAGACTCTTTAGTGCAGTGAAAATCAATAACCAGATATATAACAAGGAGGCTAGACAGGATCTTCAAGGATGAGTGGGATTAGCCGCCTAAATCCGGGTGTGCAAAGCTTGAAGCTTGAGCTAGGAATGAGATTTGTGTTTTTTATTTTTTAAAAACCTTCCTGAAAGCATGTTTTCACGTTGTCATTATGGGTTAGTGAGTGCAGACTGATGGGGAAAATAGTAAATATAGCCAATTAAAATAAACACTACAACATAATAAAAGGGTGTAGAAAGAGAAAGGGGTCTGAAAACATTCTGACAACCCTGCAGCTGAAAATCTCAAAAACCTAAACTTAATAATCATCATCTCTCTATGATATTAAAAGAGTTTTCCGTTGTATCCGCGATATTCAGCCTTGGCCACGCCCCTCCGCACCGCTCGCCCAATCGTTACTTCTACTGTGCACATCCTCTCTCCGTCCCACCCCAGAACACGCTCAGTGCTGCTAACTCGCCCTTCAATGCAGTCAGTTTATAATGGCAAGGCAGAGAACCAAATGATCGATTCAAGAACATCGACTTTCAGATTGCGATAGAAAAACAGCAGCAACAGCTGATAATGAACGTCGATAAAAAGAAAATGAACACAAAAGAGCTGCGTATAATAAAAATCAGGAACAAAGAGAATCAACCAATCAATGAAAAAAAAAAAATATCCCGAACAATACGCAAAAAGAAATGCAAAAAAAAGCAACGTTTAAGGAATGTAAACTAATTCGTAACATTGCTTTTGACAAAGCATTAATGTAATTAAATTTTTTATTTATTTTTTATTGTTTTACTTTTTTACTTCTACTTTTACTTTTTACTAAATTTTATTTTTCATTGGTATTTAAATAGACAGTTGTAGTGAAACACTCAAGTAACTGATGTTCTATCTATAATAACTAAGGACAAAACTGTCTTCCCCCTGTGCCCTGCATACTCTTCTATATGCCATCTCTTTAAATAGAATCGCTTTCTCTAACAGAGGGGCACCCCAACGCCCTCCAGGCAGCTCAGCCGCAAGATACCCAGGGATTGGTGAGCGAAGCGAGCAGGGGGAAGAGCCCCCTAGTAGTAATCTATATATATAAAATCCCTATGTGCGTCCAGGTGTCCGTGTGTGTGTGTCTTCTGGTGAAGTGCGCATGCGCGGGGCACGGTGCAATGTGCGATATTACTGTCAGAGAAAGTTAGAGGCATTTTACGGAAATACAAACCAGTATTACTGCGAGAGGAAATTAAAGGTACGCAATACAGTGACGCATATTACAGCCACATAGAAGCCAGTATTACTGTCAGAGGAGATTAAAGGCATATTACCGACGCGCAATAAAGGCGCGCCCAATTCGCCTTTATTCGCTGCGCTCAATTGAGGTCGCCCTTTTGAAGCTCGCCTTTTTGTGTGCGCCCTTATTGAATAGAGCCGTACAAGACAGTATTACTGTCACAGAAAATTAAAGACACACAATACACGGCGGCAGCCCACGAAGAACGGTCAGCTCAGCAAGTAAACATCAACAAAAGAAAGGCTGAAAGAAAGAAAAATACAACCAACAAAAAGAATGAGGTCAAAGTCCCTTGCCATTTAATATAGACTGTTCCTACTAATGTTTATGCACTACTGTTCTGGCACCCGTTATTGTAACGGGCTAAATGACTAGTAATAATAATAATTCTTTACTTTATCCATCCATTATCCAACCCGCTATATCCTAACTACAGGGTAACAGGGGTCTGCTGGAGCCAATCCCAGCCAACACAGGGCGCAAGGCAGGAAACAAACCCCGGGCAGGGCGCCAGCCCACCGCAGGGTGCACACACACACACACACACACACACACACACACACCAAGCACACATTAGGGACAATTTAGAATCACCAATGCACCTAACCTGCATGTCTTTGGATTGTTGGAGGAAACCGAAGCACCCAGAGGAAACCCACGCATACACGGGGAGAACATGCAAACTCCACGCAGGGAGGACCCGGGAAGCAAACCCAGGTCTCCTAACTGCGAGGCAGCAGCACTACCCACCGCGCCACCGTGCTGCCCATTCTTTACTTTAATGTCTGGAAAACATTTGGGATTAAATCACTTAGAGATCTTTACATAGACAACGTTTTTGCATCCTACGAGCAATTACATTCCAAATTTAACTTTCCAGCAACACATTTCTTTCACTACCTTCAAATCAGAAACTTTGTTAAACAGAACCTGCCCAATTTTCCTCACCTTCCACTTACCTCTAAGTCGGAAAAAATATTGATTAGTGTCTATTGATCAGCATTTCTGTAATATATAAAACCATTTTACAGTCCCTCACTTTCAAAGATCCCAGAGTGCAGTGGGAAAAGGATCTCTCACTCAACATCTCAGAAAAGGAGTGGAAAGGAGCAATGCAGAGAATTCACTCGAGCTCCATATGCACAAAGCATACAATTAACCAACTCAAAATTATATATCGAGTGCATCTGTCTCATTTAAAATTGTCCAAAATGTTTCCAGAGCAAGATCCAACCTGCGAACGCTGCAATCAAGTTCCAGCCTCACTATGCCACATGTTTTGGGCTTGCACCAAATTAACATCATTTTGGACCAAAATCTTTAACTGCCTCTCAGACAGCCTTGGTGTCACAATCCCTCCTAATCCACTAATAGCTGTGTTTGGTGGGCTCACAGAGGGGCTTAAAGTGGAGAAGGACAAACAAACTGGAATGGCCCTTACTACACTATTGGCACGTCGGCTTGACTTGAATTCTAACTCACCTCTTTTAAGTTAGTGGGTAACTGATGTCATATATTATCTAAAAGTGGAAAAAATCAAATTCGCACTTAAAGGATCTGTGCAGAACTTTTTCAAAACTTGGCAGGATCTAATCAATAACATTTTAGAATAAGCATTTAAATTGAGGAAGCAGATTCTCTCCCCTCTTTTTTTTCTTCTCCGTTTATCATTATTCACTTATTAATTCATCTATTTACTTATTTTTACTAGCTTAAAGTTTCATTCTGCTGGCCTAGCTCTCTTTCTCAGGGGTGGGGGTTGATTTGTTTCGAACCAAGTCTTGTAAAACTTGACTTACAGTGATCCCTCGCTATATCGTGCTTCGTCTTTCGCGGCTTCAATCCATCGCAGATTTTAAATGTAAGCATATGTGAATATATATCGCGGATTTTTCACTGCTTCGCGGATGTCTGCGGTCTACAGTACGTGTGCTTCCTCAGTTGATTTGCCCATTTGAATTCAAACAAGGGACGCTATTGGCAGATGGCTGAGAAGCTACCCAATCAGAGCACGCGGTTAAGTTCCTGTGTGCTGCTGATTGGCTCAGCGACGGAGTGCTGCATTAACCAGGAAGTCTAATCTCACTCATTCAGCATTAACGTGCCCAAGCGCCAACAGAAGATGCAAATGATTGCAGAAAAGGTAAAAGTTTTGGATATGTTGAAGGAAGGAAACAGCTACACCGCTGCAGGACACCATTACAGCATAAATGAGTCCACGATTCTTTTTATTTAAAAAGGAGGAAAAGCATATAAGATCTACGGCCGCAGTGTCCTTTAACCAGAGCACAAAACGAGTTGCAAGTGGACGTGATAAGGCAGTAGTCTGGATGGAATCTGCTTTAGGGATTTGGATTGAAGAGTGCTGGAAGAAGAACAACGGCGGTGCTAAACAGTCGCCTGAAGAGGCTCCTTTAGAAGAGCTGTAACGCTCTCCTTTGTTGTGCAGTAAAATTAAACTCATCATTATCGGACAAGTCGTTGTGTCATTGTTGGTGAGTAACCATAATTAATTATTTACGTACAGTACTTATTACATGTACATAGTTTAGTGTCACTGTACACACATTTTACTGTATACAACTTTTCTTGCATTGTACGTATTTATTGCTGGTGGCCTGTCTGTCGTAATGTCTGTAACATATGTGATATCGGAGACGCTCGATATCTTTAAAATAGTATTTAGGTTTTACTGTATATAAACTGTGTTTACATACATAATTTCAACGAATCTTACCTAATATCTAAGAGAATACAAAGGGTTTATGCTGTATAATTGTGCGGGAAATGTTTATAATAGTGTGGGAGAGTTTATAAGGGCTTAAAATATATAAAAATAACCATATAAACATATGGCTTCTACTTCGCGGATTTTCTTATTTCGCGGGTGGCTCTGGAACGCAACCCCCGCGATGGAGGAGGGATTACTGTATTTGTATGGAATGTTATTTGATTTGAATAGAATCAATAAAACCAAAATAATAATAATTCTTTACTTTAACAATTAAATCTTTCTTCTTCTTTCGACTGCTCCAGTTACAGTAGGGGTTGCCACAGCGGATCATCTTCTTCCATATTTTACTTTAACAATTAAATAATTAATCATTAATAATATTTTTTACAAAGCACTTCAGTGACTGGGGGGCCTTTTAAACCTCCACTGATGTGTAGCACCCACCTAGATGATGTAACGGCAGACATTTCTGCGCCAGTATGCGCACCAGACATGAGCTGTTAGGTGGTGAAGTGGCGAGAGACAGACAATTAGAGACAGGGGATGACTAGGGGGGCAGAATGACTAAGCCATGGTGGGCAATTTAGCCTGGACTTTCGGATACACCCTGCTCTTCATGATGGATGCCCAGGGATCTCAGAACCTCAATTTTACGTTTCATCCTGAAGGACGGTGCCATTTTTAAAGCACTGTGTTCCTGCAACAGCACTGGAGCATCGGGATCCACTTTCATACCACAGGGAATGCGTCTCCTGCTGGCCTCACCAACACCTCTTCCAGCAGCAATCCTAAGCTTTTCCTAGGTGGTCTCCCATCCAAGTACTGGCCTGGCCCCCAAACAATGCTTAGCTTCAGGTGGATGACCTCTTCTGAAGCGCAGGTGGGATGGCTGCTAAACTTGCAGTCTCAGGCTGGCAACACAGCTCTTTCTGAACATGATTACTATCCGATTTCTACAACTTAACTGGACGTTGCATTTACTATTTTAAGATCACGACGTGTTATCTCACTCCAACAGCTTACTGTATTGTAACCAAATGTATTATCTCATTTCAATTCATGGCAAAGCAGCTTTTTATTTAATTTAGGCAATGTACTGCTTCTTGATCACAATTTAATCTCTTATGTGCACAAAAAACATGAACAAGATAATATGCATTTATTATAACATTTATAAGAAGTTTTTATTTTCTTAAATTAAGCTAATTAATTGTGCGTGCAAGATTAAATGTCATAGAAATGAGGAAATAAAGTCATGTGAAGAAGACAATTAAAGGACCTGGAAGAGGACGGCTAATTATGGGATATCCAACAGCTTTCTGTATCATCCCAGCATGTCGATGGGGTCAGAAGTGTGCAGCCGTCCTTGAAGGGACCCAAAGATGGCTTGGCAGCAGACTTCCTTCTCTTATGACCATGAGGCACCCTGTAAGTGGTGTGCAAAAAGATAAGTCGTCATAACTTTAAACTGTAGAAATTCTACTACAATTGTTGGGGTTGAGATATTAAAAAAAATATATAAAGTAATGCACTCTTCAAAGATGCACTCAGAAATCTGTGAATTTGCTGTTCGACTAAGGAGCTGGACTCTGGATCAGAAGCTTGCCAATTTGGTTCGATTTCCAGCTCCAGTCCAACGGGTTACCCTGGGTACGTAACGTCATCTGCCTGTGTACATATTTGTGCTGTTGTTCTGCACGTGCAAAATGTCCGCCATTGAAAATGTGCTGCATAAAATAAAGGTGTCACTTGAACCCACAATTGAGCATCTCTCTAATAAATTCACATCCAAAAGTGATCACTGGGAAATGTTGAGACCTGGGACTGTGACGGTCGGGTCGGCTCCACACTCCCAGATTTCTTCTAGGAGCCTCAATAACTTCGATAAACGTACCCGAGGATGACCTCGGCAAATGAGGACATGCAATACCTCAAAGAGCATTGGTCAAGTAGATCCAGCAACATTTTTTCAGTTTAAGAGTGAATCCCCGTACTAGAGGACATCAGTGGAAATTAAGGGGAAGTGCATTTCAAATTAAAGCCAGGAAGCTCTTCTTTACGCAAAGAGTTGTGGGAAACTGGACCAAACTACCAAGACATGGAGTTGAAGCAGAAACCTCAACAACCTTTAAGAAGAATCTGGATGAGATACTGGGACGGCTCAGCTATTAGTAATACAAACTGACTTGATGGACTGATTGGTTTCCTCGTTTGTCAATTTTCTTACGTTCTTACATGTTCAAAAGAGCAGCACTTCAAATGGTCAATAAAAACAAGCTGCAAGATGGAGGCCAAAAAGTCCAATAGATATATGCCATACAAATGAGGTTAAAATCCCAGGTAGCATCTATCCTTTATAAAATCCATGAGCTTCCTAAAAACTGACGTCTTCTCCGCTTACCCCAGCAGGGATCTCAGCAGCTGGAGGAGACGTCCACCCATAGGAGCAGCTCGGGTTCCCCTGCCGGTCCCAGGCTCCAGGCGCGCTCCTCTAACTTACGTGGTATCCCCGCTGGAGCACCCCAAAAATTGCTCAGCAGGAGCGACCCCCTGCCTCTCCTCAAGAGCTGGCTGTGTGCTTCTATAGGAGCCGTCGTCCCGATCGCCTGCATCCAATTCCCTTGCACGGGGCTCCTCCTCGATCTAGCTTCTCTCTTTCTTCCCTTAACCTTCATTCATTACATTCTCGTTTTCTTTCTTCTCTCCTTTTTTGTTCCCCCTGCTCTACCATACAGGCTCCTTTTATAACTGCAGTTGGGTGCGGGTGCGGGTGCGGGTGCTGTCTGACACACTTGCATTTGCAAAGTGAATAGGCGATCAGCCCAAGACCTCAATCAACCTCCGAACACTGCGTGCACACCTTGTAAGAGACGGCCAGCACCTCAACCCAGCTGGGACACCCCTGCGATGAAAGGATGGGGGAAGGCAGATTTTCAAGGACACTGCCTCCCCCAAAACGCTACATGGAAGCTCCCTTGGAGTGTAATGGTGCCCCGGATTCCCGCAGGGCATCTTGGGATTTGGAGTTTGGTTGCTCAGCCCTGTTGGGTACCATGGTTGCCGCCAGGAGGAGCTGTGAGAGGACCGGAGGAGCCATGCCTCATGCATAGCCTGTCACGTGGACGGGCTGATTAAAGAACTTTAATTCTCTATTTGACCCAGAAGTGCGGGCAAGTCACATGGCCGGAAGAGTATAAGCACTTCCGGGTCAAGGACTATTAAAAGGACTGTTGGAGACCCAGCAAAGGGAGCCAGAGTCGGGAGGTAGAGGACAGAGCTTGCTGGGAAGTGTAGAGGAGAGAGTTCGAAAACTAAATATTATTGGGTTTATTGTGGTGGAGGTGCTTTGGGCATTATTTATTTAAAGAAAAGAAATTAAACAACTTCTTGGTGCTTTTAAAACGTGTTGTCAGTTGTCTACTGTATGTGAGGGTTAAACGCTGGTATAGCGCCATCTAGTGTTACAACCTACAGATATCACAACACCCAACTGGGGCCTGCACACTCTGGGTCTCTCAATTATTTATTAAAACTCGCACTTCGTCAAGGACGTCTTATCACAAGAACTTGACACATCCTCATCCTCATCCTGGATGCGGCCTGCGTGGTCAACTCCTCGCTCCTCTCCAAAAACTGCCATCTCACGCCCTGGGAGTTGGCGTTGTGTCTATTAAATCAAGTTGTCGTGATGTGACTATTTATTATTTATCGTCACACATTTTTGGATCTGTTTAGGGATGTTCTTTGTCCAGTAATCCCATTTTGGTGTTAGAATTCAGAAATTTTGTATGATTCACAAAATTAATATTTATTTTGAGTCATTTCAGCTGTCATTGTTCCAATGAAAATGTCAGTTAATGGACAAATCGGCAAAAATGCATAATGCCCTAATATTTATTATAGAGAAAAGGGTTTCAAACACATTAATAAAATGACAGTGTGCAAAATCACTGAACTATAAATCAAAATAATTTCATCTCAGCTAAGCCACAGGTACAGTATATCCAGCATGTCGAACTTATGCCTAAACATTTGACAGTTTTTGATAACGACACAGACATAACTCACTACTGATCCCTCAGCAGCTGGGACATGGCAGTCTTTACTGAGGGATCTCTCAAGAGTGTCACCTCCTGATCCTGTCGCTGCTTATTTGCGACAGGGAATGTTGCACAGCTGAATGAGCTGCCAGGTACATTCGGTGACATGTGTGCCCAAAGGCACAAAATGATTGAAAACAGTGACAAAGTCTGTGCTGTGTTCCTCTAATGATGGCTACAACACGTTTGCTTAATTTTAAGTGAAAAACAGAAGTCGTTACATGAAAGTTAATTGAAATACAAATTGAAACATGAAATTGCGGCGTTTAGGCACTTGTTATGTATGTGTGGATTTGCCGTAGGACAAGACTGCCATAACATACACTCACTGGCAACTTTATTAGGTACGCCAGTTCAACGGCTTGTTAATGCAAATATCTAATCAGCCAATCACATGGCAGCAACTCAATGCATTTCAGCCTGCTGAAGTTCAAATGGAGCATCAGAATGGGGAAGAAAGGGGAATGAAGTGACTTTGAACATGGCATGGCTGTTGTTGCCAGACATGCTGGTCAGACTATTTCACAAACTGCTGAACTACTGGGATTTTCATGCACAGCCATCTCTAGGGTTTACAGAGAATGGTCTGAAAAAAGGGAAAATATCCAGTGAGTGGCAGTTCTCCGGGAGAAAATGCCTTTTTGATGCCAGAAGAGAATGGCTAGACTGGTTCAAGCTGATACAAAGGCAACAGTAACTCAAGCAAGCACTCATTACAACCGAGTTAATACAGAAGAGCATCTCTGAACGCACAACATGTTGAACCTTGAAGCAGGTGGGATAATGCAGCAGGAGACCACACTGGGTGACACTCCTGTCTATAAGAACAGACAGAATTTGAAACCATGAAAGCATGGATCCATCCCGCCTTATATCAACAGTTCAGGCTGGTGGTGGTGGTGTAATGGTGTGGTTGATATTTTCTAGGCACACTTTGGGCTGCTTAGTACCAATTTTGCATCATTTAAATGCCACAGGTTACCGGAGTATTGTTGCTGACCATGTCCATCCCTTTATGACCGCAGTGTACCCATCTTCTGATGGCCACTTCCAGCAGGATAACGCACCATGTCACACAGCTCAGATCATCTCTAACTGGTTCATTGAACATGACAATGAGTTCACTGTACTCAAATGGCCTCCGCAGTCACCAGATCTCAATCCAGCAGAGCACCTTTGGGATGAGGTGGAACGGGAGATTCGCATCATGGATGTGCAGTCAACAAATCTGCAGCAACCGCGTGATGGTATCATGTCAATATGGACCAAAATCCCTGCTTCCAGTACCTTGTCGACGTATGTCACGAAGAATTACGGCAGTTCTGAAAGCAAAAGGGTGTCCAACCTGGTACTAGTACGGCGTACCTAATAAAATGGCCAGAGAGTGTATATAATAAAAAGGGACGAGAAGAGCCTGCAATTGCACCGATGCCTTTGTAGTGCAGGACAGGTGGCAAGTTTCCCTACAATTTAAGGTGTATACATGTAGAGTTTTACATTACTGTATGTCCCAAAGCACACAAATAACACCCCACAAAAATGTAAATAAAATCTATGTGTAATATATATGAGCTTTACATAAAACCTATCAGGGACCAATTTATAAGGGATGCGACAGACGGATTCTGAAGTTAATCTGTTTGTCTTCCCTCTTTAGCCAGAATGAGGTACAGTTAGACCGCATCTGACCGTCTCCATCAGCAAAGAAGAGACAGCGAGAAAGCAAACACGAATGTGTAATGTAAATTAAAATGTCTTCTGCTATTTGCAACTTAATAGAACTCTTGCTGGGATCATTCAATCAAGAGATGAGCGATTAAGATGGAAGTGAAATCTGAGTTGCAGAGATTTATAGAAAAACGAAAACAAGTCCATCCATCCTCTTCCACTTATCCGAGGTCGGGTCGCGGGGGGCAGCAGCTTGAGCAGAGATGCCCAGACTTTCCTCTCTCCAGCCACTTCTTCTAGCTCTTCCGGGGGAATCCCAAGGCGTTCCCAGGCCAGCCGGGAGACATAGTCCCTCCAGCGTGTCTTAGGTCTTCCCCGGAGCCTTCTCCCAGTTGGATGTGCCCGGAACACCTCACCAGGGAGGCGTCCAGGGGGCATCCTGATCAGATGCCTGAGCCACCTCCTCTGACTCCTCTCAATGCGGAGGAGCAGCGGCTCTACTCTGAGCCCCTCCCGGATGACTGAGCTTCTCACCTTATCTTTAAGGGAAAGGTGAGGGTAGGAGCGTAGATCGACCGGTAAATTGAGAGCTTTGCCTTACAGCTCAGCTCCTTTTTCACCACGACAGACCGATGCAGAGCCCGCATCACTGTGGACACCGCACCGATCCGCCTGTCGATCTCACGCTCCATTCTTCCCTCACTCGTGAACAAGACCCCGAGATACTTGAACTCCTCCACTTGGGGCAGGATCTCGCTACCAACCCTGAGAGGCCACTCCACCCTTTTCCGGCTGAGGACCATGGTCTCGGATTTGGAGGTGCTGATTCCCATCCCAGCCGCTTCACACTTGGCTGTGAACCAATCCAGAGACAAGAAGTCAGTAGTGTTAATTGACGAACACCGCCAAAGCGATTTTCGCAGCAAATTTTATGGGTTCACCGAAGTCCTAACTTGCCAAATTGTTTCCTGAAAATTTGCCATGTGGCCTACCTAAGTTAACTTTTTATCTCAGTGTCCCATTATGGTTTGCGTAATGTAGATATCACTTCCTTATCTACGTTGTCTGTCCGATTGCGTCTGCATAGAACTTTTACGCATACGTAACGTAACAGTACTGCACCTCACATTTCGTGCTGCCCAATCTGCTCTGCACATGGGTATAATTTAGACCATGTATACAAGTATGTGTGATGTCACAACCCAATCGGTACTGCATTACACCTTCAGTCTTACCGAATCAGAATGCAGTTGACATGTTATTTTTGACACTAGCATGTCATTTAAAACAAACATTACAAAACTATCCCAAAAATGTTTTTTTCCATCTTAAAAATGCGGGATAATTAAGACGTTTCTATATATGCAAGATACTGAGGAATTAATTGACGTATTTATATTTAGTAGGACTGACTACTGCAATGTGGTGTTCACTGGATGTTCAAATTGTTCTTTACAAAGCTTTCCGGTAATTCAAAATGCTGATGAAAGAATTATTACAAGAACCACAAAGTAAAAATACATAACTCCAGTTCTCAAGTCCTTACACTGGCTCCCAGTTAAGTTCTGGGCAATATTCAAAATCTTCCTTTTAACTAATGGTTGAGGCCCTACTTACTTTCCTGAATGTATCTTTATCGCACATTAAGACGCCAGCCTACTTAAAATTATAAGAATTAATAAAATAACAGTGGGAAGTCGAGCTTTTAGTTGCAGGGCCCCAAAGCTGCAGAATGGTCTGCCTGCTACTAAAAGAGGTGCCCCTTAGGTCTCAGCTTTTAAATCAGGATGAAGACTCACAACTTCAATTTAGCATACCCTGGCTAGAGCTGCTGATTAGCTGTGCATACTGCATCTCTGTTTCTTAATCATCCATCCATCCATCCATTTTCCAACCCGCTGAATCCGAACACAAGGTCACGGGGGGTCTGCTGGAGCCAATCCCAGCCAACACAGGGCACAAGGCAGGAACCAATCCTGGGCAGGGTGCCAACCCACCGCAGGTTTCTTAATCATTTGTACAAAAATGTAAGTAATATGATATTTAGAAACTGCTACTAACCCTCCTCTATTCTGGTTCTCTTCTGGGTATCCTCATGTGCCCCTTGATGCCACTGCACTACTACTTGCCATGCTGCTTTTCTATGTATTGAAAAGTCATCTCAGGTAAAAGGAGCATTGGGATCATCGGATGGAAAGATTCTCCCATCAGTTTCAACTTATTTGGCTGACGCCTTTATCCAAGGTGACTTACAACATTTAGACTTACAACATTTACTGTATGATGCAATTGGTTGCATTTCTTATGGTTTTCCAACTGAAGCACAGACAGGACAGGTGACTTGCTCAGGGTCACTCAGTGTCAGAAGTAGGATTTGAAACCCACAACCTCAGCGTTTGAAGTCCAAAGCCTTAACCATTGCACCACAATGCCTGCCTCAGACTGGATGGCCAGAACAGATTCCACTACATAAAACCCAGGAGCGGGTAGGCAGCCGGGTAGCCGAGGTCTCCAGGACTGCGACTTTGTTTTTGACTTGCATCTTTTACAATTTTCATTTCCTTCATTGTCAACGCCAGAAGTGATTCTACTCCGTTAGGAACCTCGAGCAAGGCCCTTAACCCGTAATTGCTTTGTCCGGGGTATGGCGTTAATCTGCATCCTGCCCTGCAGGCAGATCCTCCAAGTTAGAGAGAAAAATTTTGGGTTGGCAGCAGGATTGGCACTCCAGCTACCATTAAATAAAAAACCTCCCCTTGTTCCAGTATGGTGCTGAGGTGTCACCCGCTGCACTTCGGTCCCAATCCAGGTGGTCTGTCATGTGGTGGGTGCGGCAATGTGCTATCAGTGCATGCTCCCAACCTGCAGCATTGTCAACCGGCCTTAGTTCATCAGTAAATTAATGGGCAGATATTATTGTTTCCATTTATGTTTATTCAGATCTATCTTGTTCTTTGTGTGTTTTACAAAATCTGCATTTATATGTGTGCCAGTGCTGTATTTAATAATTAGTATAACCTGTATTTGTGCTTTAACCGAGAATCGCCTGCACTCACTGAAGAGTCTTTTTCTTCTTCTTTCGGCTGCTCCCGTTAGGGGTCGCCACAGCGGTTCATCCACTTCCATATCTTTCTGTCCTCGTCATCTTGTTCTGTTACACCCATCACCTGCATGTCCTCTCTCACCACATCCATAAACCTTCTCGTAGGCCTTCCTCTTTTCTTCTTCCCTGGCAGCTCTATCCTTAGCATCCTTCTCCCAATATACTCAGCATCTCTCCTCTGCACATGTCCAAACCAACACAATCTCACCTCTCTAACTTTGTCTCCACAACCTGAGCTGACCCTCTAATGTCCTCATTTCTAATCCTGTCCATCCTCGTCACACCCAATGCAAATCTTAGCATCTTTAACTCTACCACCTCCAGCTCTGTCTCCTGCTTTCTCGTCAGTGCCTCCATCTCCAACCCATATAACATAGCTGGTCTCACTACCGTCCTGTAGACCTTCCCATTCACTCTTGCTGATACCCGTCTGTCACAAATTACTCCTGACACTCTTCTCCAACCACTCCACCCTGCCTGCACTCTCTTCTTCATCTCTCTTCCACAATCCCCATTACTCTGTACTGTTGTTCCCAAGTATTTAAACTCATCCACCTTCGCCAACTCTACTCCCTGCCTCCTCACCATTCCACTGACCTCCCTCTCATTCACACACATGTATTCTGTCTTGGTGGTCCTACTGACCTTCATTCCTCTCCTCTCCTCCTCATATCTCCACCTCTCCAGGGTCTCCTCAACCTGCTCCCTACTATCACTACAGATCATAATGTCATCAGCAAACATCACAGTCCACTGGGACTCCTGTTTAATCTCATCTGAAGAGTGCTATACAAAAAAAAAAATAAGTTGTATTGCACTCCATCTAGATTTGTAATTATAATAATTTTACTGTATTTGCCATTTACAATTTCTTGTATACAGAATTTATTTTCCACATAACCCCAACTTAGAGTTTGAGGGTCAGAGCACAGGGTCAGCTATTTGTACAGCACCTCCAGAGCAATTGCAGGTTAAGGGCCTTGCTCAAGGGCCCATCTGTCACTGCCAGGATTCGAACCGACAACCTTCGAGTTACCAGCACAGATCCTTTAGCCACAGAGCCACCACTGTGCCCATCTGCACCCTGCATGCAACAAGAAACACTCAACGTTACACTCTATGGCGGGTCCAACCTGAATTGTGCATATTGTGAATTTCCCATTGGGATTAATAAAGTATCTATCTATCTATCTATCTATCTGGACACGCAACTCACACTATTTTTGTTTAAGGAATAAATTAGCTGACCCTAAAAACTACATTACGAAAGTACTTTGTTGTCCTGTCCTTGTGTCGTAACTGCTGGGTTAAGAGTGTTATGCTTTTAGCTGTGACAGTGACGACACCCAAATCGCCTGTGGCGTGCGGCCAGGACACCTCCACTCTATAAGGACCAGGGGGAGGGAGACGTATCTAGAGCGATACCTCCCCCGGAATGCTAGATGGCAGCCCCCCTGGGTTGCAGCGGTGCTTCGGACTCCCGCAGGGCTTGGAGTTGGAGTTGGATACAGCCCTGTTGGGATCTGTAGGCGCCACCAGGGAGTGCTGCAGCAGCTGCTGAGCCCTGGAGGGCAGCTCTTCCGCCACACCCGGAAATGCTGCTGGAAATAGAGTAATGGAGTACAAGTCCAAGGAGGTTCTGCTCAAGCTTTATAACACACTGGTGAGGCCTCATCTGGAGTATTGGGTGCAGGTTTGGTATCCAGGCTACAAAATGGACATAGCAGCACTAGAGAAGGTCCAGAGAAGAGCAACTAGGCTGATTCAGGGGCTACAGGGGATGAGTTATGAGAAAAGATGAAACGAGCCGAGCCTTTACAGTTTAAGCAAAAGGAGATTAAGAGGAGACCTGACTGAAGTGTTTAAAATTATGAAGGCAATTAGTCCAGTGGATCAAGACTGTGAATGTAAAATGAGTTCATCAAGAACACGGGGACACAGTTGGAAACTTGTTAAGGGTAAATTTCGCACAAACGTTAGGAAGTTTTTCTTCACACAAAGAACAACAGACACTTGGAATAAGTGACCAAGTAGTGTGGTAGACAGTAAGACTTTAAGGACTTTCAAAACTCGACTGGATGTTATGTTGGAAGAAATCAGTGGATAGGACTGGCGAGCTTTGTTAGGCTGAAGGACCCATTCTCGTCTACAGTGTTCTAATGTCCTAAATGCGTCAACAAGCACCTGGAGCAGTTCAGGGTGCCGTATAAAAGGGGCCAGCAGCCACTACTCGGGGAGCCTGAGTTGGGAGGAGTGGAGGAGAGAAAAGAAAAAGAAGAAGAAGAGAACTGTGTTTTGTGCTGTGCTTTTGGGACTGTGTTGTGCTTGTGGGAGATGAGGAAGATGTTTCCCAAAAATAAAAGTCCTGTGTGCTTGCACTTGTGCCTCCTGCGTCTGTCTGTGTTGGGTTTGACTTCAGACCCCCAAGTATATAACGCTGATCCCTTTCATCACAGGCTCTGTGAGTGATACTCAGACATACTGTAGTGACATGAGCTTGTGAGACACACAGAGACGAAAGACACGGAATATGATTTTATCTCAGGGAGGCACAGGGGTGCAGTGGTTAGCACTGCTGCCTCACAGCTTGGGTCACATTTGTGTCCACAATAATCGGTACAGCAGAGTCGGCAGACACTTCCACAACCCTCAGGGATACTTAAGACCCCCGCACCATTATAATCAACTCAAAACTACAGTTGTGCTTGAAAGTTTGTGAACCCTTTAGAATTTTCTATATTTCTGCATAAATATGACCTAAAACATCATCAGATTTTCACTCAAGTCCTAAAAGTAGATAAAAAGAAACCAGTTAAACAAATGAGACAAAAATATTATACTTGGTAATTTATTTATTGAGGAAAATGATCGAATATTACATATTTGTGAGTGGCAAAAGTATGTGACCCTCTAGGATTAGCAGTTAGTTTGAAGGTGAAATTCGAGTCAGGTGTTTTCAATCAGTGTGATGACAATCAGGTGTGAGTGGGCACCCTGAGTTTTGATCTATCAAAGTCTGCTCTTCACAACACGTTTGTGGAAGTGTATCATGGCACGAACAAAGGAGATTTCTGAGGACCTCAGAAAAAGAGTTGTTGATGTTCATCAGGCTGGAAAAAGTTACAAAACCATCTCTAAAGAGTTTGGACTCCACCAATCCACAGTCAGACAGATTGTGTACAAATGGAGGAAACTGAAGACCACTGTTACCCTCCCCAGGAGTGGTTGACCAACAAAGATCACTCCAAGAGCAAGGCGTGTAATAGTCGGCGAGGTCACAAAGGACCCCAGAGTAACTTCTAAGCAACTGAAGGCCTCTCTCACATTGGCTAATGTTCATGTTCATGAGTCCACCATCAGGAGAACACTGAACAACAATGGTGTGCATGGCAGGGTTGCAAGGAGAAAGCCAGTGCTCTCCAAAAAAACATTTCTGCTCGTCTGCAGTTTGCTGAAGATCACATGGACAAACCAGAAGGCTATTGGAAGAATGTTTTGTGGACAGATGAGACCAAAATAGAACTTTTTGGTTTAAATGAAAAACGTTATGGTGGGAGAAAGGAAAACACTGTATTCCAGCATAAGAACCTTATCCCATCTGTGAAACATGGTGGTGGTAATATCATGGTTTGGGCCTGTTTTGCTGCATCTGGGCCAGGACGGCTTGCCTTCATTGATGGAACAATGAACTCTGAATTATATCAGAGACTTCTAAAGGAAAATGTCAGGACATCTGTCCATGAACTGAATCTCAAGAGAAGGTGTGTCATGCAGCAAGACAACGACCCTAAGCACACAAGTCGTTCTACCAAAGAATGGTTAAAGAAGAATAAAGTTAACGTTTTGGAATGGCCAAGTCAAAGTCCTGACCTTAATCCAATCGAAATGTTGTGGAAGGACCTGAAGCGAGCAGTTAATGTGAGGAAACCCACCAACATCCCAGAGTTGAAGCTGTTCTGTACGGAGGAATGGGCTCAAATTCCTCCAAGCCGGTGTGCAGGACTGATCAACAGTTACTGGAAATGTTTAGTTATGCAAAGGGGGGTCACACCAGATACTGAAAGCAAAGGTTCACATATTTTTGTCACTCACAAATATGTAATATTCGATCATTTTCCTTAATAAATAAATGACCAAGTATAATATTTTTGTCTCATTTGTTTAACTGGTTTCTCTTTATCTACTTTTAGGACTTGAGTGAAAATCTGATGATGTTTTAGGTCATTTATGCAGAAATATAGAAAATTCTAAAGGGTTCACAAACTTTCAAGCACAACTGTAGTTCTGTTTCTACTTTCCAATAGAACTTCAATGCATTTGACAGAAATTTCCGAAGCTTTCCGAGCAAAGAAAATTTAGTGGGTTTCGCCTGTGACTAGTAGTCAGACTAGTTAACAAACTACAAGTTGGGGGGATTTTCTGTGCCATGTGCTAGGTACAAGTTAACAAGAATTTAAGAGAAAATGCCTTTTTATTTTGTTTTGCTCAATAACAAATTGCACTTAATGAATATATTAAAATAACCCTCTAATTTTACAACGGCATCAGGGAACAACCCATACTTATTACCACAATGGCAGACAATGTGTTAAAACACAAATGATGGAAGATGAACAACATTCTTTAATGGGCAAATCTAAACTTGATATCAAAGGTGAAAGTTACAGTAGCTCAGAGTCTGAAATAATTCCCTAAAGATGTTTAATGCTTTCAAAGCAGATTTGTTAAGTGGCGTCTGTGATGCTCTGCGCCAACAGCCTCGGGCACCATGCACTGTCCAGAGCATCAGCAGGGCAAAGTGAGGTCACAACAACAAGTTTAAAGGTGTTAAAAGTGCAGAGTACAGTGATTCACAATCGAAAAAAGGCCTCAAACTGTGAGCAAAGCGTGGTGCAATCAATCTTCAATAAATAACTGTCCGTAAAATAGTCATGTGAGCAAAATAAAACCAATAAATAAAGAAATTCAAGAATAAAATTAAAGACAAGAATCATCTCTCTCTAGCTCTCCTATTGGCTCTAGTGCTTCTCTTGGGTTTTCCCATTTGTCCTTCTCACCCCTCCAGGTCATCCCAGCAGACTGAGACCACAGTGAATACGGTCCCCTTTCCAGCTCTCATCTGAGCCCCCTCTGCCACTACCCGCTGGCTCTGTCTTCCTTGTCACCTCAATCGGTCACCACAGGACCCTGGAGCCCACAATCGCCCCTGTTCCAAAATGTTCAACAGGGTTGATCCACCACTGGACCACCATTACCTTCGATCCACTGTGGGACATCTCCAGCCACTTGGCCTCCTCTCCACTGCCCCGGCCTGACCGCCTAATTCTGCTCTCTCCTTCTTTCTCCTCGATTTTTCATTTCATTGACCTACTCGGACCCTTTTTTACTTCTCTCTCTACACAAAGCACTGAGCGCTAATGAAGGACGGCTCAACTATCTCAATAATTCACAGGCCAATCCCTCCATTAAGCACTCTGCGGCCAGATGTCTTTCCTTACTTGTGCCCACCTAAACCTGCATGTATTTTTGAAAACCCTGAGCTGCCATGGACCCCTGATGCACTCTACCACAATATTTTTTTCTTTCCTTAAAGTTAGGACATCCTTCGACACGTACAGTGGATAAATCTTAAGAAGCCAGCCAATGTGACATCAAATGTCACAGTGCAGACAGCTTATGTGCCTGCAGCACATGGCGTCAAAGCAATGGGTTACACAAAATGGCGGTAACCCTGATGTTCAGAATAATAAACATAAAATAAATTATATATATAAAAAAAACAAAACTCTCAGTCAGCCTCATACTCAAACTGATGCTCTCAAAATGACTGTGGCTCAATTTAAACTTAATATGACAAAAAAAAAATATGAGTGCTGCTATGGCCACTTAGACAGGAAGGCTTCTATTGACTCAGCTGACCCACTCAGTGCTAATTATGTGCTTTTTATCTTCATCTATACAAACATGTTTTGCTTTCTTTATTATTGCTCTGATTCATACATTTGACAGAAGGCCACCTCGTGTTGCGACGGAAGTGGCAAATCAATTCAGCTAATGAACAACGGTGTAAGAAACGAAGCAAATTAAACTCGGCAGATTGTCACTGCTGGCTGTGGGGTTGGACAGTGCCATGCTGTTTGTTCAGATCTCTCTCCTCATTCATTCTTCATCTCACCTGCACAAACCCAAATAACTAGTTTTATTCATGCTGTATATACAGTATATATATATATATATATATACAGTATATATATATATATATATATATATATATATATATATATATATATATATATATACACACACACAGTATATATATATATATATATACAGTATATATATATACAGTATATATATATATATATATATATATATATATATATATATATATATACATATATATATATATATATATACAGTATATTGTCACACACGAGCGCATGGGGAGCGGTTTAAGGACCCGACAGGCGGCCCAACAAGTCGCGCCAGGGGACAATGGCGGGGTACTAACCTCTCTTTTTATGTTTCTCCAGAAAGAACGAAGCACCGCCACCATAACTATTCCTGGAAGACTACTGATTCCACCCACTTCCAAGTTCCTTTCTTACCTCTGGTCCCCTCCTGATGACGTCATTTACCCATCTATCACCACGGCTTCCCCATTATTTCATCACTTCCTGTCCTCCTTTATAAATTGTCCGCTCAGCCATTTTTTTTCCGTCTGTTGAAAACACTGAAAAAACCTATTTTTGATTTACAGTATACGGGGCCTAAAAACCCCAACCCTACACGATTGTGTCTGTTCTTTATTACAATCAATATATATATATATATATATATATATATATATATATATATCTTTATATATAATACACTACTGTGGCTATTTGTTTGTCTGTCCAGGATTTTAAATCGCCTGTAGCTCGCAAACCATTTGAACTATTGACCTGAAATTTGGTACACATGTACTGCGTGACGTCTACTGACCGCTTTCGGGGTGATGATTGACCTCCAAGATTAGTCCTCTTTTTATTTTTTTTTTATTGTAGAATCAACTCTCGGCAGTGGCCAGTAGGGCGGCTGTGTGGCGCATGCATACGGGCGCCGTTTTCATTCCCTACTACCTTCGCCGTCTCTTCCCCTACCTCTTCATATCCTAAATCATTCTTGAGGCAGATTGAAGACTTAATGTCCAGCTTAAGTGAAAAATTAAAGAAAACGTACTAAGTAATTGCAACACAAACACTGACTTAATCAGTTTTAACGTGAAAAGATGCCGATGGAAGAAGAGAAAAAGTGGGCCGCTAGGGTGGAGAAAAGAAGAGCCGCTCAGGAAGCATCAAGCGCATCAACCTCTGAGTAAACGAATGCTAAACATACACAGAAAGAGAGAAAACTAAGAATGCTCAAGTCAAGTGTATTCACTGCATGTCATTGTGCAGTGCGCCGTTACTGGTGTACTGTATATACAGATGCACTATACATTTTCATACATATACAAATACATACAAAGGCACAATTTTTCTTTGATTTCCCCCTCTGGTCCCCCATTTCTGGGCATCATAATGTTGGGGACAATTGGGGTGTCACAGGTGTTTGTGATTCTTCAGGTGAGTTCCGTGACTTCATAAGAGACCTCAGCCTGCTTCTACCCTTTGGAGTCTGTAGCTGCCATTATTCAACATGAGGACAAGAGTTGTGCCAATGAAAGGCAAAGAAGTCATTATGAGGCTGGAAAACAGGAATAAAACCATTTGAGACATCTGTAAAACCTTAGAATGACCAAAATCAACTGTCTGGAATATCATGAAGAAGAAAGAACACACTGGTGAGCTCAGTAATCACAAAGGGACTGGTAGGCCAAGGAAGACCTCCACTGCTGACGACAGAAGAATCCTCACTGTGGTCAAGAAAAAGCAACAAATGCCTGTCTGACAGATCAGAAATAGTCTTCAGGGGCCCGATGTGTGTGTGTCAGAGACGACTATCAGCAGAAGACTCCATGAACAGAAATCCAGATACCACAATGCAAGATGCAGACCACTAGTTAGCCACAAAAACAGGATGGCCAGATTACAGATTGACAAAGATGAACCTCATCAGAGTGATGGCAGAGCAAAGTGTGGAGACAAAAAAGAGGAACTGCCCAAGATCCAAATTAGACCACCTCATTTGTTAAACATAGCGGTGGGGGTGTTGTGGCTTAGGCATGTATGGCTGCCACAGATCCTGGCGCACTTCTCTTCATTGATGATGGAGATGCTGACAGCAGTGGCACAGTGAATTCTGAGGTGTAGAGAAACATCTGATCTGCTCAGGTTCCAGTAAAGGCCTCCAAACTCACCGGATGGCATTTCATCTTACAACAAGATGATGATCCAAACATACTGTTGAGGGTACACTGGAGTTTTTCAAGACTAAAACATGGAAAATTCTTGAATTACCAGGCCAGTCACCCGATTTAAATCCAACTGAGCAGGACTTCCATTTGCTGAAGAGACAACTTAAGGAGACAAGCCCCTGAAACAAGCTGAATCTGAAGATGGCTGCATTACAGGATAGGCAGAGCATCACCAGAGAAGATCCTCAGCAGCTGCTGATATCTGTGAATCGCAGACCTCAGGTAGTCATTTCACGTGAGGGATATGTGACAAAGTCCTAAATATGACAACGGCTTTAATTGACCTGCCATTGCTGTGTCCCGAAATGGAGAGACTGTGTAGAAAAAGTGTTGTCATTTCTACATGCTGTGACCGTAATGTATGCAAATCTCCTTAAATGAAAGTCTGCAAAGTGCACTTCAATCACGTCTGAATTGCTAGATTTGTAATTTTAAATGGTGGAGCAGAGTGGTAAATCAAGAAAAAAATGTGTCTTTGCCCCTTCTAGAGATCCTCCATTTTTGCTTTGTACCACACACCACCATCACATGATGTATAATGTGTTGAAATGTAGAACTTCTGGGAAGGTGTGGGTGTACCTAATAAACTGGCAGCTCTGTGAATTTCACATGGCTCCTTGCTTGATGACTAAACATATCAACAAAATGATCATTTAAAAACTGTGCATTTTGTTTACTCTGAGTGTCTACAACACTGTAGTAAAAGGGTGTTGTACCGTGTTAGCTATTACGGATGTAGTGAGAAGTCAAGCAAAATGACACCTTTATTGGCAAAATAAAAAGATTACAATATGCAAGTTTTCAAGGCAACATCTCAGGCCCCTTCTTCAGATGTATAGCTTGCATACTGTACTTTTTTTAGTTAGCCAATAAAAGATGTCATTTTGCTTGACTTCTCACTACATTTAGTATAACACTAAATTTATTTGGAGATCAGAAACAATTAAGTGTAATGAAGCAAAAATAGAGGAAGTCAGAAAGGAGCAAATACTTTTTCAAAGCATTACTGATAATCTTATTTATTATATATATAGTGCCTATTATATCTATCTATCTATCTATTATATAGTGCCTTTCATATCTATCTATTATATAGTGCCTTTCATATCTCTATCTATCTATCTATCTATTTATTATACCTTTCCCATAACTGAGAACACAAAGCCAGAAGGAGGACCCAGCAGCAGTGATGTCAGGGTAGCCCCGCCTCCTGGAGCTCCACCCACAAATCAAACAGAATGGTGGCATATTAAAGAGAGAAATTACAAATATGAACTAATAAGTGAAACTGACAGAAATATCATAAAAATATGAAAGAGTAATAACTCAAAATTAACAAAAACAACAAAGTATTGTAAGGTAAAGTAAGATCGATAGAAAAGGCACTCTATGATAGATAGATAGATAGATAGATAGATAGATAGATAGATAGATAGATAGATAGATAGATAGATAGATAGATAGATAGATAGATAGATAGATAGATAGAAGCAAGCCCTGGCTGTGAACTACTAGCCTTTAGGTGTCTTACTTGAAAGGGCAGACTTTACCTTTGCCAGCTGGGGTCACTGTGCCCAGCTATTGGCCAGTAGGTCTTATGTCTTTTTACCAGCTGGGCAGCTCACTCAAAATATAAAAAGACAATGTTCTTGTTTTTCTCCATCAGCCTTGGCGTTGCCATGTTCTGCATGAAGCAGTTTTGTCCAGAGCACTGAACAGGATGACAGTGATGACGATGACACCCAGCTTCTCATAATTAATGAAGAAAAATGATGAGAAGTAAACATTAAAGAGCAGAGAAGCCCAGACAGCATGACACCATCATGCCACAATGCAGCTCAAATATAAACATCTTGGCCCAAGAATTAAGTAAAATGGCATTTGTGTACGAACACGGGATTATGGGTCATAAACAGCGGCATGTTGGGAAGTAGGAAACAAAACAGATGGCAGCTTACAGATTCTGGTGTAAATTAAAGTACCCTGTAGAGAGAGAATGAGGGAACACAAGATATACTCAAGAGGGGGCGTCAGCATGTGACACTGAGGCCGGAAAGCTTGAACATGGTGACATCTCAGAAAGACGTTCCCAAATGAGACACAGCTAATATATAGTATATTGTAATGGTTTGTAATATGTGTTTTATTACAAAAGAAATCCATTAACTGTGACATCTAACCCCAAACACTACACCAAAATTCTTTTTCCAGGAAATAAACATGCATAGAATTGTTATGTACATTAGTACAGTACAGCATATAGTCTATGCTGAAGCCTCTTACTTTATTACAAGGACTGACCCTAGATAAGATGCCAGCCGATCACAGAAGCCCCTCACATAAACTTGCATAATCACTAAGGGACAATTCTGAAAAGCTGATTATGTGTGACAGATCCAGAGTACTGGGATGTGACAGGAAAATCTACTGGACAAATGGGGCGACATGCACACATGCCACTCATTACTGACCCAACTACCCAATCAAAATGTCTGTATTATATGCATGCCTGTCTTTCAGCATCATGGTCTCAAAGAGTAGCAGCATCTAAAGCCAAGTGAATGTCTCTGCTGTCACTTCTCCTTTCTCGGGCTCATTCAATTTGCCATTAAGACTCCTGGTTGCTAAGCAACCAACAAAGTCAAATGTGTGCGCATTAAAAAGAAGGCCCTGGATAAAGGCAAAGAAAGAAAGAAAGAAAGAAAGAAAGAAAGAAAGAAAGAAAGAAAGAAAGAAAGAAAGAAAGAAAGAAAGAAAGAAAGAAAGAAAGAACCTGTTACAATGATGACAAAGGACCTGTAAGTCGTGGTTTGACAGATGAAATATTACTATATAATGTCACACACACGTGAACAAGGGCCCGAGGGAGAGTAATTCCATGCCAGACCAGGGGGTGGCAGAGTGCAGTAACTCTTTCTCTCACTTCTCTGCAGACTAGTTACGGGAAATTCCGCCTGGCCCTGATGACGTCTCTTCCGGTTCCGGCATCAAGGACAGCACTTCTGGTTCTGCCCCCGATGATAACGTCACTTCCGGCCCCAGCCTCTATGACACCACTTCCGGTTCCAGCCCCAATAATGATGTCACTTCTACAACTCTCCTTTAAAGCCGCCATCTTTGCACCAGAGAATCAGTTCTGTCTTGGACTCAAACCTGTACGCACTGTACATCCTTTAAACTAATTTTGCAGCCAGGAAATAATATATGGGTGGCTGCCACAAACCTTTTTCATGTCTCCAGTCTATTCTTGTGACAATAAAAAGCAAAACATCTGGTGCCCGTCCGTGGCAGGCGTAACGTACTAGCTGAAAATTTAACTCAAATCAAATTATTTAGGATCTTTTGTAGGGGTACCAACAAATGTGTTCAGGCCATTTTAGAATATCCTTGTGAATAACATATACTTCCATCTCTTTTCACACTTGCTCTGTGACATTTCAAAAGCATGCAGGAACACCGGAGACCCTTGCTTTTCATTTCATCGTTTTTCAGCAGGCATAATGCACTTTTCAATGAGCTGTGATTGGCTGGTAATAGAAAAGAGGAAAGAGACCACATCCCAGGGCCATATGCTCCCCCAGTACGACAGGTGGCAGCAGCTCTCTCGTGGGTCTCCCATATACAGGGCTGCATGGGAATTGAGAGTTCTAACGGGCAGCCCTGCCAGGTCTCATGGGAGCCAACGGGGGAGCTGTGGGAAGGTTACCTTCTGTTAGGGAGATTCTGGCTGACCCGGAAGTGCTGTCCAGATGCAACGTGGGTATTACCAGGAGTGTTCCTGGGTCTGGTATGAAGGAAGCCACTCCTCTTTACTTGGGGAGTCAGCGTTGGGTGGACTTCATCATTTCATCTACAAAACTCAAATCCACGACATGTCTGTGTACAGACAACACCATTCCAAAATGAACAAATGTGTGCTCTGACTAAGGATGCCGATTTTGATCACATTTCACACTTGATATACAACACCCGCTGATCAATTGTTGATCTTTAAAAACGAAGACCCTGCTTAATAACACAAAAAAGGTAAAGATACATTTACCAAAAAGGGTTTCAGTAATGACACTCTGGTGTTGAAGCATTATTGTGAGCAACACAGATAATCAGGAGATTATAAGGTGAAGCAAAACTTGTCGTAAAAACAGGTGAAAATCGAAAAAGTCAAACGATCAGGCAACAAACACACAACGGCGAAATGAGAATCAGATAGCAAAGGCAGAAACTAACTAACGCTAGAATTGAGATTCAAGAAATATGCACACTCAGGGATAATGTACAATGGGATCACCGCCATATTCATATCATCACATCCTGCACTGATGCAGATACTGCGGTAACGAGATCTATCCTACCACATCGTTTAAACAAAGGATGAAACGCAATGGGAACAAAACAACTCGTAATGATCAAAAAAGTCTCAAAAACAGATTCTGTGCAATAAAAACAACATAAAACAAAACAGAATTTGAATATTTTGTTACAGTTCTGCTTACAGTATCACAATCTAGACGAGCACAGGTCATACAGCCCAACAAAGCTCACCAGTCCTACCCACTTAATTCTTCTAAAATGACATCAAGTCGAGTTTTGAAAGTCCCTAAAGTCTGACTGTCCACCACACTACTTGGTCACTTATTCTAAGTGTCTGCGGCTCTCTGTGTGAAGAACAACTTCTTAATGTTTGTGTGAAATTTCCCCTTAACAAGCTTCTTGATGAACTCATTTTTAAAATCACCGTCTCGATCCACTGGACTAATTCCCTTCATAATTTTAAACACTAGGGGGCTGTGCCCGCTGCTTGCTTCACTCGCCCACCCCCGGGTTTGGTTTACCGGATATACAATTTAAAGAGATTGTTATTTTCTTGTGAATTGTTACATATGCATTATTTTCACTTTTACTTTAAAAACTTTTGTAAAAACAATACTTGTCCTGTGCGTAGTTACATCTCTTTCTCGCCAGACGTATAATGCTGCTCGCATTGTGAAGGGGGGGGGCGGCGGCTGAACGCATGCTAAGGATATGCCGTCGGATCATCTGCTGTCTTTTTGCTGCTTGTGAGCTGCCTGTTCTGCTTGTCACATGTCGTCGTTTTAAGAGCTGGGAGCACATGATGCTTGTCTGCCAAAAGCAATCCAACAACTGCTAGGTTAGATGTCTGTGGACTTGTTTTAAATGATGGCTCACTGCCTGGTCTCGCATGACGTTGTAAAAACAATAATTGTCCTTTATTTCCAGCCCCAGGCGTGGTTAAATCTCTTTCTTGCAGGACGTATAACACTGCTCGCGTTGTGAAGAGGGAGGGCAGCTGCTGTCGCGCTGCCCTTCAGTCATTTTAAAGCCTGTACAGCCGCTGTCCTTTTTGCCACTTCATGTCTCTGCTGCTCGCATTGTGATCACTTTTCCATGATCATAAAAATACACCTGACCGAATTGTGTTTTCTTTGAAATTAAACTTGCCGTTGCGGGACCACAGAGTCTCATAGCGTATGTTCCATTATTGTGTAAATCTTCATTTTGTGCATTGAATGATGTGAATGCGAAAAGACTTTGTTTTCTGCTCTTTGCCTTATATTTCTGACCTCGCTTTGTCCTGCTATTTTTTCAATTACACCTGGTCCTGATGATTAATTTCCTTTTGTTTGCGCTATTGCGATATTTTAGTCGTCGACATTTCATTTATAATGTATTGATTAATATTAATATTGGTTATACCGTATTACACGTATTAACGTGTGAATTTCCCCTTGGGATTAATAAAGTATCTATCTATCTATCTATCGTCCTTTATACACTTTACATGATCTGTGTGTGCTGCGTGCCTTTACACTACTGATTTTTGTTTTTTGCTGGCCGTGCTCTGTTGCTTGCTTGTAAGAAGGGCGTGTCCTGCAAGAATCTCATATTCTATTTCCGCGCGAGACGCTCCGTGGCCATTCTCTTTCGTCTCGCGGGTCTTTTATTTGTTGTTGTGATATGAGATTTTGAATATAACTTGATAAATATTTTTTATGTCTCTATTTGTAATTTAGGCAAAGCAATGTAATTTAGTGTAACTTTGGTGAGAGGCATTCGTGTTTGCACCCCCCCCCCCCTTTACGACTGAGTCTCTTTGAATTTTATGACAGAGTTGGGGGGGTGTGCTTTACACCAGTTTGGCGAGTGTTTCTCTGCTAAAGTCTTTCAACCCCCCGCAATGAAACTTTAGCTCAACAAATGGTTTTGGGGGATGGCAGGTATTAAGATGTTCCATTTCCCCATTGGTCTGAGGTATGCTTGTTTGGAATTGGCTTGTCCCAGAGGCCTTTAAGTACTATGATGCCCTATTGGCTCTAGGGGTTGGACAGAACATCCATAAATTTACTTGCTTAACCTCACAATATCCCTCTCTCTTACTAACCAACATATGATGAAGAAATATCTCTCTTACTAACCAACAACTGATGAAGACCATCACACCATGAACTGAAAGGACAACACAATGGAGACCACAGCTTAGTGGTCATATTGGAACAGGGATACAGCCTGTTCTGAAGAAAGCTGAGCACCAATGATGCCTTAACTAGAGACATTAACTACAAGTCTGTGTGCCGCCTGAAACTACACATCACCATTTAATCAGGTTGTATCGTTGCCAATATTCAAATGTACTTTGCATATTGTTATTATTTATGATTATTATCAAGACGACATTATTTTATGTGTAACTTAACCCCTGCTTGTCTTTTTACTACATCTAATTGCCTGAGGTTATAGATATAGAAGGGAAGGTGGGGAGAAGTTAAATATTATAATACCTTATAAACATTGGTAAGTCTGTGAAAGCAGGCATTTTGACAAAGGCTACTTATTAATAATACAATAGGAGAAAGTAGAGCAACATATTACTCTACCAAGACAAAGCATTTGTCTTCCGTAATCTTAACATGAAGATTACGTATCGTCTCCTAGTCATTCCCTCCCACCGGTTTTTTTTTTTATAATAGAGAGATTTCAATCACATATCCATTAATCTTCTTTTGCTTAAACTGTGAAGGTTCAGCTCTTTTAATTTTTCCTCATAACTCATCTCCTGTAGCTCTGGACACAGCCTAGTTGCTCTTCTCTGGACTTTTTCTAGTGCTGTTATGTCCTTTTTGTAGCCTGGAGACCCAAACTACACCCAGTACTCCAGATGAGGCCTCACCAGTGTGTTATAAAGGTTGAGCAGAACCTCCTGTGACTTGTACTCCACACATCAAGGCGCTATATAACCTGACATTAGGTTAGCATTCTTAATGGCTTCTGAAAACTGTAGTTAAAAGTACACATAATCTGTGTATGAATTTGCTTTATTGTTAAATGAAAATATGTCAAACTTTTTGTTTACATTTTACTGGTCAGGCCAGCCAAGAGCAGCCATTCTGATAGCTCCAATATACCAAGGAGGCCCAGAAAGCCTCTTGCCATTGCTAAGGCTCGTGCCCAGTTGCAGTTTACGAGTGAATCTTGCTACTGAGGCCCAGTTCAATCTACCATTGGATCACAGACTTTCTTACAGACAGGAAACTGTACATGCCGTTGAGCACACACATGTCTGGCCCATTAACCTTCAGTACTTTCCTCACTACTCTTCTCACTTTATACAAATGACTCGACCGCTGGTGATTTAAACTTCTTAAACTTGCAGATGACATCACACTAATAGGCCTCATTTTGAACAATGATGAGTCCATATATAGACAAGAGGTACAAAATTTGACATTGTGGTGCATCCATAATAAATTGGACCTTAACATTCAAAAAACTGATCACATATTTCAGGAAACAGTCACCTGCTCACATATCACTTACTATAAATGGCTCAGCCATTGGGATGACAGAGTTATTTAAGTTTCTATGCATTGTGCTGTCACAAAACTTTAAGTGGGACAATAATATCACACTCATTATTAAGAAAGCCCATTAGCATCAGTTGAGGAAATTCAATCTCCCTCAAGCCATATCAGGCCAGTTCTACACAACTGATCATCGAGTCCATTGTGGCCTCATCTCTAAAAGTCCGGTATGGTGCTGCCTCTGTTCAGGCTGAGGCCGATCTGCAGCAAACCATCAGAACCCGTGAAAAGGTCGAAGGGTGTAATTTACCTAACATTCAAGTCCTGAGTGAGTGCAGGCCACAAAGATCATTGCTGATCTGACTCACCCATAGTATCGCCTTCTCCAAAGACGTCTGTGCAGTGAAAGCTAAAACATCACATCACTTAAACAGAGCAGTTACTCTGACTAATCAGGTCTGAGCTTCTACTCAGTGTTTATGAAGACCTGCACACTGGACCACCTGGACATTTTAACGCTACTTTATCTTTTTATTTTTTGTATTGCCCTTGTATGCTGCATCATTAAATAATAGACATCTACGCCTGGAAGTGTGTGTGTGTCTGTCTGTCCAGCCCGGAAGTGCGAAGGTACAGCATGACTCTGTCGCCAAAGCGAAACCGGCGAGAAACAGAAACTCACTTAGCCGCTGATACACAAGCGAGGCGAACACATCGGCAAAACGAAACCTTCGAGGAAACAGAACCTCCCTTGGTCACTAATGCACAACCGATGCGATTGATTAATTGATTGAAGTGCCAGAATCCATGGTTTCCAGGAGCAGCACAGGCCTACACGGCTAGTCTTCTTATATAATACGCTACCATGGCTATCCGTTTGTCAGTCCAGGATTTTAAATCACCTGTAGCTCACAAACCGTTTGACCTATTGACCTGAAATTTGGCACACATATACTATGTGATCTCTACTGTCCGCTTTCGGGGTGATGATTGACCTCCAAGGTCAAAGGTCAACCCAGGAAGGTCAGGTTCAAAAATCAAATAACCTGTTGCCTGAAATTTGGTACACATATACTACGCTGAAACTTTGCACTACAGCTTTATATTAAAAGTGAAGAATTTTGGAATTATTACTCTTTTTATTTTTATTTTATTTTATCATAGAATCAACTTTCGGCAGTGGACCGAAGGGTTAGGGTTAGGGTTAGGGGCCGTTCTCATTCCTATCACCTTCGCCGTCACTTCCCCTACCTCTTCATATTTTAAATCACTGTACACATATATGGTCAACGAAGGTCAAGGGTCAACGGAGCATGGTCAAGTCAAGTGTGCACTGTTACTGTCTAGTATTTTATAATTTTATGGTTTATCTTCTTATATTTATCTTTTTTATTCTGTGTTGTCCTTGTATGTTGCACCAACAGGATCATGATAAATTCCCAGTACACATTAGTTTACCTGGTCGATAAAGCAAATTCCCTTTCTGACCCTGGATAAATTATCAGCTGCAAAATCTCACACATTGTTATGCAATAAGAAGTGAAGGAAAATGACACCTTTGATTGGCTAGACTGCAGCTCACGCCCCTTCTTCAGACCCCTTCTTCACCTTGCTTAAGCTGCCTTGAAAGCTTGCAAATTGCAGTCTAGCCAATCAAAGGTGTCATTCTGCTTCACTTCTCATTGCATCCATAATGTCTAACATGATACATCACCGTACTACTACTACTACATGCATTATTACGAAAATGCGCAATCACTTTGCTTGAAAGTTCCCTTATCCATACAGCGGCATTCATGCCGTGTTCACCTGCTATCGGATAGTTGTGATGTTTCACGTTCCCAGTGCAATGCATTCCGGTGGGTTTCCAATCAAACTTTTCAGAGAAATGCTACGTCACTGTTGATTTAAAAAGTAATTAAATTAAAAAGTAATTAAATATAAGCTTCATTATTCATGGAATTAAATAACAAACTGAACATGTTAAATGTGTCTCACTTCACTCCAAATTCAATTTGACCAGAAAGATGGCAATTCTAACTGACCACATTAGATTTTATTAATTTAAACAATTGACCAAGGTGAAAGGTCGGCGTTGTGTCACAAGTTTTGGGAATTTGGGTGGTTGTCTGACTTGTATCTCCGAGTTCATAGGGCATTCACATGGTAATTAGCAATTCGTATTTACCATCTGTCCGATAGCATCAGCTTCTCTGCAAGGCTGCGTGTTGGGCAGTGAATTTTGTGTCTGTAATATCAACGACATCTTCTGTCAGTCTTCATCTTTGTGACAGAATTCTCGCTTGTTACCGCAGTCCTGACGTCTGTTGTATGAGCAAATGTGCTGCGGCTAACTTGGTTTTCAGCTTTTGCATCTTCTCTGTAATTTTTTTTTCTCTGTATGGCTGGTGACTGTGCCACTAGAGCAGGGGTCCTCAGCTCCAGTCCTGGAGGGCCGCAGTGGCTGCAGGTTTTCATTCTAACCCTTTTCTTAATTAGTGACCTGTTTTTGCTAATTAACTGCTTTTGAATTCATTTTAATTGACTTGCTCTTGAAGACTCAGACCCCTTAAGTGTTTCTTTTTCCTTAATTACCAGCCGAACAATAATGAGATACAAAACACAGCCAGTAAACTGTGTCCATCACACAATGTCTGAAAATAGAAAGAAAGATGAAGGTCTCAACAGAAAATCAACAATTTCAGAAATGTCTGCTATTGCACACTGAGAGCAGCAACAAGCCATGGATTTAAAGAACGGGTTTAAGTACAAACGAAAATCAAAGCCAGGTTGATCAAAGTGGGTTGACCCCCTCTGGAAAGCAATAGTGACACAATAATGAGATACAAAATGAGCCAAAACAGGACCAGCAAACTGTGACCATCATACAATATCTAAAAATAAAGAAAGGTGAGGGTCTCAGGAATGTTGATCTCCTCAGGTCCTCAAAACATTTTCACAGAGCTCTTAGGAAAGAGAAAATCAACAATTTCAGAAATCTATGCTATTGCACAATGAGAGCAGCAACAAGCCATGGAATTAAAGAACGGGTTTAATTAACAACAAGAATCAGTGCCTAATTAAGCAACTGGTTGGAGTGAAATTGGTTGGAGTTTGAGGCCCTGACTTAGTTGGTCTTCTGTTGGATCCCTCACCTCACATTTCATTTCTGTTTGGGTGCCATTTAAGGAAAGAAATGAAACAATTCAGAGGAATGATGACGCAATTCAGAGGAACGAATCTTAAAAAAAACAAGTCAATTAAAATTACGTCACAAGGAGTTAATTAGCAGCAAAAACAGGTCACTAATTAAGAAAAGGGTTAGAATAAAAACGTGCAGCCACTGCGGCCCTCCAGGACCCGAGTTGGGGGCCCCTGCTCTAGAAGGAATGAGGTGCCCCGGCTGAAGATAACAGATTAGCTGCTGTAAATCACACTGGTAACATGTCTTGCTCTATCAGCGTGATTTCCTCTGACCATGGGACATTACAGATTATTCGTTCTCACGCTGCAGTTCAATCTGCTTGCTTTGTTTGTGGTAATGCACTGTAGATGTGCTGCTTTCTGTAATTAATACATTATCACATAGTGGGCAGTGAACTTCATCACAATTTTGCTCAAAATGTTCCGTATGCAAACTATGTTTATCACGCTTCATTTTTTTTCTGCATGCATCTATAGTGTGTGATGGACGGCGCACATAGGCAGCCGAAGTTCCCAGCCAGGATGGTGCAAGGAGCAATACACAACTGGGAGGCCAGTATGATGCAAGAACAGAGGGAGACAACCTATCAGAAATACATGTCCCCCCCCCGCAATACGCTAGGTGGCAGCATCCCTGGGTGAAGCTACCTGTTCAGACACCAACAAGGCATGCTGGGAACTGGAGTCCGATAGGGTAGCCTTTGTCTGGTTCCATGGTGTGCTACAGGGATACCTACTTTGTGGCCATGTCAAGGGGTGGGATATATTGGGGAGGAAGTGAACAGTCAGGTCTTGAAGGTGACATGTTAGAAGAAGGAAAAATGGGCAAGTGTAAGAATCTTCTGGAGTGACTTTGGGATATCCTAGGAACTGATGTGGAGCTTAAATACTGCCCTCGTATGTCTATTTGAATGAACAACATCTCTCAGAGTAATTTGAGGTAATTAAATTCACCCACATAAACTGAAATGAATTGTGTACTTGATAATATTATTCGGTGTAAACTTTAACTTAAGATAATTGAACAACAAGGTCACGGCTAACATCCTCAGCTGAAATTTGCTTTATGAATTTTAAATAGTGCCTCTCTGTTTTGTTTTGGTAGAGTAATATTTTACTCTACTTTTCCCTTTTGTATTATTAATGTGTAGCCGTTGTCAGAATGCCTCAAATCTCCAAGACTTACCACTGTTTACAAGGTATTATAGTATATAACTTCTCCCCACCTTCCCTCCTACATCTATAACCTCAGGCAATTAGGTGTAGTAAAAGACAAGCAGGAGTTAAGCTACACTTTAAATAATGTATTACTGATAATATTCATAAATAATAACAATATGCAAAGTACATTTGAATATTGGCAACCATACAACCTGATAAATGCTGAAGTGTAGTTTCAGGCGGCACACAGACTTGTTAGTAGGGCTGCACGATTAATCTTTTTTTTCTCATGATAACGATATTTATGACCCACGATCAGTTAATAAATATCGTCGCGATTTTACAGTATAAAGACCAAACTGTTTTTTATGGGCTGAGTTTACGGATTGGACTGCGTCACTATGACGTTACTGCGTCTAGATTGCAAGCGCTTTCTGAAGCAATAGAAGTCAATAGCAGCAATAACAGTCGGTCAGAATAAACATATGATGGCGGAGCAACGTGCAGAAGTGCGATCGTTAGTTCCTAAAAAGGGGTCATACTCAGTTGTCTGGAACTATTTCGATTTCGAGGAATGGGATGTTGATCAGGTACGAGTCTTGTGCAAACTTTGCTCCTGTTCCGTCCAAACGTCCCAAGGTAACACAACAAACCTCATCAACCACCTTAAAAGCCACCACAAAGTACACTATCAAGAATTTCAATGACTGAAGGCACAAACAGCAACAACAAAAAATTACCAGCCATCCACAACACAGACAAGAATATCAGGGACATTGTTCAACGCAATACCATATCTGCCTAGCTCGCAAAGACACCGGGAAATAACAGAGGCGATCACGTACCATATAGCCAAGGATATGTGTTCAGTAACCACCGTGAGCAGTGAGGGGTTTAACAAAATGATCGCAACACTTGATAAAAGATATAGCATTCCCTCACGCAACCATTTTTCCAATGTTGCGCTGCCCTCGCTGTATGCGAAATGCCAAAAAGAAATAGAAAGAGAAATTCTCAGGCTCAGCCTTGAATATTTTGCTGCCACGACCGACTTATGGTCAAGCAGAACTGCGGAACCGTATTTGAGCTTGACAGTTCATTTTATTGACAGCGAGTTTGAGATGAAAAGCAAGCTTTTGCAAACTTCGTTTTTCCCACAAGACCATACAGCGGAGTTTATTGCAGTGGGCCTCAAAGAAGCGATGTCCGCTTGGGGCTTGGTGGAAGAAAGACTTGTGTGCATCACAACGGACAACGCAGCTAATATGATTAGGGCAGCATCTGTGAATAACTGGCCGAGGCTACACTGCTTTGGTCACAGACTTCATTTACCAAAGGAATAATCGTCATTATTAATCGTGATAAAAATTTTGAGCAAAATAATCGTGATAATCATTTTTTCTGTTATCGTGCAGCCCTACTTGTTAGTTACTTAAAATATCTCTAGTTAAGGCATCATTTGTGGTCCGCTTTCTTCAGAACAGGCCACATGCCTGTCTCAACATGACTGCCGAGCTGTGCTCTTCATGGTGTTGTCCTTTTCAGTTCATGGTGTGTGAAATGGTCATTCAACAGTTTGGTAAGAGAGAGTGAGGGAGTGAGCAAATTTATAGATTTTCTGTCCAAACCCTACAGCCAATAGGGTGTCATGGTACTTAAAGGCTTCTGATACAAGCCAGTTCCAAACAGCCATACTTCAGACCAATGGGGTTACAGAACATCTTAACACCTGCCCTCCAAACCATATGTTAAGGTAATGCTTGGCAGTTAGGCAGCCTGGCTTTTCTGCGAGGAAGTTGAGAGAGCGACTTTAGCAGAGAAACATTTGTTTCAAGCACTTCCCCCAACTCTGTTGTAAAATTCACTTTCCTGACTTAGTTTTGCCCGAGTTACAAATAAAGACATACAAAATATTTATCAACTTGTACACAAAATATCACATCACAACACCCTCCATAGTGGACATCATCATATACGGTTTTGTACATAAAGTTCTACAACTCCTGCATTAGCCAAGTTACGTCACTTCCTCAGTATTACATAGCAATTCATCAGTGGGCAATTAACTGTAAGTTTCAACTCTTGTTGTTCACCAGTTTTAATACTAAGTAACAGGATGTCAGTAAAAGTTGTTAGAACTAATTATGACAGGGCCCCTTTCCTCTTCTCTAGCCTGCTAATTTGCTTAGAACCACAAGCTCAGTCAACTAGCATGACCTTGCAAAAGCGAGCCAGAGGCAAATGCTGAGGAACGGCGCACTCCAGCAAAATCGTATGGTGATGTGGAGATGAACAGGAAGGGCTTCCACCATCTTTTGAGGTTTGAAAATACTTTCAGGAACAGTTCATTAATTTCTTCAAAAAAGCAGATGCCACTGATATCCAAGTCATATTATGTAATATCACCTACTGTTAAATTCTGGTCCGTACTTGTAAAATTTTTATGTTTATACTGTATTGAGGATTTGTTCTGTTCTGTGTATTGTATTGTATTGTATTGTATTGTATTGTATTGACCCCCTTCTTTTTGATACCCACTGCACGCCCAACCTACCTGGAAAGGGGTCTCTCTTTGAACTGCCTTTCCCAAGGTTTCTCCTGGTCGTCTTAGAGAGTCAAGGCTGGGGGTCTGTCAAAAGGCAGGGCCTGTTAAAGCCCATTGCGGCACTTCTTGTGTGATTTTGGGCTATACAAAAATAAATTAAATTGTATTGTATTGTATATGCCAGCTGTCTGTTGGAAATTAAGGGCACGGATTGTCGGGAAATTGATGGGACGATTTTGTGCATTGGTGCCCGACCAACCATCATTCACATAGCCTGTAGAGCAGGGGTCCCCAACTCCGGTCCTGGAGGGCCCCAGTGATTGCAGGTTTTCATTCTAACCCTTTTCTTAATTAGTGACCTGTTTCTCCTGCTAATTAACTCCTTGTGAAGTAATTTTAATTGACTTGTTTTCTTAAGATTCGTTCCTCTGAATTGTTTAATTTCTTTCCTTAAACAGAAATGAAATGTGAAGTGAGTGAGCCAACAGAAGACCAACTAAGTCAGGGCCTCAAACTCCAACCAGTTTCATTCCAACCAATTACTTAATTACAGTGGGCTGAAAAAGTATTTGACCCCCTAGACAAAGTTTACATTTCCTGTAATATTTTTCTTTGAAAATGCATCTTTAGTTTCATACTGTTACATATAAATGAGGGCCTCTTGGACAATAAATTTTCACTAACAAAAATCCTGAAAATCAAATTATGCTGCAACGATAAAGAACATACTGTATCAAAATGTGAAAATCTGCTGTTGAGTAAGTAATCGACCCCCAATAGCTTATGGTCTATAGGTGATTATTTAGGCCAGTTCTTAGAAACATACAACTGAGAAATCAGTACAAGTGGCTTATTTGGTGAAACCTCAAAAAACTGACAAAAATGAAGACAAGGGAACTTTCTAATGACTTGAGACGCACTGTGATTAAGAAGTTTAAAGATGACAATGGTGCCAAGAAGACTGCCAAGCTCCTAAACCTCAGTGTGTCCACCATGAAGGCCATCATAGCGAAGTGTAAGACAACTGGAAGCATAGTGAACCAGCCTAGGTCAGGCCACCCTGCTAAAATAACAAGGAAAATGTCAAGAAAACTAGTCGGAAAAGTAAGAGCAAATCCTAAGGTGACTCTCAGAATCTGCAGCTGGAGTGGAAGTGCACAAGACTACAATATCAAAGGTTTTGCACAGAGAGCAGCTGTATGGCAGAGTTGCCACAAAAAAAGCCACTACTAAAAAATGTCATCTGAAAGCTCGATTAGAATTTGCTAACAGACATCTTGACAAGAGTCCTGCATTCTGGAGTCTCTGATGAGACCAAAATTGAATTTTTTTGACCTCAACACAAAGGCGTTTGTCTGGCGGATGGAAGGGCCTGCCAATGATCCGACCGACACCATACCTACCATCAAGCATGGTGGGGGGAGTATCATGCTTTAGGGCTGCTTCTCTAGGGCAGGCACTGGGTCCCTTGTCCGTATTGAAGGAAGAATGGATAGTAAGAAACATATCCAGATTTTGGAAGAAAACCTCAGCCATGAAATTGAGACTCAGATGACCCTACCACTTTCAGCAGGACGATGACCCGAAAACACTGTGCAAAAGGAACCAAAGCATGGTTTGACAAAAAAGAAGATCCAGGTTTTGCAGTGGCCTAGCCAGAACCCAATTGAAAATTTGTGGCGTGATCTCAAAATTGCACTTCACAAACGAAAGCCTTCAAACTTTGCCCAGTTGGAGCAGTTCAAGAGAGAATGGGGAAAATTGCCCCCATCCAGATGTGCTAAGCTTGTAGATCGCTATCCAAAGTGATTGCAAGCAGTTATTGCCGCAAAGGGTGCTGCTACCAAGTATTGACTGTGTGTCATGTGAAGGGGTCCATTACTTTTTTCAACAGCATTTTTCACAACATGACAGTCAATTGACATTTGTTTAGTTCACCAAGCTCTAAAAGTTTCAAAATATGTACACAGAGAAAAAAAAGTTCACTGTGATACTCTGCATTGGTGACTTTTATAGGTTGTAATGATGTAAGATGGAAATACGGTGAACCCACTTTGATCAACCTGGCTTTGATTCCCATTTGTACTTAAACCCGTTCTTTAAATCCATGGCTTGTTGCTGCTCTCAGTGTGCAATAGCAGACATTTCTGAAATTGTTGATTTTCTGTTGTGACCTTCATCGTTCTTTCTATTTTCAGACATTGTGTGATGGACACCATTTGCTGTTTTTTTTTTTTGTATCTCATTATTGTCTGACTGCTAATTAAGGAAAAAGCAACATTTATGGAGTCTGAGTCTTCAAGAGCAAGTCGGATACAATTAATTCAAAAGAATTTAATTAGCAGCAAAAACAGGTCACTGATTAAGAAAAGGGTTAGAATGAAAACCTGCACCTACTGTACTCCTCCAGGACTGGAGTTGGAGACCCCTGCTGTAGAGAAAGAAGGAAGTGGAAGAGGAAGAGAAAGAGAAAGACAGACACCGGCCGCAACCTGAACAATAAATCAGTCATTTTGCAAAGAGGAAGGTTTATATACTGCATACGACAATACAGGTCAATAAGTGAGTCCCAGGTTATTACAACACTTCCATTGAGATTCAATAGACTGGCACACATCTGCCTAGAGAAAGTCCCACAGATGAGCAAAAACCAAGCCATGATGTCAAAGGAATTGACTGCAGGGCTTAGGGGAAGGATTGTCTCGAGGTACAGATTTGAGGTAGGCTACAAAAAACATTCCTGCTGCATTGAAGGTTTCCTGGAGCACAGTGGCCACCATAATTCTTGAATGGGAGAAGTATGGAGCAACCGCCACTCTAACAGAGCAATCATGGGAGAAAGGCCGTAGTAAGAGCGGTGACCAAGAACTTCATGGTCACTCTGGCTGAGCTGAACCTGTGTGGAGATTAGGGGGGAGAAGCTTCCAGAAAGGCAACCATCACTATGACATGCCACTAATCTGGGCTTTATGATGGGGTGGTCAGACAGAAGCCTCTCCTTAGTAACAGACACATGAAAACCTGCTTGGAGTTTGCAACAAGGCACCTAAAGGGTTCTGTGAGAAAGAAGATTCTCTGGTCTGATGAAACTAAGATTAGGAAGGAGACCAGGCACTGTGCATCACTTGTACAGGGTGAGCCAAAATGAAGTACCACATTTCTCAAGGTCACTGCGCGAGGTAGTGGTAGCTGAGTGGGTTGAGCTGAGTGGGTTGGGGGGTCCTTTGATAGGCGATCCCTTGTAGTTTTCAGTCGGCAGCATGCCTTGGTCCAGTGCACACCGTGCTTTCACTGTTGAAGCATTTTTCAAAAACAACAAATCATCACTACGTCATGCGCCTTCTGAAGGCACTTCAGCATTCCTCCTAATGGTGACCTCTCAATTCAGAAAACAATTCTTCAGTGGGTGGCTAAATTTAGACAGACGGGTACAACATTGAACAGAAAATCTCCAGGCCGTCCTCGATCTGTACGAACACCTGAAAACATCCAAGCTGTAAGGGCATCAATTTTGTAGTCTCCTAGACGTTCAGCGTGCAAACCTGCTTCTGCCTTAGGCATTTCCATCACGTCTTTGAGGAGGATTTTGCATGAGGACCTTAATTTCCATCCATACAAAATGATGGTAGTGCAGGAACTCGCTGAGAGAGACTTAGGAGAGCCGTAGAGAGTTGTGCGCCAACATTCTGCAAACCGTTCATCGAGATGCCATCGTCATGTACAGCGACGAGGCACATTTCCATATGGATGGTTCCATTAACAAGCCAAACCTTCACTAGTGGGCTGAAACCAACCCTCGTGAACTTCATCAGAGACCCCTGCACACTGAGCGGGTTACAGTTTGGTGCGCCGTTGCAGAATTTGGCATTGTAGGCCCTTACTTTTTTGAAGAGGGGGGGAGCAACAGTCATTGTCATTTCAGAACGTTACGCTGAAATGCTAGAGAACTTTTTGCAGCCCCAGCTGGAAGAAATGGATGTGGTGGATGCCTGGATTCAACAGGATGGCGCAACTGATCCATGCAAGTTTTGCGGGAAATGTTTCCAGAGAAGCTGATCTCTCTGCACGGCGATGTAGAGTGGCCTTCATGTTCGCCTGATTTCTCTCCGTGCGATCTCTTCTCAAGTCGAAGGTATACACACATACCGACCTCAAAACCCTGACGCCCTCAAGGACGTTATTCGCCACAAAATCGCCGCTATTCCCCTTGAAATGGCCGAACGAGTCATACAAGCATTCAGAAATTGTCGCAAAGAGCGTATCACTAATGATGGCCACCACCTTGAAGAACTCATTTTTAAACACAGTGGAAAAAAATCTATTTTGGATACCCTTTCTTGTGTCGTAATGAAATTTATTTTATCTTGTAGCGTTTCTGTAGAATACACGTTTGAAATGTGGTACTTCTTTTTGGCTCATCCTGTACAAGACCATTCTAATGGTGAAGCACGGTGGTGGCAGCATCATGCTATAGGGTTGGTTTTCAGCAGCAGGGTCTGGGAGACTCGATGGAGTTGGGGGAAAGCTGAACAGAGCAAAGCACAGAGATATCCTTAAAGAAAACCTGCCCTAGAAACACTCTGAAACTAAGAGTGGGACGAGCGTTCAGTTTCCAAAGGGACAACGAACCCCCAGCACAAAGCAAAAACAACAAGGAGTGGCTTAGGGACAACTCTGGGGAAGTCCTGAAGAGACCCAGCCCTGACACTGGAAATACTCCTGGGTCTAAGAGAGAAGGAGCTCCTCAACCTCATCCAGGAGAGTCGGAGTCGGGTGAAAGAGGTCAATGTTCATCTGCAGGAGTCGAAGGAGAGAGAAAAAGAGAAGGAGAACAATTGTGTTGTGTTTACACCACTGTTGAAGACTTTGGGAGGCGATTTGTGGAAATAAACCTATTTTATTGTACTGGATCTGTGTCTGTGAGGGTGTGTGTGGAGTTTGGATTGCTGCAAGCCCCGTAATGGTCACAATATATACCCACCGATCAGCCACAACATTAAAAACACTGATAGGTGAAGTGAATAACAAATAACAGTCTGAGCCCAGACTTGAACACAATGGGACATCTCTGGAGAGACCTAACAATAATAAGTAGGACGCAGTCAGGGTGACTTGTCTCATTCAGAATCACATAGTGAATCAATGATGGATGATGAAATTTGCTCCGTGGTTTTAAATAGTGCCTCTCCATGATGGACACCATTATACAAGGTTTTATAGATCACGTTCTACAAATCCTACAGTGCCAGGCTATGTCACGTCCTCAGCATTACATTGCAACTCATCAGTGGGCACTTAAACTGCATCTTTTTTTCGTTCATATTGTGCCTGCCTAGAGAACTTAACAGGGATAGTTAAATTCTTTCTTTTTGTACAACTGGGCTAATGTCAAGGCCCCATTTGGAGTCGGAGGTGGGCATCTTACCTCTAATGTTATGTTCTGCCTTCCTGGATGTCTGCCACTGGGCCACAAGTTTTTTTCACAGCTCTTTCACCTTATACAGTTTCTCTTTTTGTCTCATACCAAACGCTTTGAACCAGTGGTCCCGACTATTCTGTTCTCTAACACCAGCTCTGTGTGTATTCTTGGGCGAGATCAGCTTTGGTTCCATGCCAGTCGTTTTCAAGGCAAGTCTTGATTAACGACCATCACTGCAGCAACCTCCACGCTCTAGAAGAGAGATCACAAGCAGCTCGTTTAGCAGATGACAAAGCCTTCCTTTTCGATTAAATGTCGACACGGGTAAAATATGAGATCGCCTTTGATCCGTGATTTCGGAGCACGAATTACAGCGGTGCAAACAAGTTTGGTATTTTATTAGCAAATAGACTGCTAGATAATTACGGAACTGTCGGTGTACATCTTGTGTTTCCTGCTATTGATCAACCATCTTGGACTTAACTCAGAAAAGAGTAAAATGAATGCTCGGCTTTGTTACTTTTATTCAGCTAAAGTTTTATACAAAGCGACTTACAAATTACAGCTGTGCACTCCAATTGTCCCTTCCCTATGTTGTGTGCACTTTCCCCTCTGTGTCCCGAGTGAATTCTCTTCAGGTTCTCTGCTTTTTGTTCCACAACACCAAAGACATGTGTCACACCAAGTAAAGGTTTTGGACTGGCCAGATGAAGGTGGCCGCGTGCACAAGTGGATTTCTGTGATGGGCTGGCACTCCATCCAAGGTTGGTTCCTGACTAGTCACGCAAAGCCAGTCGTATAACATTTACGTCTGGAGACAACCATGAGTGAGTTCTGGTTAAAAGTGGGAGGGAACAATTAGATGGCTCACTGGGCGTGACATTTCTAAACCAATCCAATGTCTTGAAGGCGGAGCTCAAAGTAGGGGCGGTGACTTTGAACTGCAAATGAGAAGTGGTGCTCAGACAGCAAGCCTCTGATTACGATGGACTGTCACAGCCAGAAAGTCTCCCATTAAACATTCAAATCTGTGTTGTGTGTGAGTGTGGAGAGCGCACATCATGTTTTTAGGGCCCTATGATTTACGCAATGTGGAAAAGATCACGGAATTAATGCTTAAAAATGGATTTTAGATTTAAAAATGGAGACTGAAGGGGTGATTGTTACAACATAAATTAAACGATTGAATAATCCGTAGTTCTATTTTTCAGATACTATTTTCTAGTTTGTTGTTTTTGAAGCGAACGCAATTCTTGGTAAAAATCCAGTTGTGCCTCTATCTGTTTGTGCGCGTGTTTCTTATACATTTTCTTGTTAAAGGCATGCGAATTAGCTAGCTGCACGAGACAGAAATGTCGAAGCGAGCATGCACTGCAAAAAATGAAATCTAAGCAAGTATTTATTTCATGAGATTAAATCTTGTCCTCCTTATTTTAAGAATTAGTGACTTATCGAAAAATTTGTATTTACGATTATTTAGTTTACTTTAAGAAGTCTGGACAAGTAAATTTTGCTTACCCCATTGGCAGATTTGTTTGCTAAATAAAAGCAAAACAGCTCCCGTTCAAAGATTTTTTGTCTAGCTTTTGCGTATACATTTTTTGCAGTGTGTCAGATACTAAACGTCGAAAAAAATAAGAAACACGAACTTAACAGCAAAATTGACAACAATATCCCAGTGACTTTTACGGATCTGGACAACTTTTCTGCAAGTTTTGTCAGCATACCATACACTGGACATGAAAAGATACTTGCAATGACCACGTCAAATCTAAAACCCATCTCAAGAACAAGGAGAAATTAAGATCAAAAAGTGTTATCCCTTCAGGTAACAAGGGAGGAAATAACAAAATCATCAGATGCAAGACGCCAGTTTGTGTCCATGTGAGTCAGACATGGCACTCGAAAAAATGACGAAGATGCGTCCTTTCTTTACTAAACATTGTAATCAAGGAGGCGCGCTGGCAGAAAATAAGAGCGGCCTTCGTCAGACTCATTTGCCCCGTGTCTTTGAACAACATATGGACATTGTTCTTCAAAATATTCGTGGCAATAAAATTTATGTTGTACAGTAATCCCTCCTCCATCGCGGGGGTTGCGTTCCAGAGCCACCCGCAAAATAAGAAAATCCGCAAAGTAGAAACCATATGTTTATATGGTTATTTTTATATTGTCATGCTTGGGTCACAGATTTGCGCAGAAACACAGGAGGTTGTAGAGAGACAGGAACGTTATTCAAACACTGCAAACAAACATTTGTCTCTTTTTCAAAAGTTTAAACTGTGCTCCATGACAAGACAGAGATGACAGTTCCGTCTCACAATTAAATGAATACAAACATATCTTCCTCTTCAAAGAAGTGCGCATCAGGAGCGGATAATGTCAGAGAGAGAGAGAAAAGCAAACAAATCAATAGGGCTGTTTGGCTTTTAAGTATGCGAAGCACCGCGGCACAAAGCTGTTGAAGGCGGCAGCTCACATCCCCTCCGTCAGGAGCAGACAGAGAGAGAGAGAGAGATAGAGAGAGACAGAGTTTGTTTTTCAATCAAAAATCAATACGTGCCCTTCGAGCTTTTAAGTATGCGAAGCACCGTGCAGCATGTCGTTTCAGGAAGCAGCTGCACAAAAGATAGCAACGTGAAGATAATCTTTCAACATTTTTAGACGAGCGTCCGTATCGTCTAGGTGTGCGAACAGCCCCCCTGCTCAATCCCCCTACGTCAGGATCAGAGAAAGTCAGCGCAAGAGAGAGAGAGAGAAAAGTAAGTTGGGTAGCTTCTCAGCCATCTGCCAATAGCGTCCCTTGTATGAAATCAACTGGGCAAACCAACTGAGGAAGCATGTACAAGAAATTAAAAGACCCATTGTCCGCAGAAATCCGCGAACCAGCAAAAAATCCGCGATATATATTTAAATATGCTTACATATAAAATCCGCGATGGAGTGAAGCCGCGAAAGGCGAAGCGCGATATAGCGAGGGATTACTGTAGTTGAAACCACAGATAGTCGAGACCATATCATTCTCAACATAGTGATAGGTGAGTAAATATTTTTTTTTGTTCTTTATTTCACCTTCTATTTCTTGTATTAGGAATTTGTTAGTTTTCGCATACCCCTTGGGGTCAGAGCGCAGGGTCAGCCATTGTATAGCACCCCTGGAGCAATTACAAGTTAAGGGTCTGGCTCAAAGGCCCAGCAGAATAGGATACCTTTTTGGCAGTGACGGGGATTCGAACGGGCAACCTTCTGGATACCAGCACAGATCCGTAGCCTCAGAGCTACTGGCTGTTTGGTAATTCTTTTATATACACAGTTCTAATTGTACATGAAATGATATTTAACCGGTATTAACAGACTTTCCCATAGAAAAATGTTATTAGTGAAGGGTACTGGTTGTTAACGGGTTCCCTTTTAAAAATTAACAACGATGTTTCAGGATTTAATAAATGTTTTGTCTCACAGTGACGAGGCACACAACTTCCACCTGCAAACCCACACAGAAGAGCAGGCTTCTCCTCAGATGTAACGAGTCCTTAAAAGCGGGTCTCTCTTTCTTTTTTCTAAAAGTGAAATTAACCTTCATCTCGGAAGGATGCATCAAACTAGCAACAGCTCTTACAATGCTGGAAAGCACTCACTGTGCTACTGCAGTCTCAGCATACAGCATCATGGAGGATCAGGGCTCCGACCTGATGAATGGAACTGCAAAATAAGGATCAGTTGTGCTAGTGTGGGGGCGGCACGGTGGCACAGTGGGTAGCGATGCTGCCTCACAGTTGGGAAACCTGGGGACCTGTTCTCCCCGTGTCTGCATGGGTTTCCTCCGGGCGCTCCGGTTTCCTCCCACAGTCCAAAGACATGCAGGTTAGGTGGATTGGCGATTCTAAATTGGCCCTAGTGTGTGCTTGGTGTGTGGGTGTGTTTGTGTGTGTCCTGCGGTGGGTTGGCACCCTGCCCGGGATTGGTTCCTGCCTTGTGCCCTGTGTTGGCTGGGATTGGCTTCAGCAGACCCCCGTGACCCTGTGTTCGGATTCAGCGGGTTTGTAAATGGATGGATGGATGGATGTGCTAGTGTGCTGTTTCATTAAAAGGAATGTAAAGTGCCATTTCATTATCGTACGTTTTCTTGCAGCTGTTACTACTTTCTTAGAGTAAAAAAAAAAATGTAGCAACCCAAAAATCCAAATCAAGGAAAAATAAAACAGTGAAAACAAAAAATCAAAAAAAAATAAAATAAAATGGAAGTTGTGAAAAAAATAAAACGGATTCCATAGGGAGGGCGGCACGGTGGCGCAGTGGGTAGCGCTGCTGCCTCGCAGTTAGAAGACCTGGGTTCGCATCCCTGGTCCTCCCTGCGTGGAGTTTGCATGTTCTCCCCGTGTCTGCGTGGGTTTCCTCCCACAGTCCAAAGACATGCAGGTTGGGTACATTGGCGATTCTAAATTGTCCCTAGTGTGTGCTTGGTGTGTGGGTGTGTGTGTGTGTGTGTGCGCCCTGCGGTGGGCTGGCACCCTGCCCGGGGTTTGTTTCCTGCCTTGCGCCCTGTGTTGGCTGGGATTGGCTCCAGCAGACCCCTGTGACCCTGTAGTTAAGATATAGCGGGTTGGAAAATGGATGGATGGATTCCATAGGGCCCTATGTGTTAAAAAAATAAACCTGTTACAAACCTTTCTGTAAAATAAGATTATACATTGGAGTTTAAAGACATCAATGAAGTATTGGAAAAAATGAACGATACGTTGTCACAGGGGCCGTGTGTGCGCTCTTCTCTGTTGTTCAGTTACAACAACGGCTGTTAAATTATCAAATTATCGCCGAGTATCGATCAGAATACTTTTAAAATTATTTCAATACTCGTCTTTCATGGTATCAATTCTATAAGCCTTGCAGCGGTCTCTGGCTTAAGAGATTTGAGCCTTGTAGCCCACCAAAGGGCACGGCTCGAGTCGCACCCCCGTTTTTAACAGTATGTTATTTCTAAATTATGGAAACATGAATCAGCATGAGCTCGCAAACTGTTATGTTTCAAGTAGTAATGTGACCTTGTTGTTTTGGTACAGGTTAAAACATTTTATGGTTGGTAAATTAATGGAAGCAATCATTAAGGAAAAGACTGAGCAGCACATGGCCAGAACAAGAGTGTTAGCAAACAGTCAGCGTGGGTTCAGACGAGGGAGGTCGTGTTTTCCTAACATTCTGGAACTCTGAGGAAGCAACAAAAGGATGCGACCAGAGCTTGACTTTCTGAAAGCATTGGATAAGGCTGGGCATCAAGCTCAAAGAAGTGGGAGTACAGCGTGAAGTGTGTAGATGGGTGCAAAACTCACTCAAAGCAGAGTGTGATGGTGCCAGGAACCTGATCAGAATTGGCTGATGTTATGAGGGGTGTCCAGCAGGGGTTAGTGCTGGGGCCGCTGCTATTTTTACTATATATAAATGATATGGATAAGAATATAAAGAACAAATTGTTTAATACTGCAGATGATACCAAGATAGGTCGATTGGCAGATAATCGAGAATCTTTTGAATCATCATAGTGGGATTGGTGGCAGATAAAATCTAATGTCAGTAAATGTAATGGGGTCCAGCGGCTGTGGGGCATCTGTTGGTGAAGAAAGGTTCATGGATCTTGACTTTGCTAACGATGCTGTGATCTTCGCGGAGTTAATGGAGGCTCTGATCAGGGAGCTCGAGAGACTGAGTGAAGAGTCTGAGTGTCTGGGCTTGCGAGTGTCCCGGATAAAAACTAACATCCAGGCCTTTAATGATCTCTTGGGCACGGCCATCAGCAGTGTGTATGTCTGCGGAGAGAGTGTCGACCTCGTTGAGAAGGTTTACTTACCTTGGCAGTGACATTCATGTCTCTGGTGACTCTTCCTATGAAGTCAGTAGATGGATTAGGAGAGCATGGGGGGGTCATGAGGTCGCTGGAAAGGGGTGTGTGGCGCTCCCGATATCTATGCAAAAGGACGAAGGTCCAAGTCTTTAGAGTCCTGGTGCTTCCTGTCTTTCTATATGGTTTGCGAGGCATGGACGCTATCCAGTGACATGACACGAAGACTGGACTCCTTTGGTACTGTGTCTCTTTGGAGAATCCTTGGGTACTGTTGGTTTGACTTTGTGTTGCTCATGGATTCCAGAATGAGGCACATTACCTGCATTGTGAGGGAGCATCAGTTACGGCACTGCGGTGATGTGGCGCGTTTCCCAGAGGGTGATCTAGGTCGTAAGATCCTCATTGTTGGGGACCCAAGTGGCTGGACCAGGCCAAGGGGTCGCCCACGTAACACCTGGCTGTGGCAGATAGAGGGTCACGCTCCCCGACTTGACTTGAAATGTAAAGTATTACATGTAGGAAGTAAAAATGTTAGTGGATGAATACACAAATGGAGGTCTGAAAATCGAGAGTACACCTGAGGAGGAGGATTAGAGAGTCGTAGTGGACTCTATGCTATCAACTGCCAGACAGAGACCATTAAGAAAGCTAACAGAATGTTAGGTTATATAGCGCCCTGATGTGTGGAATACAAGTCACAGGATATTCTGCTCAAGCTTTATAACACACTGGTGAGGCCTCATCTGGAGTACTGGGTGCAGTTTTGGTCTCCGGGCTACAAAAAGAACATAACAGCACAAGAGAAGGTCCAGAGAAGAGCAACTAGGCTGATCGAGGTGGCTACAGGGGATGAGTTATAAGGAAAGATTAAAAGAGCTGAGCCTTTAAAGGAGATGAAGAGGAGACCTGACTGAAGTGTTTATAATTATGAAGGGAATTAGCCCAGTGGATCGAGATGGTGACTTTAAAATGAGTTCATCAAGAAGGACTTAGGAGTTGTAGTGGACTTGACACTGTCAACTGCCAGACAATGTTCAAAAACCATTAAGAAGGCTAACAGAATGTCAGGTTATATAGCGCCTTGATATGTGGAGTACATGTCACAGGAGGTTCTGCTCAAGCTTTATAACACACTGGTGAGGCCTCATCTGGAGTACTGGGTGCAGTTTTGGTCTCCAGGCTACAAAAAGGACATAACAGCACTAGAAAAGGTCCAGAAAAGAGCAACTAGTCTGATTCAGGGGCTACAGGGGATGAGTTATGAGGAAAGATTAAAAGAGCTGAGCCTTTACAGTTTAAGCAAAAGAAGATTAAGAGGAGACCTGACTGAAGTGTTTAAAATTATGAAGGGAATTAGTCCAGTGGATTGAGATGGTGACTTTAAAATGAGTTCATCAAGAACACGGGGACACAGTTGGAAACTTGTGAAGGGGAAATTTCACACACCCATTAGGAAGTTTTTCTTTACACAAAGAACCACAGACACACGGAATAAGTGACCAAGTAGTGAGGTAGACAGTAGGACTTTAGGGACTTTTAAAACTCGACTTGATGTTATGTTGTAAGAATTAAGTAGACAAGACTGGCCAGCTTTGTTGTGCTGAATGGCCTATTCTCTTCACAATTTCTGTAATGTTATGTATCCTATCTTTGCAAGTTAACCCCAATGCCATCTCCTAGCTACAAAATTAATCGTCAGTGCAGATCCATGTCAAAGTCTAAGTCACGTATGTTGCATGCTTTGCTTTCCCTACGACAGCATTTGCCTACTAAGCCACTGCTGAGTCCTTGACTACTGCTGTCTAATCCTACTGAAGCTCGACGGATCAGGCAATCTAATCAGGTCTGTTACGGATTTAGTTACTGCACAACGTAACCTGCTCAAAGCTGCATATTCCCATTGAGGATCACTTATTTATTTATTTATTTATTTATTCATTCACTTAACTGGTTGATAAGGTGATTTATTACATTATTATGTTTTCATCCTTGACAGAGAGATAAAACAATGAATGGCCCTATATGACAGACAGAAAGATAGATAGATAGAAATCAACTGGACTATGATAGATAGATAGATAGATAGATAGATAGATAGATAGATAGATAGATAGATAGATAGATAGATAGATAGATAGATAGATAGATAGATATGAAAGGCACTATATAAAAGATAGATAGATAGATAGATAGATAGATAGATAGATAGATAGATAGATAGATAGATAGATAGATAGATAGATAGATAGATAGATAGATAGATAGATTACATGACAGACTGTCAGTAACCAAAGGGAAATTAAACCTTTGTAACAGTGTGTAGCGCATGTGAACTTTGATCAAAAATGTTCCTGTACTCATTAAACAGCCAGTTATGTGATTGATTAATTAATTGAATTATTAAATAAATTAAAAACTGATCATTTGACTAATTAATAGATTACATTTTTGATTGATTTTTTTTTTTATTTATTCATTTCTTTACTGCCTCACTGTGGTCTATTAAACAGTCACTCATTACATCAGACACTTTTGGGGTATCTTATGGATTTTGGCTTGCTGACTACAAAAGTTACCTTTACATTTGCTGGTCATGTACTGTTTTAGTGTAATTGCCAATATTATTGATTTTCCTTCATATTATAAGTACGCAAATACAGTATAAAAACTACAACTGAAACATCTGTGGTGGCACTGCTACTAGGAATACAGCTCAGACAGACCAAGTACTGTGAGTGGGACAGCCGTGCTAAAGAGCCTCATTACGTTAAAAACAACTGGCTGATCTGTAACAGCAGAAAAGTGTGGCATATAAACTCTCTTCATAAAAACTTAGACTGATGAAATATCTAGTAAAGGTGACGAACAAGGAAGGTGAAAGATTTTCAATAAATGAGACCAATGTTCCCACAAATAACCGACACCAAGATAAAGAAAGACATTTTTGTTTGTCCACAAATCAGACGTGTCTTTAATGACCAGCAGTTCAAAGGTCTGCCACTGAGGACAGACGACATCGCATCGAAGGCGTTTCAAGGATGTTGTTGAGAACTTTCTTGCCAACTACACAGCACCAAACGACATCCAGCTCCAAGCATACAAAACCAAGAAGTCCAACATGGCACTAAAGATTTATTTTCTGCATTCCCACTAATCTCAGTGTAGTCAGTGGCGAACTCTGTGAAAGGTCTCGCCAGGACACTGCAATGACGGACAAGTGGAATCCATCAGTGCTGGCTAACCATTGCTGGCCCCTGAAACGAGAAGCAGCAGACGTGGAGTACCAACGAAAATCAGAAAGAGAACATTCTGAACTTGACTGCGTCAGTGTCATCATTAAGCGACTAAACACACTACATTCAGTAAAAGTTACTGTACGGTTTCTCCAGATTCTCACGTGATGCAGTCAATCTGAAATGATATTTGTGTTCAGCTTGAAGTTGTCTATCACAATCAAAACACTTTCAGGAAGTAAAATTTTTGAATGACATCGTTTGTCCAGTTGCACTTGAGTCCTAATTTGGGGTCCTGAGGTGGTTCGTCGTGTGGTGGGTGCAGCAATGTGCCGAACCTCTCTCTGTCTCTCCAGTGTTATCTATCGGACAGATTAATCACAGACAAGTGGAGGAATTATTTTACTTTTCTTGGTCTCACTGTTTTGCTATTAAATATTATTCAGGCTTGAAGGTAACTAATATTGATTGATTGATTGATCAGATGGTTAATTAATTAATATGGCTGCCTCCTCCTCTTCCCACTGTTATTTGGCTTATACTTCAAGTTTAATGGAAGCTGTGCTCTAATTAGTTAATTATTTTAAATAAATAATTACTTGATTACCTAAATATATGATTACATAACTAATTAACTTGTCATTAAATTAAAGTGATTTAATTAATTTGTTGATTGCTGGATTGCTTCATTTCTCTTCCTCCCTTCCTATCACCTTTTAATGCACCTCCGGTTTGACAGCGTGCAGTTTGGCGAATTGATTTCATTGAATAATTATCCAATTTCTTTACTGTCACTGCTATATACTGTACATCATTATAGATATAAACAGTTAAAAAAAAAGGATATGAAAGAGTGACATCATCTATAATGTTAAGCCATCTTCAGAAAGTGAGCTGGCAGCAGCATGTGGTGAAAACTCAACACACAAAACTTCACAAAAGAAAGGCTTGAATTCGGGTTTCTGGATCTGCAAGGAAGCACCAATAAAGACGCCACCACTAGAACACTCTGTGTAGGCAGGAGTGCCCCCCTTAAATAGGTTTGTGGAGTTAATGACTACAACTAAAGCCTCTTGGCAGGAAGTTGCAGGTTTGGTTCAAACCCCCCAGCTTCTGGATTAGAAAGCACCCACCACCCTAAGCATGTACTGAACACTGGACATGTGCTCACTGGCGCACACACACACACACACACACTTGTTATTTGGGTTGTCCTCCATCATGCCAGACAGCTGACTAAGATTAGATACCCATCACCAGATCTGTGAATCAATCAAGTCCATACTTTCTTCTTTGAAATTTATTACCAGGAAAGTCATGCAGATTGACTGGCAAATCCGCGTCGCCCACTCATTCCTATAACTGACTGACAATTTAGCGGTTGATCATTTATGGTTAAATGTGAATCAGCTGAACACTAAGCAGACGTTAATAAGCAAAGCATCTGCAATATCCACCAAAAAAAACAAAAATCACACAATACATGAAAATACAGAAACACTGAGAAACCTGAAGTGACCCTTCATGTGTCATACCTGGTAGAGAAGCAAACCAAACCACAAAACTAACTTCAGTTTTACACTTTGAATAAATTCACTCATCACTTGCATTCTGAAGTAGCACTGCACAGAAAATGCATACAGCATAACTTCACAATTCTGGGTCCCAGTTGCTGGAGCCTATCTAGGGGGGCAGGAGGTGCACAGGACAGAACCTACCTGTGAACATGGTGCTAGTCCATCACCAATCCAAATAAATGGTGCATCTTTCATGGTGTTTCCGAGAAGAAAACCCAAGTACCTTAAGTCAAACACTCTAAGAGCTCTGAGCAAGAAAGACTCGGAATTCTGGGTAGGGTTATCATGATGTTTGATGTGCAACATCAGTTAGCATGACAGATGCAATGCATATGTCCCTGTTACATGCCATTTGGTATGGGATTTGTAAAAGTGGGGTTTGTGATGCGCCATCTGTTGGAATGGCAAATGAAATGCATTTGGGTACTAAAAATGTTTGTGACGTATGATCTGTTGGAATGACAGAGACATATCAAATGGACGGACACACAGACAGGCACTTATCCTTTTATCAAAGTGGATTATGGCCCGCCTTGTTTGCCTTTTTCTTGCCATTATGATAGAGATGTGCAGTGAAATATTGTCCAAAATTTGCAGCCTTTCTAACAAATGGCCAGCATGCAGTTCAGAGTCGTCTCTAATTCCTTGGCAGACACCTCTGGCTGGAGCATGGCTACTATCCCAAGTTGCCTCATGAGTGACCCTGAGGACTAATAGCTGGTTTCTTAAATAGTTCTGGCCATCTTTAATACCGTGTCTAGGGTGGGACCACCTCCAGATCCTGCACGCCTCCTTGTCCTCCTGTAATTCTAGACTTAAAAAAAAAAAACCCTTGCACTCCACAAGCTGCCCTGCCATCCTTGAAAATATACAATGTTGTGTATGCAGTCCTGAGAATGACACAACTCTCTCTCAGCTCCAATGTTACACATCAGGACGTAACTTAACAATCCTCCACTCTTCATCACATCTTAAACCTGACCTCACCTGAAAAAACATCACACACTGCAGTCCTTACTATGTACTCGGCAAAAATAAATTTGGCCACATTTGTTGTAAGGAAAGAACCCGTCCTGAATGAGATGCCAGTCCATCACCGGGTACAGTCATGCAAAGTTGGCAAGGTCACCTTGGGAATGTGGAAGGATATCCGTGGAGGCACTGGGAGACCACTGAAGCTCCTCACAGTGAGCAGGCAGGGAAATTATATATCTAATAAATAGCGGAGAATCACTTCTGTTATGTGAATTCACACACATTCTGAATGTGAACTTTAACCACACATACATAGTTATACAATTATTATTCTTATTATTATCTTTATTGTTATTATTTTATCAACTACTTCTTCTTCTGGCTGTTCCCGTTAGGATCATCTTCTTCCAAATCTTTCTGTCCTCATCATCTTGTTCTGTCATCCCCATCACCTGCATGTCCTCTCTCACCACATCCATAAACCTTCTCTTATTCCTTCCTCTTTCCTGGCAGATCAATCCTTAGCATCCTTCTCCCAGTATACCCAGCATCTCTTCTCTGCACATGTCCAAACCAATGCAATCTCGCCTCTCTGACTTTGTCTACAAGCCATCCAACCTGAGCTGACCCTCTAATGTCCTCATTTCTAATCCTGTCCCCAATGCAAATCTTAATATCTTTAACTCTGCCACCTCCAGCTCTGTCTCCTGCTTTCTAGTCAGTGCCACCGTCTCCAGCCCATATAACACAGCTGGTCTCACTACCGTCCTGTAGACCTTCCCTTTCACTCCTGCTGTTACCCATCTGTCACAAATAACTCCTGACACTCTTTTCCACCCATTCCACCCTGCCTGCACTCTCTTTTTCACTTCTCTTCACAGTCCCCATTACTCTGTACTGTTGATCTCAAGTATTTAAACTCATCCACCTTCACCAATTCTACTCCCTGCTTCCTCACCATTCCACTGACCTCTCTGTCATTCACACACATGCATTCTATGTTGTTCCGACTAACCTTCATTCTTCTCCTCTCTAGAGCATATCTCCACCTTTCCAGGGTCTCCTCAACCTGCTCACTACTATCGCTACAGATCACAATGTCATCAGCAAACATCATAGTCCACGGGGACTCCTGTCTAATCTCCTCTTGTCAACCTGTCCATCACCATTACAAATAAGAAAGGGCTCAGAGCCGATCCCTGATGTAATCCCACCTCCATCACTCCTACCACAGACCTCACCACAGTCACACTTCCCTCGTACATATCCTGTACCACTCTTACGTACTTCTCTGCCACTCCCGACTTCCTCACACAATACCACAGCTCCTCTCAAGGCACCCTGTCATATACTTTCTCCAGGTCCACAAAGACGCAATGCAACTCCTTCTGGCCTTCTCTAAACTTCTCCATCAACATCCTCAGAGCAAACATCTCATCTGTGGTGCTCTTTCTTGGCATGAAACCCTACTGCTGCTCACTAATCATCACCTCACTTCTTAACCGAGCTTCCACTACTCTTTCCCATAACTTCATGCTGAGGCTCATCAATTTTATCCCCCTGTAGTTACTGCAGTCCTGCACATCCCCCTTATTCTTAAATATCTGCACCAGTACACTTCTTCTCCACTCCTCAGGCATCCTCTCACTTTCCAAAATTCCATTAAACAATCTGGTTAAAAACTCCACTGCCATCTCTCCTAAACACCTCTATGCTTCCAGAGGTATGTCATCTGGACCAACGGCCTTTCCATTCTTCATCCTCTCCATATTTTGTTAACTAATTGTGTGTTATTTAACAGATTATGTTTCACATTAAAAATGGAAACTGATGGAACTCCATTAACCAAGAGGTTACACAATGTAAAAAACAAATAAGCCCCTGCCTGCGTGAATGTCCTAACATCCGTGTAGCCTTTACACTGCACACACACACTCTGCACGCATACACACAAGAGACATCACACCGACTTCCCTCAACACATAATTCTAACACCTGAAAAAGGCGTCAAGGCTCCTACTTTACAGATTAAATAACACAAACATGACAAGAAGTCAAGTTCACTTTCATGCCTTTACAAATCTATTCTTGTGTTAAGTTAGATGACGTTAGCCCAGTGGTCAGCATTCCTGCCTCACAGGCCCAGTTGTCCTGGGTTCAAATTCAGGCCCAGACAGCTTACATGCTCTCCAGTGTTTCCAGGTATCTTCTGATTTTTCTCCCACACCCCAAAATGTTGGGAAAACTGGCCACTTCAAAATGACCCCATCCAGGGGGCGCTGTACAATGGCTGGCCCTGCGATCTGAAACCCAAAGGTCTTACAGAAAAAGTACAGTGAAACCTCGGTTTTCGTTCCGAAAACGTGCTCGTAGTCCAAAGCACTCGTATATCAAAGTGAATTTCCTCATAAGAAATAATGGAAACTCAGATGATTTGTTCCACAACCCAAAACTATTCATATAAAAATGATTAATACAAAATATAAAGTAAAAATACATAAAACAAATTAACCTGCACTTTACCTTTGAAAAGAATCATGGCTGGTGTGAGTGAGTTTATAAAATCTTGTGGGACTGCACCCAACGGGACGACACGCAGAAGAGCGTCTCAAAGCAATCGCAGTCTCCCAGCACTGTAGCAGTTCACCGTAAAAGCGAATCCGAAAAGATCGCGGACATGCTATAAGAACCTGTCATCGATGGGTGATACAAGGAACAAGGAACATTATAAATGTGCAGGGCCCTGCCTGACTGCTGTGTCTGTGTATAAACAACCGCGCTGTTGCTGTTTCAAGCTGAATAAAGCTGGTGTTGCTAAAGTACTGAGACACAGCTTAGTGTTTTAGGGTGCAAGATGGGGACTCACACGTCACAGCACACACACACACAAACACACACACACACGCACGCGCGCACACACAGTCACAATGCTAATGCTGTAGTAAACACTATACGCTCGTACGGATGTTGACTATATGAGTGAGGCACGCAGACTCGGACAAAGAATAGGAGACGATTGCCCACAATCCCGCAGCGAGAGAGAGAGAGAGAAGAACCATCAGCTCAGTTGTGATCACATGACGCTCAGCAGACAAAGCGTATACATACTCCTCATACTGCACGACCTCGCTCATTTATCAAGTCAAAATTTATTAAAAATTTTTGCTCGTCTTGCAAAACACTGTATATCAAAATCAAAAACAAATTTGAACATGAAAATCAATAGGGCCTTGGACCTTAGGAACCAATTTACCCAAACTATATTTAATATGCTACAGTGGCTGTCCGTTTGTCTGTCCAGGATTTTAAATCACCTGTAGCTCGCAAACTGTTTGACCCATTAACCTGAAATTTGGTACACATGTACTACATGACGTCTACTATCCACTTTCGGGGTGATGATTGACCTCCAAGGTTATTCCTCTTTTTATTTTATTTTATTGTAGAATCAACTCTCTGCAGCGGCCAGCAGGAATACGGCCGCTGTTCTCATCCAGCCCACCTTCACCGTCACTTCCCCTACCTCTTCATATCTTAAATTATTCTTGAGGCAGATTGAAGACTTAAGTGGCAGCTGAAGTGAAAAATTAAAGAAAATGTACTAAGTAATTACAACATAAACACTGACTTAATCAGTTTTAACGCGAAAAGATGCTGACGAAAGAAGAGAAGAAGCAGACCACTAGGGTGGAGAAAAGAAGAACCGCTCAGGAAGCAGCAAGCGTATCAAACCTCTGAGCAGACGAATGGTAAACGTACAGAGAAAGAGGATGAAGACTAGGAATGCTCAAGTCAAGTATTTTCACTGCATGGTACTAGTTCACTAATATTTCAGTAATTATTACTGCTCTGATGCTGATCTTTCTGATCATAAAATAGGTCATTACGAGAGCAATTGACGAGAAGAATTCATAATTAATTAATTGCAGAATTGTGGTATTTGAGGGTTCCTCTAGAGCACCTCTTTCTCTTGCACGATTTGGCTCAAAACTAACCAACACATTGTCATCTCATAACAGACTTAAGGTTCAAGTTTGGTATTTTTCCGTCCAGCTGTTTTAGCTCTAGACCATCTTCAAGAAACTGTGACACACAGACACACGCACATCATCAAGCTATCGATGTTTTCGGTATCGGGGAACCCTGAAACGTTGAGATCCAATGAAAATTGGGAGATTGAAGTTTTTGACTAATCTAAAGCTTTCACTCCTCTCCCCCATAGACGATAGGTTATGGTGGGCTAGGGTGCAAAGCAAAAATTCCTTGACTGGCCCCTCCATCCACTGCTGGTTCCTGCCCAAAGCCTGATGTCCTCAGAACAGGCTCTTCCCACCCCACCAACCTGAGATTTGAAAAGGCGGCTGGCTGTACACGTGAAGTACGGTAGTTCACAAGTATGGTGGCATTGCAGCTTGCTGAAAACACTTTAAGGGCTTTGAAACCTGCACTCCAACTCTACAGCACAGATGAGGCAGAGGAGGTCAAGAGTTAAAATTTTAAATGAAATGAAAACCGCAAGACACCGAGGAACTGAAAGCGACAGGGCTGAGGTGGAAACTCAACTACTGGGAAGTGTCAACAGGTTCACCTGTGAAGACGCCATGTGCACGCGGGGCCCTGGCACGTGACGTCTGGACCTGAACGGTCCTTCTCTCTAACACTCCATTAACACTCCAAGCACAAGGCGGGATGGAGACCAGAAAATTGACATCCATTTTAGTCTGTTAAAATTTTTTATTTTATTTTTTAAATAGGGCTTTAAAAGTATTACTGTTTGTTATACAAGCTGCACTATACTAATATTAAATGTTGGACAACACTAGTATTATTGTTTGACTAGCTTCGCCCGGAAAATTTTATAAGACAATGGGACTCAGTTATAGTGTCATCAGTTAATCGGGCGTATCACAAGGTCCACCGTATACCACAGCTCCGGTCCTGGTGGTCCGCATATACTGCAGGTTTTTGTTCCAACCAGTTTCATAATTAGAAGCCAGGCCTAGCAGATCATTTTATGGCTGGTTAGTGCTTTCATTCTTCCAAGACAAAATCTTGATGACAGTATAACAATAAAATCACATGACTTGACTTAAATTTTTTTTTGTTTTCTGAGAACTTTATGTGGTTCTTTCCTTCTCTTTCGTTTATTTCAAAACATTACATTAACACAGAAACTTCATGACACATGTACACAGGTTAAAATGGAAGCACGTTAGCTGGAGAGCTTGCGGATCCTTTGTCATTTGCACCTCATTATTAACTGATAGCCTGGCAAGATATAGACAGACAATTCACATGTGTCGATGTCCTGTCTAGGATGGGTTCTGATCCCTTACCCAGTAGGATGGAAGGACAGGGGGGATACAACCTGACAAGGTCACGTGGCTCCCCCAACATAATAGACGGTAGCCTCCCTGGGTGACGTTACCAGTACGGACACCAGCAAGGCACGCTGGGAACTGGATTCCACTAGAGTAGCCTTGTCATGTCCCGTGGGTGCCACCAGGGGGTGATCCTTACAATATTGGACTAACCCTGAAGTACTAATATCGGGCAATGCCCTGGCACCGGAAACACTCCTGTGTCAAAGATAAATGGAACTGCCGTGCCACATCCAGGTGAGTTGGATTAAGGAGGACAAAGGTGTGGAGAAGAAGAAAGAGATTGTGGCACGCGGCTGGGGGTGGTACCCAGCCGGGACGCCCAAGAGGACAGGAGGAGGGCTCATGCCTCCTCCGGACCACGAGGGGGCGACCGCCCTGGTTATATTGGGGGCCACGGGTACAGGGCTTGGAAGCTCAACCCTGTAGGGGCCCGTGGTCACCGTCAGTGTGGAGGACTTGGGACCCCAGCACTTCCGCCACACCAGGAAGTGCTGGGGGGAAGAAGAAAAGAGACACCCGGCACTTCCGCCACACAGGGGCGTGTCAGCAGAAGATTGCCGGGAACCACCTGGAGCACATCCGAGTGACTATAAAAGGGGCCGCCTCCCTTCAATCAAAGCTGGAGTCGGGTGGAAGAGGACGAGGTCTGAGAGTGAGAGAGATAGAGGAGAGAAGGAGGCGGCCTGAAGGCATATTGTGGACAGAGGCCTGGACTGTTGGGGTGATTGGTGCTGCGGCACTGGGTTGTGCACTTAATGGACCTTATATATAGTGAAAATAAACGTGTGTTGGGAACTTAGCCCGGACACAGACAGACAGACATCATTCTATCTACCACAAGATATAAAAGGGGTACTGTGTGCCTTGGAGACCAGTGTGAAGATTTTGTTAATAATAAATTATTTATTTGAACCTGGAACTTGTGTCTAGGTGGTGGCGTCTTAGGTGTGGGGGGGCTGCAACACACCCTACTTGTCACGACAGACAGACAGACATACATACATGGCACTATAAACAAGATAGACAGAGATTACTAAAAAGGCACTATATAATAATAGATAGATAGATAGATAGATAGATAGATAGATAGATAGATAGATAGATAGATAGATAGATAGATAGAGATTTTATTTTTAGTATAGTAGGCAGGATATACAGGCAGACAGACAGAAAGAAATTTGGCTTTTTAATAAGCAATTAAGGGTTCTAAATTATGCAATCAATTATTTAATTATTAAGCAATTAACAAATGATTGAACTAACACTACTACAGTGGTGCCTCATACTTCAAATGTAATTTGTTTCAACAGGCCGTTTGACTTCTCAATTGTTTGAAGTCTGAATCAGTTCTCCCCATTAGAAATAATGGAAAGTGAGTTAATCCGTTCCCAGACCCTAAACAATACACATTTCCATAAACTTAAACAGCAAGTACAAATAATTTAAGATAAAAATAACATAATTAAATGCCCTAAATAATAAATTAAAACATGAAAACAATAAAAAATATGCAAATTCTGTATAATAAAATATGGAAATTCTGTATAAGAAGATAGCATCAGCGCCATGTGTTCAAACATAGAAGCATCGTACAAACTCCACATTTTTCTCGAATTTAGAGTTCAAACTCTGGAATGTTCAAAGTTAGAATCGTTCGAAGTACAAGTTTGTCCACTTGATCATTTCCCCCATTTCTTCAAACAGCTCGGCCCTGCACCTCCTCGCCACTCAGACTGTTTTCCTTCAAATCTTCTTTTTCTTTATTCACCTCTGCTCTGACCTCCGTCGCTTTCTCTTCCCTTGTTCTTCCGTTCCCATCACTCTTTTTGCCCACATATTCAATGTCTCTCCTTATGACATTTCCATACCACTTCAACCTACTTGAACCGAATATCCCTTGGAAGTCCAGTTAAATCAAATCATTAAGAAATGCAAATAGTGTGGCACAGCTGTAAATCTGCTGGAGCAGGCCGTGTACAAAAACTGAGTGATTGTGCAAGAAGACGACGTGTGGTCCGTGTACTTTTTGGTATTTGAAATTTCATTTTAGAAGCAAAAACGAAAAAACGAAAATTAAAGGAATTTTCAAATTTTGAAATTTGAATTAAGAATAAAATTAGGGGAAATAAAGTATTTTTTAATTCTATGGTAACAAATAGCAGTCATAAACTTAAAATTACACATACTTTTCTGGATTTATTTGTGATTCAAATAATGAAAGTGTAATAGCTCAAAAACAACAAAACAGACGCATTTATAGCTTTTGTCACCTTTATTTCCAAATGTGTGTCAGAGAGTCGACATCCCGAGATTTGCTCAGCACAAACCTTTCTAACATTTCTCGCAGAAAACCCTCTCCCTTCTCAGTGTTCATATGACAGACGCTCAGATATAACTTTCAACGACAGGCCTTGTTTTACCATCTCTAAAATCAGGTCTGAGTTCTGTTCCAACGTCATGATGATTGTCCAGTCTACACACCAGTGACCAGTGTTTGCTGCAAGTGGCGCATTACCTCATCAGGTTGTTGACCTACAAAAAACGTCCGGTTCAGACAAAATAAATAAAGGGTGTTTTCTCGGTCCGTGTACTTTTTGGTATTTGAAATTTCATTTTAGAAGCAAAAATGAAAAAACGAAAATGAAAGGAATTTTCAGATTTTGATTTTTGATCAAACAATGAAATGAGGGAAAATAAGGTATTTTTTAATTCTGTGGTAACAAATAGCAGTGATAAACTTAAAACTTCATATACTTTTCTCGATTTATTTGTGATTCAAATAATGAAAGTGTAATAGCTCAAAAACAACAAAACAGAAGCAATTTCGTTGTCTGAAACCGGAGGTACTTCTTCTGCACAATTTTTGACGACACGTATGAACAGTCCTCCTCCTCACAACACATCGACGTACAGCCTTGAGTTACACTGCATGGCATCAGCAGAGGATGGATCATTACGTTGTTTTTCGGAACAGTAAAAGAGTGACACTCCAGGACGCGGACATAACTGCAGAAAAACTGAGTCGCATCTTTCAGGTAAAAATACAAGCTTTGCAAACTTTGCTTCACTGATGTGGCAGTTCTTTTATGAACGTTATTGTTGTTAATTACTGTGAAACAGCTAACATTTGGTGATTTCATTTACTAACACTAAGTCTGGCAATTTTTATAGTGCTAGCATTTTGAATGGTTGCTCATTGACTTTTACCGGCTACTATACAGTAAACGTTTCGAGTATTAACAGTGCGCACTAATGTAACACGTTAGGAGAGCAACGTGATTTACAGAAAGTTTTCTTAACATGTGTTACACTTGTCAATGAGCAACCATTCAAAATGCTAGCACTATACAAATTGCCAGACTTAGTGTTAGTAAATGAAATCACCAAATGTTAGCTGTTTCACAATAAGTAATAACAATAACGTTCATAAAAGAACTGCCACATCAATGAAGCAAAGTTTGCAAAGCTTGTATTTTTACCTGAAAGATGCGACTCAGTTTTTGTGCAGTTATGTCCTCGTCCCGGAGTGTCACTCTTTTACTGTTCCGAAAAACAACGTAACGATCCATCCTCTGCTGATGCCATGCAGTGTAACTCAAGGCTCTAGGTCGATGTGTTGTAAGGAGGACTGCTCATACGTGTCGTCAAAAATCGCACAGAAGAAGAAGTACCTCTGGATTCAGACAATGAAAATGCGTCTGTTTTGTTGTTTTTGAGCTATTACACTTTCATTATTTGAATCACAAATAAATCGAGAAAAGTATGTGTAATTTTAATTTTAAGTTTATCACTGCTATTTGTTACCGCAGAATCAAAAATCAAAATCTGAAAATTCCTTTCATTTTCGTTTTTTCGCTTTTGCTTCTAAAATGAAAATTCAAATACCAAAAAGTACACGGACCTTTCTCGTTCTTGTTTCTTGCATTTTTCTTTTCTGATGTGCAAAAGAACAAAAGGAAAAAAGTAATTGTTTTGAGTTTTTCATTTTTCCATTTTAAGCTGAAAATTAAATAAGTGTCTCTTTTTCTTTTTTTAAATGATATTTTCTGAAACGAAATTTCAAATACCAAAAAGTACACGGACCACGTGTGATGGAGGCCACCAAGAGACTTCCGAGAACTCTTAAGGAGTTACAAGCTGGAGTGACTGAGACTGGACAGACAACTGTTGCCCGGGTGCTTCACCAGTCCTAGTTTTATGGGAGAGCCGCAAAGAGAAAGCCACTACTAAAAAATAAAAAATAAAAAAACGCGCACATAACATCTCACGTAGAGTTTACCAAAAGGCACAATGGAGACTCTCAAGTCAGCAGGAAGAAGCTTCTCCGGTCTGATGAGACCCAAAATTGTGCTTTATGGCCATCCGAGTAAACAGCAGGTTTGAAGACTGCGCATTATCACAAACACTCCATTCCTGCCGTGAAGTACAGTAATGGCGGCATCAGGCTGTTGAGGATGCTTCTCTGCAGAAGGGCCAGGAAGTCTTGTGAGGGTAAAATGAATGCAGCAAAATACAGCGAAAATCCTAAAGCAGTATGCAAGAAATGGCACCCTGGGAGAAGTTTTGTTTCTCAGCCAGACAACAAACCCGAAGAAAAAACCCAAAACTACACAGGAATGGCTTTGAAACAATAAAGTGAAAGTCCTCGAGTGGCAGAGTCAGAGACCAGATCTGAAATTCAAATGACTTGTTTTGGGTGGACTTGACAAAAAGTCTGTTGACTCACCATCGCCATGATGCCTGTCAGAGCTTGAGCCACTTTGCAAAGAATGGCAGAGTGCAGATGTGCAAAGCTGATAGTGAAAGAACTTTGTACAGACTCGAGGGTGTTGTGGCGGCCAAAGGTCTGGAAGGGGGTGAACACTTAAGAGATTGGCTACTTTGTGTTTTATTATTACTTTAGACCACATTGCAGAGATCCGTATGAACTTTGACGTTAAAGAGTCTTCTTCGGTACCCAGCAAGCCAAATCACATGCACTGTGTTTCAGCACTCTACAAGAATAAAATGTGAAAACTTTCAAGATGGTGAACAGAAAAGAAACATGTGATTGACCCGGGTGTTAAACCACATACATGACAGAATTAACACCGACGTCTGGATATAAGGAGGATACGCATCTCCAGTGAAAATGATTGCCCATAAAACAATCAAATGAACAACAAAGAAGTGGTAGGAATTAGAATTGACGCTGAAAGTGAACATTCTTTTGTCATATATTAACACATGCTTAAGTGTTTTATTGTTGCATTTGTGGCTTTTTTAATAATTTATGTTATTTTTGTCTATTTTTCTTATTATTGGTTTATACAGTAATCCCTCCTCCATCGCGGGGGTTGCGTTCCAGAGCCACCCGCGAAATAAGAAAATCCGCGAAGTAGAAACCATATGTTTATATGGTTATTTTTATATTGTCATGCTTGGGTCACAGATTTGCGCAGAAACACAGGAGGTTGTAGAGAGACAGGAACGTTATTCAAACACTGCAAACAAACATTTGTCTCTTTTTCAAAAGTTTAAACTGTGCTCCATGACAAGACAGAGATGACAGTTCTGTCTCACAATTAAAAGAATGCAAACATATCTTCCTCTTCAAAGGATAGATAGATAGATAGATAGATAGATAGATAGATAGATAGATAGATAGATAGATAGATAGATAGATAGATAGATAGATAGATAGATAGATAGATAGATAGATAGATACTTTATTAATCCCAATGGGAAATTCAAGTGCGCCTCAGGAGCACAGAATGTCACATAGATAGAGAAAAGCAAACAAATCAATAGGGCTGTTTGGCTTTTAAGTATGCGAAGCACCGCGGCACAAAGCTGTTGAAGGCGGCAGCTCACACCCCCTCCGTCAGGAGCAGAGAGAGAGAGAGAGAGAGAGAGAGAGAAAGAGAGAGAGAGAGAGAGAGAGAGAGAAAGAGAGAGAGAGACAGAGTTTGTTTTTCAATCAAAAATCAATACGTGCCCTTCGAGCTTTTAAGTATGCAAAGCACTGTGCAGCATGTCGTTTCAGGAAGCAGCTGCACAAAAGATAGCAACGTGAAGATAATCTTTCAACATTTTTAGATGAGCGTCCGGATCGTCTAGGTGTGCAAACAGCCCCCCTACGTCAGGATCAGAGAAAGTCAGCGCAAGAGAGAGAGAAAAGTAAGCTGGGTAGCTTCTCAGCCATCTGCCAATAGCGTCCCTTGTATGAAATCAACTGGGCAAACCAACTGAGGAAGCATGTACCAGAAATTAAAAGACCCATTGTCCGCAGAAATCCGCGAACCAGCAAAAAATCCGCGATATATATTTAAATATGCTTACATATAAAATCCGCGAAAGGCGAAGCGCGATATAGCGAGGGATCACTGTAGTGCAATGTTTCTTTTCCTTGGGCTTTTTATGGGTAGAGCCCGAGGGGGCGGGGTCACCCTGATATCCCCACCCCCTGGGCCCTCCTTTTGGTTATTTAAGTCTACTAGGAAGACTCAGGTAGTGGAGATCATTTGTCTTATGTGGAGTTTAGGCAAGTATTGTGTTTTGCTTGGATGTACTGCTTTTCTGATAATATTTTGCTTCATTTTCAGATTTTTTTCTCCTTGATTGTGGATTGGGCTTGTGTGTTGTGGACTGCCTTTTAGGCCAATCCTTTCTGCCTTTTTATTTTTCTCAGTTTAGCATTTTTGCCTTATTTGCTGTTTTTTGTTAATAACTCCTTTATTCATAAAGATTCTCTGTTTGCCCTTTTTTATACAAGCTGAGGGTTTTCGGACATCCCTCCTCTTGTCGGGCTTTTGTTATATTTTTGGAACATTTATTTTTGAGGCGTAATCCTAGTGGAGCTGGGAATAGGCCATGGTGGTGAGATTTTTTTCTAGGAAAGCAAAGAAGGCCTAACCTGGCCTGTGAAGACTCTTGGAAGCCTCTCACACCCCTTTAGGGTGTGAAAACATTTACAGGTTGACAGATAATGGGAAAGAAACACACCGTCGACACAGGTACTCATTTATTTTATCACCTACTGGGGCCTATCCAGGCAGCACTAGGTGCAGAGGGGAAACCAAGACAGGATGAGATACAAGTCTGTCACAGGGCCCACTCATACATCTGCCTGTCTCCCAGACCTTCCCTTGAGGATGTTATATCATCTACTCTTTGTCTGGCCCTGTCCAATCTGGACAAAAGAGACACTAGACATGCTAGAACTAGACACACATGGACGCCATGGATCAAGCTTCCAGCCATGGTAGTTTTAAATTACCAGATAATTCCAGCTCTGCCTGTGCTTGAAGTGCGGTGGATGACCAAGCTTTCTATCACGTAATTGGCTTCTGCAATTTGCTTCACGCTTAGCAGATGTCACTGCTCTTCTTTTTCTTTCTGTAATGTTTCCTTCTCAATCAGTATGCTCACACAGTTTGCCGTAAGAAAGACACAAACTCCGATAACTTAGCTAAGGTTGCCACTAGCTACGTTTTTTTGCTTCATCAGCACGTGTCACGTCATAAGTTGTTGAGTAAGACCAAGATCAAAGGTTCGAGCCAAAGTGGTTTGAGATTACCAGATAATTCCAGCTCTGCCTGTGCTTGAGGTGCGGTGGATGACCGAGCTTTCTATCACGTAATTGGCTTCTGCAATTTGCTTCACGCTTAGCAGATGTCACTGCTCTTCTTTTTCTTTCTGTAATGTTTCCTTCTCAATCAGTATGCTCACACAGTTTGCCGTAAGAAAGACACAGACCCCGATAATTTAGCTAAGGTTGCCACTAGCTACGTTTTTTTGCTTCATCAGCACGTGTCACGTCATAAGTTTTTGAGTAAGACCAAGATCAAAGGTTCGAGCCAAAGTGGTTTGAGATTACCAGATAATTCCAGCTCTGCCTGTGCTTGAAGTGCGGTGGATGACCAAGCTTTCTATCATGTAATTGGCTTCTGCAATTTGCTTCACACTTAGCAGATGTCACTGCTTTTCTTTTTCTTTCTGTAATGTTTCCTTCTCAATCAGTTTGCTCACACAGTTTGCCATAAGAAAGACACAAACCCCGATAACTTAGCGGAGGGTTGGCACCAGACACATTTTTTTGCTTCATCAGCACGTGTCATAAGTTTTTGAATAAGACCAAGATCAAGTTTCGAGACAAAGGGGTTTGCAAGTAATCATGTGATGAATGGACCAAACCCTTAACATTTTATTTATATAGTTTCTGTTCAAAGACTTCAGTTCAGCATTCAACACCAGCATCCCTCAGAAGCTCACAGGGAAGCTCAGTCTGCTCGGCCACAACAGTTCCCTATGAAGCTGGATCCTGGTCTTTCTGACCGAGACCCCAGACAGTCAGTGACGGAAACCCCATCTCTAGCACCATCACGCGGAGCACTGAGCTCAGCCCACCTCTGCTTACTGTGTTGATCCACGACTGTACAGCCGCACATGACTCCAACGCCATCATTAAGTTTGCTGACAACACAAGTGTTGAGGGTCTCTCGGCAATAGGGATGATTCAACTTACAGAGTAACAATATGATGATTGGTGAACTGGAGTATGTGTAACAATGTGGACAAGATGAAAGAGATGATTGCGGACTTCAGAAAGGCCCATGCACACCATACCCCGCTGCACATCAGGTGCTCTGTGATAGACCACCACATTCCTTGGCGGTCACTTGAGAGCTGACCTTACTTGGTCAGTATATCACCTCCATAGCCAAGAAGGCACACCAGCATCTCCACATCCTTTAGCAGCTAAAGCAAGGCAAGCTTACCTCCCCTCATTCTACAGGGGTACCACCGAGAGCGTTCTGAGCAGCAGCATCACCATCTGGTTTGGGAACTACAGTGTCGCTTGACCATAAGATCAAGATCAGATAGTATGCACTAGGAGTGCGCAATATACTGGAAAAAATACAGAAATAACCCTATTTCTAAAAATGGTACAATACCAGCATTGCACATACTAGACTACACGGGCAAAACCTGCTTTGACGTACTGAAGACCACCCTCCCCTTGCTTGAAACTTGAAGGTGACAACCAGCATCCCAACTGACCTTGCTACATCGTGATCAAGACTTCAAGGGGGTGTCCTTCCTTGCATCGATGTAATCAAGACTTCTTCGCCGGGGAACCCCCCCAAACTCGCTTCAATGCACTCGAGATTTCCCAGGTGACAGCCCCACCCTGCTTTAACACACACTGGGTGCTCCAAGGGGAAAGCGGCGCAACGCCACAAAGGAACAACTTGATCCACAACCTCGGTTTGGTGTCAAATAAAAAACAGGAGCGGTTTCACTGACAACAAACGATAAAACAGTGAGGAGACAATGCCACACATGCCAAAGTGATAAAGACTGCAGAACAAGAAGAACTACAAACAATACTTTAGAACCTCCTCAGGATGTGCAAGAACACACTAGCAAGCATCACATGCACAACAGAAGGAGTTTCATGGGATAGAGGATGGAAGAACGAGAACGACAGAGAGATGCCTGCCGACAAATGATCAATACTTGGGACATTTTGTGAGCACTATTTAGGACCCCAAAAGAAAGTCATACCCAACCAAAGTTTTGGACCTCCTCCGTCAAAAAGTCATACCCAACTAAAGAATTGAAAGGGCAGGCTACCACTTCCACATAACTGGGCTTCGGGTCATTTGCAAGGCATACCTTCAGAGCACAAATGACCTCCATATTGGCTCGAAAAAAAGCTAGTGGCACCCTCGCCAGGGTGACCTGGGGTGCTGTGTTTCACAAGAAGCTCATGAACCCCTTTACTTCTAACGTTTCCTAGTTTAGTATAGTATATATGTCAGCCCTGGGCGGCATGGTGGCGCAGTGGGTAGCGCTGCTGCCTCGCAGTTGGGAGACCTGGGGACCTGGGTTCGCTTCCCGGGTCCTCCCTGCGTGGAGTTTGCATGTTCTCCCCGTGTCTGCGTGGGTTTCCTCTGGGCGCTCCGGTTTTCTCCCACAGTCCAAAGACATGCAGGTTAGGTGGATTGGCGATTCTAAATTGGCCCTAGTGTGTGCTTGGTGTGTGGGTGTGTTTGTGTGTGTGTGTCCTGCGGTGGGTTGGCACCCTGCCTGGGATTGATTCCTGCCTTGTGCCCTGTGTTGGCTGGGATTGGCTCCAGCAGACCCCCGTGACCCTGTGTTTGGATTCAGCGGGTTGGGAAATGGATGGATGGATGGATATATGTCAGCCCGTCTTATCCATAGGTATATGATTCCAGGAAAACCCCCCAACCTGTGGATGTGTAAAGAAAACCGCAGATGCTCAGGACTTGTATAAAAGCACAGGGACGACTGAGCACACGATGTGAACACAGCAGGATGAGGGTTGGCTGGACTTGGGTTAGGCCAAGACTCATAAGCATGAGGCTGCACAAGGCGTTTCTTGTGCATATTCAGCAGGCAGCTTTGCACAACATGTCCTTTTTCGAGAACAATCTGAATTTTTTTTTTTTTTTATTATTTCAGACTATGGTAGGTCAAACCCACAGACGCGGATAAGGTGGGCCGACTGTAGTTCTGTACTGATCAGGGCACCATGCAGTCCCTACATTGATGGATTGAATGCTAGATGTCCACCTGTCCATCATGCCTGAAAATTATGAGGACTGATGGAGATCACTGATGTTATGTTGAATGCCCTGTGAGGGCTGGGTGGCCTCGGAACCCCTGCAGATTTTTTTTTACTTTTTAATCAGCCATCTGCGGTTTCTTTTTTGCTTGTGCTTACTGTCCTCCAGGCCGTCACCCCTTACTTTATTCATTGTTACTTAGTATTGCCAAATCTTATTTTTATATTTTTATTTTTTCTGTCTTCATCTTGTAAAACACTTTGAGCTACATCATTTATATGAAAACGTGCTATAGAAATAAACATTGTTGTTTGTACTTGTCCTGTATTATGTTATTTGTGAATATGTTACACCGCAGTACTCGGGTACTCGGGAATGTTATTTCGTACTACTATATGCTGCAACGTGGTGTACGGATAGTACAAGGGTGACGCCACTTGACTTGACTGGACACACAAGGGATTTGGGATGAAAACCAGAGCAGCTGGAGACAAAGCCACACAGACAGACACGAAGACGGCAACTTCTTATGGGCAATGAGTGGGGTGGGATTTGAACCCTGGACACTGTATCTGGTATTCCGTTACTGTGCATTACATTAAGGACCACTGATTCTGGCAATCTTGTAGTGGCCCACACTAACCTGCGCACCGTGGGTGACACGGCCTTCATGAGAATTAATGAGATCAGCCGACTCCATTCAATATTTAAAAATAAAACTCAACTGTTCAGGAAGGCGTCTAACTTACCCTGCCATTCTGCCCTCTCTCTTTCAGTTTCCCTCTCGGTGCCGATGCTCAGGATAATTTGTGTGTGTGTGTGTGTGTTATATCACACATTGTATGATTTGTTCAGGCTGTTCTTCTAGTTTTTTATTCTATTTAATGCTTTCTTTATTATTATTTTTATTAACATCCATTCATCCATTAATTATCCAACCCGCTATATCCTAACTACAGGGTCGCGGGGGTCTGCTGGAGCCAATCCCAGCCAACACAGGGTGCAAGGCAGGAAACAAACCCCGGGTAGGGCGCCAGCCCACAGCAGGGCACACCCACACACCAAGCACACACTAGGGACAATTTAGAATCACCAATGCACCTAACCTGCATGTCTTTGGACTGTGGGAGGAAACCCACGCAGACACGGGGAGAACATGCAAACTCCATGCAGGGAGGACCTGGGAAGCGAACCTGGGTCTCCTAACTGCGAGGCAGCAGCGATACCACTCTGCCACCCATTTTTATTAACATTTCTTTATTATTATTATTCTATTTATCTGTTTTAGTGTTCTATGTGGGGATTACTTGTCTCAAATGTTACACATACCCTGCTGTTCTTTCTGAGACTCTATCAAGTGCCTTGAGCATGCGCACTGCTGCACCCACCACATGACAAACCAACTCAGGATCCCAGATTAAGACCCGACTGCAGTCCTGACACCTCAGCACCACACTAGTTCAGATGGAATGAAACAGTGTGAGGTTTTCATATGGAGTGCCAATTCCGCCACCAACCCCCTGGTTTTTCCCTTGCAGGGGCCTACATGCAGGGCTGGAAGCAGATTAGCGTCATACCCAGGACGGAGCAATTGCAGGTTAAGGGCCTTGCTCAAGGGCCCAACGAAGTAGAGTCACTTTTGGTGTTTACGGTATTCGAACCAGCAACCTTCCGATTGCCAGTCCAGATCCACAGCTTCAGAGCCACCACTCCGCCCATACATTTTACTTATATAGCGCCTTTCCCATGCTGAAGGTGCTTAACCCCAGAAAGATTCAGATATCCCCAAGGCTGTCCCAGTCAAGGCAAAGTCCATAAAAATAAATCCAAAATCAATACAATTCAAGTCGACTGTATCCATGAACTACAGCAGTGGTTCTCAAACTGTGGGGCGGCGTGAAGTAACAAAAAGGGGGGCGCGAAGATGTGAAAAAGAAAACAAGAATCGAAAATATGAAAGATACATCTATTGAAACCAAAACAAATTAACTTAAACTACATTCTGATACTAGAAAAATAAATATTAGAGTTAGATAAATGTCGATAAAAGTTAAGAAGGTATAATAAAATATGCGTCTATCATATATCATTAAATAAAAAAGAACAAATTGGTATTAGTGGGCTCCTTTCAAAAACACATTGGGGGGTGCGATTAAAACTGTTACTTAAAGGTTGAGAAATGCTGAACTACAGTATGCGTACAATAAAAGAAAATGAAAGAAATGCAAAAAAGTGCAAGGTAAACATGAATTTTAACAAAAAAGTGTTGTTAACAGGGAGGAGCGCCGGCAACATGCATGCAACAGCATAAAATAAAATGCTGAAGGAGGAGAACAGGCATCCCAGCTGGGAAGGAGGATGATTTATTACCCGGACGGGAGGCAGAGTTTCTTTGCAGCCTTTGTCGATTTTTGTAAAGTGTTCGACTCAGTTGGTTGAGCTGCCCTGCGGGACATCCTGAGGATTCGCGGGATCCCCTCGAGGTTGCTGGATATCATGGCCGGCCTGTACACTGGTACTGTGAGTGCTGTGCAGAGTGGAGGCAGGACCTCTGCGTTTTTCCCAGTTGATTCTGGGGTTCGTCAGCGGTGTGTTCTGCTCCTACTCTGTTCAATGCTTGTATGGACTGGGTGTGGGGCAAGGTCGTGGGGTCCAGCGGCATCTGTTGGTGAAGAAAGGTTCACGGATCTTGACTTTGCTGACAATGCTGTGATCTTCACTGAGTTAATGGAGGCTCTGATCGGGGCGCTCGAGAGACTGAGTGAGGAGTCTGAGTGTCTGGGCTTGCGAGTGTCCTGATAAAAACCAACATCCAGTCCATTAATGACCTCTTGGGCACGGCCATCAGCAGTGTGTCTGTCTGCAGAGAGAGTGTCGACCTCATTGAGAAGGTTTACTTACCTGGGCAGTGACATTCATATCTTTGGTGACTCTTCCTATGAAGTCAGTAGACGGATTGGGAGAGCATGGGGGGTCATGAGGTCGCTGGAAAGGGGTGTGGGGCGCTCCCGATATCTATGCAAAAGGACGAAGGTCCAAGTCTTTAGAGTCCTGGTGCTTCCTGTCTTGCTATATAATAATTCATTAATAATTCATTACATTTATATAACGCTTTTCTCAATACTCAAAGCGCTATCCACACAGGGAGGAACCGGGAAGCGAACCCACAATCTTCCACAGTCTCCTTACTGCAAAGCAGCAGCACTACCACTGCGCCACCTGTGAGGACTGGTTGCGAGACATGGATGCTATCCAGTGACCTGAGACGAAGACTGGACTCCTTTGGTACTGTGTCTTCGGAGAATCCTTGGGTACCGTTGGTTTGACGTTGTGTTGCTCAAGGAGTCCCAAATGAGGCACATTACCTGCATTGTGAGGGAGCGTCAGTTATGGCACTACGGCTATGTGGCGCGTTTCCCCAAGGGTGATCCAGCTCATAAGATCCTCATTGTTGGGGACCCGAGTGGCTGGACCAGACCAAGGAGTCACCCATGTAACACCTGGCTGCGGCAGATAGAGGGTCCTTCCCAGAGGGTGGGACTAGACCGCGTGTCTGCCTGGGGGGGGTTGCAAACCGGGATCCCGAGTTGTTTCGTTGTGTAGTGGGTGTGGCAACGTGCTGTACCAGTGCATGCTCCCCAACTTGACTTGAGGCCAAACCAGATCATCAGACAAATTGGTCAGGGGGTCAGAAAAATAAATTTATACCCGTCCTGTATGATATAAAGAACAGACCAATAGAATCCGGGAGTCGGGAGCAGCTCCATCCCCCATAAGCCAGGTGGCAATGGTCGTCATATGGCAACCCAGTTGGGACACCTGCAGGGGTGCTTGGGAGTTGAGAATCCAGAAGTGCAGCTTTGTAGGGGTCCCTGGGCACCAACAGAGAGATCTCTCGGTTTGGGGTTCTCCCAACTTTCTTTATGGCCCTGAAGTGCTTCCTCAGAGACATGTCATCCCACCTGAAGCATTAAAGCTTAAAAAGGAGCCCACTGCCTCACAGCAATCATTCAGAGTCAGGAGGCAGCAGGTAATAATCCACAGAGAATTGTTTGTTTATTTGTAGCATTTTGTGAATTTGTCGAGTTGAGTAAGTGATCTTTGAAGAGGTGATTTTCGAGGAGTGCCTTAGGCCAATTAATATCTTTTATTGCATTCCAGTAACATGTGCCGTATTGTAGGTTTGGGGCTCAGTGGCGCCCCCGTGTGGTCTCAATGTAGAAATATGTTAAGCTTAATGTAATAAAAAAAGGAAAATCCTTGCATACGGTGAAATGGGGTCTGGGAGGGGGGGGGGGGGAACCACGTGGTAAAGGTGATGCCATTTCTATATGATCAGCCAGGCCCGGCCTTAGGCATAGGCGAAGTAGGCGACCGCCTAGGGCCCCGGATCGACGGTGGCCAGGCCCCCGGCCCGCCCCTCCCCTCGCAATGCATTCCAAAAGTTTCAAATATCCCAAAAAATAAAAAAGGACAAAAAAACTAAAAAAAGAAAAAATACAAAAAAACTAAGCTGGGCTTAGCTACATACCGCCACGTGGTGCCCAGTGGAAACAGTTCAAACTGGCTAAATTGTAGCAGCTAACTACTCCGGGCGAAAAAGGGACGCAGGGTGATGACCTCGTAACGTTACAAGAAAACGTCTCCTTGGTCTAATTTTCATGCATTTCGCAGAGCTTCCAGGGGGCCCCTGGACCCCCCTTTCGCCTAGGGCCCCATAATACCTAAGACCGGGCCTGGATCAGCACCATGCAAAGAATTATTATTATTATTATTCTATATGACGTGACAGGAATGTATGGAAATCCCCTGACATGATACCCTAACAATGTGCACTTTAATCACAAGTCGGAATTGTTGGATTTGTACTTTTAAAGTGTGGAGCGTAAAAGGATAAATCAAGGAAGAAAAAATGGGTCTTGGTCCCAAACATGATGCAAGTTCTGCACTTCAACCCACTGTCGTTTATCATGGCGCCCCGGAGCGACAACGTGTTGCACGTTGCTTGGACATGCAAGTTAAACATTTCCCTCTCCCTCTGCGACTACAACAATGTGCACAAATGACCAAGCCTGACAATCCCATAAAAAGAAAAAAACGGACCATCTCCACTTTTTGACCACATTATATAACATTATATTTTTATGACTTTCTACATTTCTTACAAATGTTATTAATTAACAAATGAAACAATCCCCTAACACTAAGAACTGCGAGGCTCAGCAGACAAGCCCAGTACCGTGAACGGCGTGTGCGTGGGATTTTCTGAACTCTCCACCAAAGCTCTGTGCCGCTGCCAAACAGTAAACAGGATTTTCCGTCTTTTGCTCTTCGGCCGACTACTTACACAAGACTCTTACAAGCCCCGTGAGAGCCGGCCTGCTGCTGCTTTCTGAACGCACACCTACACGGCGCACATCCCGTCGGCGAGGCACGGCCGCACACTCCGGTTCTGTCGACGCTGCAATACGTTTTGTGCGTTGCTGCATTTTGCTCATTTATGAGGTCAGTGGAAAAAAAAAAAAGAAAGATAACGGAAAAAAGTTCTGCGGTGGCATCTCGATTCATTCACTGTTTTCAAAATGTATACCAACATTATATCAGCAAGCTGAAATAGGGCCAGAATGCACACATTATCGAGTATATCTAAATAAGTAAACCCCCCATGTGCTATTAATATCCCAAATACATGAGTGAGCCTCGCCTACTTCTGCATATCTTCAAAGTGCGTAACGACACACGTATAGGTAATAAATACGCACCCACGCACACTCCACCTCCGCATCTATAAAACACAATCGCCATTTGGGTGTTTGTTCTTTTGTTATTCAAGCCACAGACTTGAGATCTTGGCACACGGATACTTTTATCAGAAGTTAAGTTTCTGATTGATGCTTCAATATCCTTAATAATAATAATTCCTTACATTTATATGCCACATTTCTCACCACACAAAGCCACTTCAAACACCACTAATGTGCAGCATCCACCTGAATGAGGTGACGGCAGCCATTTTTCACTCATGTCAGGTGGTGAGAGAGATAGCCAATTAGTGACAGGGGATGATTAAGGGGTCAGAACGACTAGGCCGTGGTGGGCACATTTAGCCAGAACATACTCTTTATGGGGCAGCACGGTGGCGCAGTGGGTAGCGCTGCTGCCTCGAAGTTGGGAGACCTGGGGACCTGGGTTCGCTTCCCGGGTCCTCCCTGCGTGGAGTTTGCATGTTCTCCCCGTGCCTGCCGTGGGTTTCCTCCGGGCACTCCGGTTTCCTCCCACAGTCCAAAGACATGCAGGTTAGGTGGATTGGCGATTCTAAATTGGCCCTAGTGAGTGCTTGGTGTGTGGGTGTGTTTGTGTGTGTTCTGCGGTGGGTTGGCACCCTGCCCAGGATTGGTTCCTGCTTTGTGCCCTGTGTTGGCTGGGATTGGCTCCGGCAGACCCCCGTGACCTTGTGTTCGGGTTGGAAAATGGATGGATGGATGGATACTCTTTATGAAGGATGTCCAGGGACCTTTCATGACCACAGAGAGTCAATTTCACATCTCATCTGAAGGATGGTGCCATTTTTTTCAGCACAGTGTGTCCGTCACTGTGGGACACATACGGATCACCCAGTGTGCCCCCCACTTGCTGGCCTCACCAACACCGCTTCCCTTTTCCCAGACTGGCCGGGCCTGAACCTATTTAGCGTCAGGTGGATGACGTCTTCTGAAGTGCAGGTGGTACGGCTGCTCCCTCAAGGGCAGAATAAGTGCCATTAAATGCCGCAGTGTGGTCAGCGGCACCGCCTGGGTTGTGATGGGTAACCTGCAAAGGATCTGGGTTCAAATCCCACTTCATATACTCACATTTGGTTTGGTTTTTTTTCAACATTTAAGAATTTTCCTATCACTATTCTTATCATGGCCCCAAAACAGCCCTGGGTGATGCCACATTGTCCTCAGAATTATTTATTGAAAGTTGGGGTTCTTTGCACCAGAAAAAAAAAATAGAATGTGGCATACAGAGAAGCTATCCAATATGAAGGAATGCAACAACAAGTCTGGTAATGCACATCCATCTTAGCCATGCATTTTTTAAACCTGTGAATCCAGAATGGGCTCCCAGCAAGCATTGGGCACAAGTCCATCACAGGATGCCCACAAAGACATATCAGGGGGCTAATTTAGCATCGCCAATCTCCCTGACCGGCATGTCTCTTTGAACTGTGGGGGGGGGGGGCATCCACACAGACACGAGGAGAACATGCAAACTCCGCACAGGTGGCACACCCAGGTCTCCTTACACGTCAGCAGCCACCATTGTACCAACACAGCATACTGTAAATATTTACACACATTTCCTTTTAATACGGTGCACCTTTAAGCACTATTGTTAAAAGTACAAAGGTTTTAACTTTCTAATTTCTCACCAAGGCGTTCAGCTTGTAACATACACTGCAAACACGATGCCAGAGAATGCTGTCTTTTACGAAATCTCTCAGCAGCCAGGACTTGAACCCTGAGGGCATTAGCATGGCACCGTCATGCCCAGTAAAGTACAATAAATATTTACCTTCCCACCCGGGCAACTCCAAGGAGCTCAGTGAGCAACACAACACCATCGAAGGCAGAGCTTTTACTACATACCAAAAATCCACGGATACGTCACACACCGCCTTCACATTCACATTTCAAGCGTACACAGCACACTCTGTGAGCTCCTGTCCACCCCCATGATGAACGCACCAACGATACGTACCTCCGAATATGCAGCAGGATAAACTACACACAAAGGGGTCATTGCTGTCAAGTGTACAGAACACGGAATTTCTAACATATCTGTGCAAACCCAACATGCAGCCCTTATCACGTACGCATAGAAAATCACAAGCATTCTTTGAAAACGTCACGGTGCAGTCCGAGACCCCTTCATCCAAGTCAGGGTCACAGGGAGGCTGCCACCGATTTTGCCAAAAATAGTAAAGTGATAAGCAAGCGACTCATTTCTAAAAAAGAAAGAAAGCATAATATTTAGGATCGGAATTAGAGAAAGAGCAGCAACACGCCAGACGTACAGGGATGGCGGCACGGAATTGGAAAAATACATACAGTGTCCAGACTACTGGGCAATACAAAGTACTACTTGGATTTTGTTATGTTTATTGTTTTTGTGATTCTTTAGTTCATGATACATTATAAACTTTCTTGATAGCCTCTATAACAATATGAAACACATCTTAAATAATAAATGCTGTCTGCAGAATACAATCAATCAGATGAATACTCAGATATATTTAACTTTTTCCTTTCTTTCTTTTTATTTATAAACGAGACGCCTATTTCTGTACTATTTTTGGCAAAATCTGTGGCCTGCTTCTCTGTTGCTTTGATTTCTTTGTGCAGGTTTCACATTTTTCCTGGAATGACAGCATTGTACCATTAAGCCTATAAATTACCTAAATACACACTCAAATAACAAACACACACACACACACACACGTCTGTCCATTTTCCAAACCCGCTTTATCCCAAGTGGGGCCCCCAGGGGACACTGGTGCCTATTCCAGTGGGTACAGGACACAGGGCAGGAACAATACCTAGACAGGGCGCCAGTCCATCGCAGGGTGACAAAACACACACATACACACACACACCAAGGACAATTCAGCTTCACCAATCTGCCTGACCTGCATATCTCTGGACTGTGGGAGGAAAGTGGAGCATCTGGAGAAACCCATGTGGGTTTGCGAGGAGGACTACTTGTGATATGACATATACTGTATACATACACACACATGTTCATACATATTCATATATACTCACATATATCTAATATATGACCTGTATAAACTCATAAACTCAAGCTAAGCATAGAAGTCTACACATTTCCCTTGTACCTCTATGAACATAAAACACACATAAACAACACCTACACATCTTATGGATGAACATTTTGTGGTTTTAAAGAGTTTAAGATATCTCCACAGGAAGATCTTCACTCCTACTTAGATATAATATACATATAATCATACAAACAGACACATTATATCCCTCTCTCAGTACGCACTTACATAACACTGATATCCAACTAACACATAAAAACAAATCTATAAATTAGGGCTCTACTTTAAGTCTCTAATGATAAGTGCAATGCTCTGGTCAAATGGCTAGAGGGGACGCTGGAGAAAAAAAAAATCTGCAAAGGCTCTGAGGCCTAAAGACCCCCCAGCCTCCACCATGCACATTATATTTTATATATAAACACACACACACACACACATATACACTAACAGAACACACACTGTGTTCCTTCATACATGTGTATACAGCATATTATTTACAAATACAGGCACACTCACCTAAACAAATCACTTAAATACATACCATAATATATGTATGCATGTATGTGTGTGTATATACATGTACAGGGTGAGTCAAAATTATGTTAACACTAATGGTACTGCTATGTATGTACTTACATACAATATTTGTGGACAATTTATGTGCCACATATGGTACATGTGTTAACATGATGGCGAACAGGTTGAGACATCTCTGTAAATCATCTGGTACATAAGAAGTATATTTTATGAATAAATTGTTGTCGCCTTTCAAATGTTAACATAATTTTGACTCACCCTGTGTATTATATATGTGGTTGAAATAGTTTACTGTCAAATAATGCAAAGAGTACGCGACACGTGTTTCGCCCTAATTCTGGGCTTATCAGGCGTACGCACTCACTGCACCACCACCCATACAATCAGATTGTGATTCAGACTACGAATGCCATGAATATTACACACATATATATATATATATATATATATATATATATATATATATATATATATATATAATGTATATATACATCCATCCATTTTCCAACCCGCTGAATCCGAACACAGGGTCACGGGGGTCTGCTGGAGCCAATCCCAGCCAACACAGGGCACAAGGCAGGAAACAATCCCGGGCAGGGTGCCAACCCACCACAGGACACACACAAACACACCCACACACCAAGCACACACTAGGGCCAATTCAGAATCGTCAATCCACCTAACCTGCATGTCTTTGGACTGTGGGAGGAAACCCACGCAGACACGAGGAGAACATGCAAACTCCACGCAGGGAGGACCCGGGAAGTGAACCCAGGTCCCCCAACTGCGAGGCAGCAGCGCTACCCACTGCGCCACCCACGTACACGCACATATGTGTGTGTGTGTGTGTGTGTGTGTGTGTGCATACATATATAGATATATATATATTTTTTTTTTTTTTTTTTAATCATTTACTCATTTATTTTCCAAACTCGCTTTAACCCAAGCAGTGTCATGAGGAAGCTGGATTCTGGCTTCGAATCCCACTCGATATATTCAACTTTTTCTATAATTAATGCATTTTCCCCTCACTTCACTTTTGCTGTCATGACCCCAAGATGACCTGGGTGGTGCTACATTATCATTGGAATTCTTTATTGAAATGTAGGGGTTGTTTGCACCAAAAGGAAAAACAAAAAATATGGTACACAGAGAAGCTTTGCAATATCAACAGTGTGCTAAACGCCACTAAATCCGGGGGTAATAAAGTTTGGTAAAAATCTTTCTATCCATTCATTTTCTAAGTCCACTTGTCCTGAGCAGGACCCCATTAACACACACAGACACATCAGGGCCAATTTAACACCTCCAATCCATCTCACCCTGCATGTCTTTGGACTGTGGATGAAAACCTACATGGGCTTGCATAGAGGACCCAGGATATTAAATTTAAATGAATATGTTTATGTGCACTTACAATCTGTACACAGGCATATGCACAGAGTGTATCCATCCTCTGTACACACACACACACACACAAACACACCTCACGGTTACGAGGACTGTCAGCGCCACTCTGCCCTCCCCGCATACATGTCTGTGCGAGTCTACCTGTGTATTGTGTCACACGCACACACAGATCTGTCCCTGTTACACGCAGTATTTGTGTGTATACATCGCACGTACATTCTTACATACATCCACACACATTCTCTCTCTCTCGCCCCCTGCGTGCCGCATTTACACAAGTGTTTAAGCCGAGTGGCGGTGAGGGGGGTTCGTTGTGTTTTCCGCATGTGATGTCGTGTTGTCCGTTCTGCAGTGTGTCTGTCCATCTTGACCTGCGCTACATCTGGGTGAATGTCCTGTCTGTCTGTCTGTCGTGGGGTCATCTTCCATTGAAAGCGCTACTCTGTTGCTACAGGCGGTCGCGTGGTCTTTTCACGGCGGGAGCTCTGATCGGGTACTTTCTGCGCAGTGTACCCAGATGTGTGTGTTGTAGTCTGGTGCAATGGATTAAAGGCTCTGTGCACTCAGACCCGCGCTTGTTTCGACCATTTTCTCCCTAAGCCTTCCTAAAGCCCGTTGCCCCCCGGGAGGCAGTCAGAGAGGAGAGCCCGACTGCGGGGTGCCCTCTGCGCTTCTCCGCACACACGTGGATCCGCTCTTAAAGCGCGCACAGACACACACAAGCAAACACACACCGGTTTCTCTTTTTTTTGCTAAAAATGAAAGCTGCATAAAGATTCTCATAAGCGCTCACTTCCTCGTGCGGACTAGCCGAGCCACTCCGCTACCAGATGACCAGAAAAAAAAGGGGGGGGGTGCAGTCTGACGTGTGCTTACGACGTTCGGGATTCCGTCTGCTCCTAAACAATAAGCAGCAAAAATAAAATAAAAACTAATTGGAGTGCTTACCTTCACAGAGATAACCGGCCAGACCCCAGATGAAGTCGGTGCAGTGGTGGCAGAACGTGGGCTTAGTGAGGGTGACCTTTTTGAAGCTGTGCCCGGGGGCGCCGGACTGCGGCTTGGCTCTGGTGCCCGGGGATGGTTGCGTTTTCTTTCGGCCAGCCTGGGGACTCCCAGTCGGGCTGCCCCCCCTGGTGCTTCAGGCGGGCGCTCTCTGCCATGCTTCAAGATCTCCAGGACTTGTGCGTGCTCCGATTGCAAAACAGACAAAATTCGAAAGAGTTTACACAACCATTAGCAACAGCGAGCTAGCCTTCCAGTCTTCACGCCATCGCGAACACCAATGAGATCCTTGAGCAGAATGCAAAGAGAGTGAGTGAGTGAGTGAGTGAGAGAGAGAGAGAGAGAGAGAGGGAAGGTAAATACAGGAAATAATATCAGGACTCGAATGCCAAGCAGTGGAGAAATGTCAGCGATGTGCGGCGTGTCTCCACGGTAAGCGCGCGGCTCCAGCTCCGCTCCGCATTTTCCACTTGCCGAAGACGGCCGATTACGTACATCGACCAAAAAATAAATAAATAAATAAACAATCCGGCAACTAAAGGCAAGTCTTGTCCAAGAAAACAAACCAGACGATGAAAACAGTAATAATGGTAACAAAACTTCAGTCTGTATTATCGCTTGGCAGCCCAAGGAGGTGCACACCGATCGGGTTACAGGTAGGTGTGATTGGAATGAACCTCTCGCCGCCCCCTTACCGCAAAAAGGTGACACCCCCGCTCTTCGAAGTGAAAGATCGGCTGGGGTGATGGCACGCGCGTCCTCTTCCTTTGCGGGTTCATTGCTCGGTTAAGCCATGCAGTTCGAAAAAAGAAACGCGTTTGGTTTCGTTCTTCCTTTTTTTTTTTCAAAACACAGACTTGACAATTCGAAGCAAAAGCGGAGGCGTCTTTAGAAAGCCTTGGAGCAGCTCGTCAAAAAAAAAAAAAATAATAATAAAAAACAACAAGGGAAGAGAAAAGTGAGTCCTGCTGGATCCCTGATTAGCGCTTTGAAGCGGAGCAAAGAAATGGCGTAGTCCGAACGAAAAGAAAACGGAAGAATCCGTTGGCCTACAATTGGGGCTCCCAGCCGCCTGGAAAAGTGAGGCGAAGAGACAGACACACGCGCGCACAACTTCCGCCAGCAGCAGCCGTCTTCCCCTGCGTTGCGCTCTATGGCTCGGCCGGCGGAGACAGAACTGCGGGCTGGAGAATCCCCCCTGAACAACAGGTCCGGGGAGGGCACACGAGCAAAGGGGGGGGGGGGGGGATTTTCAACTCTGTGTACCGTACAGCAGGGAAGCCAATCCATCATCCATCATGGTGACCATCAGAAAGAAAAGTGATGCCCTGAAATCCACCGTGACGGATTAACTGATTAAAATGTACCCCTCTGTAAATCGCATTATAGCGATGTGCCTTTCGCACGTTAAACCGGCGCAGATTTAACGTGGCTGATTATTTCGACTCTGCTTTTCTTTTACGCTCTCCGAGATTTGAAGGTGTTGGATCGAATCGGTGGGCCCTTTTCACCGTCACGAGCAAACTTTATTTTATATAGCACCTTTCAATTGCGAATACTTATTTAAGTCCATCCATCCATCCATTTTCCAACCCGCTGAATCCGAACACAGGGTCACGGGGGTCTGCTGGAGCCAATCCCAGCCAACACAGGGCACAAGGCAGGAACCAATCCCGGGCAGGGTGCCAACCCACCGCAGGACACACACCAAGCACACACTAGGGCCAATTTAGAATCGCCAATCCACCTAACCTGCATGTCTTTGGACTGTGGGAGGAAACCCACGCAGACACGGGCAGAACATGCAAACTCCACGCAGGGAGGACCCAGGAAGCGAACCCAGGTCCCCAGATCACCCAACTGCGAGGCAGCAGCGCTACCCACTGCGCCACCGTGCCGCCCCTTATTTAAGTCGCTTTGATAAAAAAAAAAAAGTTTGATTTAGTAAACTACCCAAATTTTATTGTTCATAAGAAGTGTAACGATTTTCTTCATGAGATTTGCAGTAGTGCTTGAAGTGGACCAGTACTCAGCCATTCGCTGTACACTTGCAACATAAGGTGCTTTCCCACTGCAGAAATGTTTTTTTCAGGAACCTGTGACTATTTAGAAACTAAAAGTGTTGTAGCATTTTTTTTCAAACTCCTTCTCCAGGTTATGTACCATTAATTCAGCCAAGAGATATAGTGGGTGGGACTCGGGCGATGAATTGTGCTGATTGGTTGACCACAAGCACTGGCGTCATCTTGTAAGTATGTTGGTACTTTGAACTTTGATGAATTATCGGTGTCGGTGGAGCACCAACACTTCACACCTCATCACTCTGCCTTCCTGGTGCAGAATTCCATGCACCACATTGAAACAATAGGGCACAGGCAGGGAGGTTCCCCAGTCGAGATTAGACAAGAGTCCCGTGGATTATGATGTTTGCTGATGACATTGTGATCTGTAGTGATAGTAGGGAGCAGGTTGAGGAGAGCCTGGAGAGGTGGAGATATGCCCTAGAGAGGAGAGGAATGAAGGTCAGTAGGACCACCAAGACAGAATACATGTGTGTAAATGAGAGGGAGGTCAGTGGAATGGTGAGGATGCAGGGAGTAGAGTTGGCAAAGGTGGATGAGTTTAAATACTTGGGATCAGCAGTACAGAGTAATGGGGATTGTAGAAAATGGGGATTGTAGAAGAGAAGTGATAAAGAGAGTGCAGGCAGGGTGGATGGGTGGAGAAGAGTGTCAGGAGTGATTCGTGACAGACGGATATCAGCAAGAGTGAAAGAGCTGGTCTCACTACCGTCCTGTAGACCTTCCATGTTATATGGGTTGGAGACGGTGGCACTGACTAGAAAGCGAGAGACGGAGCTGGAGGTGGCAGAGTTAAAGATGCTAAGATTTGCATAGGATGTGACGAGGATTAGAAATGAGGACATTAGAGGGTCAGCTCAAGTTGGATGGTTGGGAGACAAAGTCAAAAAGGTGAGATTGCATTGGTTTGGACATGTGCAGAGGAGAGATGCTGAGTATATTGGGAGAAGGGTTCTAAGGATAGAGCTGCCAGGGAAGAGTAAAAGAGGAAGGCCTAAGAGAAGGTTTATGGATGTGGTGAGAGAGGACATGCAGGTGATGGGTGTAACAGAGCAAGATGAAGAGGACAGAAAGATATGGAAGAAGATGATCCGCTGTGGCAACCCCTAACGGGAGCAGCCGAAAGAAGAAGTAGTTCCTGCAATGGGAAAGCGCCAATTCAGTATGGACACATTTTTGTGAATTGTCATGGGGGAGCCCATCCCAAATGTGTTTCAATCGAATGTTGATGTATCCTGGTACTGAAAGCGTCAATGCCGCACATCCCCAGGTCTTCGCTCACTGTCTAAGTTTCATTGTACGGCACCTTTTCTTAACATACTGTTACTGAGCACCAGAACCGCTTCCTTAATCTTTAAGGGTGACCCCAACCTCAACTCTTTTTGAATCTCACTGTATCACCATAAAATTTAGCTCCCCCAGTAGTTTGTTTCCATTGGGTAGAAAGTATATAATAAATAGGAACAGTTGCATCAGTTATTTAAAATATTAAAATGTGTGCTTCAATTTAAATGTTTAAATTCTAAATATTCCCGCTTGTATGGAAATTGGTCATCTTTCAGCTGCTGATAGAGGTCCACAGAGGGCTAGGTCCCTAGTAAAAGATCCAAAATAATATACTCCTCATCACTTACCCCGAAATAGTCTAAAATATATAGCACCCTGATGTGTGGAGTACAAGCATAAGGAAGCTATTCTGAAGCTTTATAACACACTGGTGAGGCCTCATCTGGAGTACTGGGTGCAGTTTTGGTCTTTGGTCTACAAAAAGGACATAGCAGTGCCGGAAAAGGTCCAGAGAAGAGCAACTAGGCTGATTCGGGGGCTACAGGGGATGAGTTATGAGGAAAGATTAAAAGAGCTGAGCCTTTACAGTTTAAGCAAAAGGAGATTAAGAGGAGACCTGACTGAAGTGTTTAAAATTATGAAGGGAGTTAGACCAGTAAATCGAGACTGTGACTTTAAAATAAACATTGCTTTATGTTTGAAATTTGTCATTTTTAATCTGGGGGTGCTGGCTCTTAGAGGGTTAGGACCACCGGTAAAGACACATATCAAAAATATATTTGTGATCAGCAACCTCGAAACAGCATAAAATGACACTCCACAAGTCTGTATTACCGATCCCCAATTTTTCAAAGTTTTGTGAAAAGGAGTAACTTTGATCCCTCGTATCCCCTCAAGCGGTGAACCCTTTGGGTGGGTTGATGTAGCCTGCACCAATTCAAGTCCTTCTGATTGTTTTAGCTGCAGACACCCATTGGATTACTCTTTATCATAAGGGTGTAATTTCCTGCACAAAGTATGCTCCAAAATGGCCTAAAAAGTAATGTTTTTTTGGGGGGTCTAGAAGCACGGGTGTTGAGCTCCAGTCCTGGAGGTCCACAGTGGCAGCAGGTTTTCTTTCTAACCATCGGACCAGTTTTTGCTGCTTATTACCCTCTTTTGCTTTAGTTTTAATTAACCTGACTCAGGCCCCTTAGTTGTCTCTTCTTCCTTAAATAGCAGCCAAACAATAATGAGACGGGCGGCATGGTGGCGCAGTGCTAGCGCTGCTGCCTCGCAGTTAGGAGACCCAGGTTCACTTCCTGGGTCACTTCCATGTGGAGTTTGCATGTTCTCCCCGTGTCTGTGTGGGTTTCCTCCCACAGTCCAAAGACATGCAGGTTAAGTGCATTGGCGATCTACACAGTCTAACCCCCCCAGCCCCTGGACTTCCTTCTATCCATCAATTGTGAATATCTAAATAATATTGATAATAACTGTGCAATATCTGTATACTGTACAATATAATTACTCTCAGGGTCCAACATCCACTACTCACTGCACATGATCATCATAATTGTGCAATATTTTAAATAATGTGCAATAACCCAGTAGTGCAATAGTTATTTATTCTTTCCTTATGTATATAGCGTCACAGAACTTTTTTTTGCAACTTTTTGCACCATTTGTTTTTTTATTTGTTGTGTTTTACATATGTGTTTGCACTGGCGGAGCTGCTTTTAATCTCATTGTACATGTGTATAGTGACAATAAAAGGCATTCTATTCTATTAAATTGTCCCTAGTGTGTGCTTAGTGTGTGTGTTTTTGTGCCCTGTGGTGGGCTGGCACCCTGACTGGGATTTGTTCCTGCCTTGCACACTGTGTTGGCTGTGGTAGGCTCCAGCAGACCCCCATGACCCTGTGTTAGAATATAGCGGGTTGGAAACTAACTGACTGACAATAATGAGACTCAAAACAAGCCGCCACATGACCAGCTCACCTGTGCCCATCACACAAATTCTGAAAATTAAAAAAGGTCTTACTAAAGGTTGATCTCTCAGGTCACCAAAACATGTGTTCTTAGAAAAAACAGAAAAATGAACAGTTTTAGAAATGTCTGCTGTGGCAGAATGAGAGCAGCAACAAGCCATGGAAATATAAAACGAGTTTAATTAACAGCAAAAATCAGCTTCTCATTAAGAGACTGGTTGGGGTGAAATTGGTTGGAGTTTGAAATCCCAGTTTAGCTGGTCATCTGTTGGCTCGTTTCACATCTCATTTCTGTTTGGCTGCCATCTATCTTACTAAACCACAGTTAATTTATGCACGGCGGACGCACTGAGGTGCATGCGCACTGCGGCCTTGGCGCCCGCCCCAGAGTCAAACGCACGCATGTGCACTGCGGCCTTGGCGCCCACCCCAGAGTTCAGAGTCAAAAGCAGCGGCTTCCCAACACGTGGCTGCGCCCGCCCCAGAGTCAAATGCAGCGGCTTCCCAGAGTCAGTAGGTGGCGCCTAAATGACACAACGTGCTGCGCCGTGGCGCCCGCCCCAGAGTCAAATGCAGCGTCTTCCCAAAACGCGGCAGCTTCCCAGAGTCAGTAGGTGGCGCCCAAACAACACAACCTGTACAGTCATGGATACAAACAATGAACGAAGGCGCCCACACAAAGAAACCGCTTTAGTTCAAACAAGGGGGCTCCGCCCCCTGCTCGCTTTGCTCGCCTACCCCCGGCGTTGGGTATCCTGAAATACATTAGTCGACCCAAGCAGCACATTATTCCTAACTTCACTCCGCAGTAGTGCCACTCACAATATGGCGGTGACGCCTGTGCCTTGACTCCGCAGTAGTGCCACTCACAATATGGCGCTGACGCCTGCGCCTCCCGTACTTTATGGACCCGTGGGGCCTCCGTAGCCTCTTCCGTTTGAATCTGGGCTGCAGCGCAGAGTCCTCTTTTTTGTGTGGCTGTCGGTAGTCGTTAGCCATGGACGCGTTGTTGCTTCATTTCTCATTCACGTCAGTTGAGCTCTTTCGTTTTTGGGCCGTGACTCCTTCGTGCGCGGTGGATACAACTTCGCGTGCGGTTTATGAGATGCGCGCTGTACGCGCCTGCGCAGTACGTCTCATGGTCCCATCGCCGTGTCCCTGCGTCCATGCCATCCGGTTTACCATTGTCGGTTAGTAATATGGATAGGGTTATTGAATTAAATGGAAACTTTACCATGCCTACTACCTGTGAACTACACCTCAGGTGAAGCGTGCACGCCAGGTTGTACAGCCGCCCACACCACCGCATATACCCTCCATGATATTTCATCACGCAGCGGCTTCCCACCGAGGCGCATATTGTGCCGTTGCACACGTCCCACAGTCAAACGCAGCAGCTTCCCAGAAGTCAGTAGGTGGCGCCCAAACAACACAACCTGTACAGTCATGGATACAAACAATGAACGAAGGCGCCCACACAAAGAAACCGCTTTAGTTCAAACAAGGGGGCTCTGCCCCCTGCTCGCTTTGCTCGCCTACCCCCGGCGTTGGGTATCCTGAAATACATTAGTCGACCCAAGCAGCACATTATTCCTAACTTCACTCCGCAGTAGTGCCACTCACAATATGGCGGTGACGCCTGTGCCTTGACTCCGCAGTAGTGCCACTCACAATATGGCGCTGACACCTGCGCCTCCCGTACTTTATGGACCTGTGGGGCCTCCGTAGCCTCTTCCGTTTGAATCTGGGCTGCAGCGCAGAGTCCTCTTTTTTGTGTGGCTGTCGGTAGTCGTTAGCCATGGACGCGTTGTTGCTTCATTTCTCATTCACGTCAGTTGAGCTCTTTCGTTTTTGGGCCGTGACTCCTTCGTGCGCGGTGGATACAACTTCGCGTGCGGTTTATGAGATGTGCGCTGTACGCGCCTGCGCAGTACATCTCATGGTCCCATCGTCGTGTCCATGCCATCCGGTTTACCATTGTCGGTTAGTAATATGGATAGGGTTATTGAATTAAATGGAAACTTTACCATGCCTACTACCTGTGAACTACACCTCAGGTGAAGCGTGCACGCCAGGTTGTACAGCCGCCCACACCACCGCATATACCCTCCATGATATTTCATCACGCAGCGGCTTCCCACCGAGGCGCATATTGTGCCGTTGCGCACGTCCCACAGTCAAACGCAGCAGCTTCCCAGAAGTCAGTAGGTGGCGCCCAAACAACACAACCTGTACAGTCATGGATACAAACAATGAACGAAGGCGCCCACACAAAGAAACCGCTTTAGTTCAAACAAGGGGGCTCTGCCCCCTGCTCGCTTTGCTCGCCTACCCCCGGCGTTGGGTATCCTGAAATACATTAGTCGACCCAAGCAGCACATTATTCCTAACTTCACTCCGCAGTAGTGCCACTCACAATATGGTGGTGACGCCTGTGCCTTGACTCCGCAGTAGTGCCACTCACAATATGGCGCTGACGCCTGCGCCTCTCGTACTTTATGGACCCGTGGGGCCTCCGTAGCCTCTTCCGTTTGAATCTGGGCTGCAGCGCAGAGTCCTCTTTTTTGTGTAGCTGTCGGTAGTCGTTAGCCATGGACGCGTTGTTGCTTCATTTCTCATTCACGTCAGTTGAGCTCTTTCGTTTTTGGGCCGTGACTCCTTCGTGCGCGGTGGATACAACTTCGCGTGCGGTTTATGAGATGTGTGCTGTACGCGCCTGCGCAGTACGTCTCATGGTCCCATCGCCGTGTCCCTGCGTCCATGCCATCCGGTTTACCATTGTCGGTAATTATTATTGAATTAAATGGAAACTTTACCATGCCTACTACCTGTGAACTACACCTCAGGTGAAGCGTGCACGCCAGGTTGTACAGCCGCCCACACCACCGCATATACCCTCCATGATATTTCATCACGCAGCGGCTTCCCACCGAGGCGCATATTGTGCCGTTGCGCACGTCCCACAGTCAAACGCAGCAGCTTCCCAGAAGTCAGTAGGTGGCGCCCAAACAACACAACCTGTTCACTACACTTGGTCTAATCCACTGTGCCAGTAATACAGATCACATAACGGTCACAGACTCAAACCCAGTGGCTTCCCCGACTCAGTGGCTGGCACACAAACACCACAATCTGTAAACTACACTTGCTGTGCTCCACTCTGCCAGCAGTCGGTGTCAGCAAAGGCAACAGAATCACGTCTCCACAAAACGAAACCGCTTTAGTACAGATATGCTTATTGAATTAAATGACACTTCCCCAGACGCACCCACCCTCCATGATATGTCATCCATCCAGATATCGGACAGATCAGAAACTGATTGCCATTCTTGGATTTCCGATTCGCTAGCGAATCGCGGGCTTACTAGTTTAATAAAGAAAGGAATCAATTCAGAGGACTGAATCCTTAAACACGGGGCTATTAAAATGAAGGGAAAAGGAGTTAATGAGCAGTGAAAACTGGTCACTGATTAGGAAAAGGGTTAGAATGAAAACCTGCAGTCCACCAGGCCCTCCAGAGTTCAACATCCCTGGTAGAGGTTTTGCATTACTACACATCAAGGCGAGTTGAATGGTGTATTATATGTGGGGGGGCTTCTCATACTGGTGAGTCAGGAGGTGTCAGAAAAAAAAAGAAAACAGCAAGTGATTTTAAAGCGTCCAGAAGTAAATCTTAAAAATTACAAAAACATAAATGAATGCAGTCCCAGGGCGCTTCAGATGTCCAGTAGATTCTTGCTCTCCACCAGTTCCATTCCCACAGTTTCGCTATTACAAAAGTGTAACCCATTTTACGACACCAATCGTTTAATTTAATTTTAATTTAATATGCTTTGCTAATCCACTAGTGGAAATTGACAGCCAGGCATAGTCCAAAAAAAATTCTGAGAGGCCTATCGTGCAGTAGCAAAGCGTGTGATTGGACAATAACAGGCCTGTGAGGCTCATAGATGTCCGGTGGCTAAACGTGCGGTACACCGAGTGGATCGACGTCTGTCTACTCGGCACTGAGAGGCATAAGTTAAGTGTTGAACTCCATTTCTCATGGGAACTTCAGGTTTGCAATTATCCCCTGTGGCGGACACCCAGCAGGGATTGCCCTGTAATGGAAGTACTTGGGGAGAGGGCATTTTCAGGACAATACCTCCCCCAGAACACAAGAGGGCAACCCCCCTGGCTCACAGCGGGCTACGGATTTAGAGCAGCTCAACCCTACTGGGGCCGATAGCCACCGCCAGGGGGCGCCTGAACAGTTTCTGAGCCCAGGGTTGCAGCCCTTCCGCCACACCCGGAAGTGCTGCCAGAAAAAGTTCTGAGAGCACCTAGAGCCCTATTAAAGGGGCCGCCTCGCTCCATTCGAGGAGCCAGAGTCGGGAGGAGGAAGACGAAGCTTGCTGGCAGACTCGGAGAGAGAGAAGAAAGGATTGTGATTGTGCTCTGTAGTGCAGAGTGAAGGGAAAGTGCTGCCCCACTTAAAATAAAATGTGCATGCTGGACAATATTTGTGTCTGCCTGTCTGTGTCGGAGTTAAGGGGGCTATACGCTTCCCAGGTTCCATACCCCCATGAACAAGAAATTCCCAGTCAATGTGGGTCATAAGCTTACACTGGTTAAATCACTGCACGCATCACCCCTCGCTAATACCGATGGGATTGCTCGTGGTGTCTAGCGGGGTGTTTAGAAGATGATTGAACTCGACTATAGAGGAAGTAACGGGGTTTCAGGAGGTGAACTTGCAGAAGGATCATTACCGAGCCTCGAGAGGTGAGAATGCAGGTTTGGCACGTCTGTCCGACCACATCCGCTCCTGCCTATCCCACCATGCCATTGTCTCACAGGAAACAATCCCCACTCGTTCCATAGGATCATTGCTTCACTATCTGTAGGTTTCCATATCTTTTCAGGACCATGACCTGCAGATAATAAGAATTGACTGTAAATGAGATAATCATTTTCATATTTGCACAAAGTGCGTTCTGTTAAGTGGCATACAAATGACACATAGTAAGCTGAATGAACTGACAAACTGGTATAAAAGGAAATATATTCAGTTAGGCCTGGGCCCACTCACTGTAGCATAAGGGGCAAGTGTGGTGAGGCTGAAATGGAGAGGGGGCCAGCTGCTGAAAAAAGACGCCCTCGCAGTCAGAAACCTGAATGATAACCAGAGATGGGAGTTCTTTATCACAACTGTACCAACAGCAACTGTGACTGCTCTTTATCTGAAGCCAAGCTGTTCTTTTCTTTCTTTCTGTTTAGTCATTCTGGCATGTATCTGAGAGAGGTTTTGTTTTTTGTCATAATTTTCATCCATCTATCCATTTTCTACTGCTGGTCCAGGTCAGTCAGAGAGCAGAAGTATCAGCAAAGTTGCCCAGACATTCCTTTATCTCCTCCAAATCCTCCGTGGAGGCAATGCGGTCTTCTCAGGCCAGCTGGGGGATTTAAAGTCTGCCCCAAGGTCTCCTTCCAGTTGGACAAAACACCTCCACAGGGACGCATTCAGGAAGTATCCAAATCAGATGTCCAGACTACTTCAACTGGCTTCTTTTGATGTAAAGGAGTTGTGGATCAACATTCAGCTCCTCTTGAATGTCTGTGGTCCTCACCCCCTCTCTAAGGCAGTTTGTCAGTATTTGTTTGTTTGTTAATTTGTTTATGAAGCTTCTGTAAAAAGCCAAATTTCCCACTGGTGGCAAATAAATATCTATCTTATAGTGCCTTTTCTATCTATCTATCTATCTATCTACAGTATCTATTATATAGTGCCTTACATTTCTGTGTATCTGTCTGTAAAGCGGGTTGGATAATGGATGGATGGATAGATAGATAGATAGATAGATAGATAGATAGATAGATAGATAGATAGATAGATAGATAGATAGATAGAAAATGCACTATATGATAGATGGATAGATAGATAGAAATGTAAGGCACTATATGATAGATAGATAGATAGATAGATAGATAGATAGATAGATAGATAGATAGATAGATAGATAGATAGATAGATAGATAGATAATGCCTTACATTTCTATCTATCTATCTATCTATCTAATATAACTACAGGGTCACGGGGGTCTGCTGGAGCCAATCCCAGCCAACACAGGGCACAAGTCAGGGAACAAATTCTGGGCTGGGCGCAAGCCCACCGCAGGACACATACACTCACACACATACACAACCCAAGCACACACTAGGGACAATTTAGAATCGCCAATGCACCTAACATGCATGTCTTTGGACTGTGGGAGGAAACCCACACAGACACGAGGAGAACATGCAAACTCCACGCAGGGAGGACCCGGGAAGCGAACCCAGGTCTCCTTACTACGAACAGCAGCGCTACCACTGCGCCACCGTGCCTCCCTCTATCTATCTACAGTATCTATCTATTATATAGTGCCTTATATTTCTGTGTATCTATTATATAGTGCCTTTCATCTATCTATATATCATATAGTGCCTTTTCTATCTATCTATCTATCTATCTATCTGAGTGCCTTTTCTATCTATCACGTAGTGCCTTTTCTATCTATTTTATATACTTTGTTTTTTTTGTTAATTTTGAGTTATTACTCTTTCATATTTTTATGATATTTCTGTCAATTTCACTTATTAGTTCATATTTGTAATTTCTCTCTTTAATATGCCACCATTCTGTTTCATTTGTGGGTGGACCCCTAGGAGGCGGGGCTACCCTGACATCACTGCTGCTGGGTCCTCCTTCTGGCTTTGTGTTCTCAGTTATGGGAAAGGTGCGATAATAAATAAGATTATCAGTAATGCTCTGACTTCCTCTATTTTTGCTTATTCATTACACTTAATTGTTTCTGATCTCCAAATAAATTTAGTTTTATACTAAAGACACTGATAATTTTGTTGATATGTTTAGTCATCAAGCAAGGAGCCATGTGAAATTCACAGAGCTGCCAGTTTATTAGGTACACCCACACCTTCCCAGAAGTTCTACATTTCAACACGTTATACATCGTGTGATGGTGGTTTGTGGTACAAAGCAAAAATGGAGGATCTCTAGAAGGGGCAAAGACACATTTTTTTCTTGATTTACCACTGTACTCCACCGTTTAAAATTACAAATCTAGTAATTCAGACGTGATTGAAGTGCACTTTGCAGACTTTCATTTAAGGAGATTTGCATACATTACGGTCACAGCATGTAGAAATGACAACACTTTTTCTACACAGTCTCTCCATTTCGGGACACAGTAATGGCAGGTCAATTAAAGCCGTTGTCATATTTAGGACTTTGTCACATATCCCTCATGTGCAATGACTACCTGAGGTCTGCGATTCACAGATATCAGCAGCTGCTGAGGATCTTCTCTGGTGATACTCTGCCTATCCTGTAATGCAGCCACCTTCAGATTCTGCTTGTTTCGGGGGCTTGTCTCCTTAAGTTGTCTCTTCAGCAAATGGAAGGCCTGCTCAGTTAGATATAAATCGGGGGACTGGCCTGGTCATTCAAGAATTTTCCAGGTTTTACCCTTGAAAATCTCTTGTGTAGCCTCAATAGTATGTTTGGATCATTATCTTGTTGTAAGATGAAGTGCCGTCCAGTGAGTTTGGAGGCCTTTACTGGAACTTGAGCAGATCAGATGTTTCTCTACACCTCAGAATTCACTGTGCCACTGCTGTCAGCATCTCCATCATCAATGAAGAGAAGTGCGCCAGGATCTGTGGCAGCCATACATGCCCAAGCCACAACACCCCCACCGCTATGTTTAACAAATGAGGTGGTCTAATTTGGATCTTGGGCAGTTCCTCTTTTTGTCTCCACACTTTGCTTTTTTCATCACTCCAATGAGCTTTATCTTTGTCTTGTCTATCCATAAGATCTTTTCCCAGAATTCTTCAGGTTTTTAAGTCCTTTTTCATAAACTAATCTGGCCATCCTGTTTTGGTGGCTATCTAGTGGTTTGCATCTTGCAGTGTGGCCTCTGGATTTCTGTTCATAAAGTCTTCTATCTATTATATAGTGCCTTTCCTATCTATCTATCTATCTATCTATCTATCTATCTATCTATCTATCTATCTATCTATCTATCTATCTATCTATTATATAGTGCCTTTCCTATCTGTCTATTATATAGTGCCTTTCACACATCTATCTATCTATCTATCTATCTATCTATCTATCTATCTATCTATCTATCTATCTATCTATCTATCTATCTATCTAGTAATGAACAACTTACAAACAAGTCATTCTTTTTAGACTGATAGCATTTTATTTGTCTCAAAGGGAAAATTTAGATTTTACAAAAGCTCAATAAACAGAAATATTCTATCAAGCAACAGTAATGCCCTAAAATGCACAGAAGACAGTGCCCAAGCACAGTAACTATCCAGTCCTTTCTTTTCACTTTTCTTCTTCCTTTCTCTTTGATCTCTCCCATCGCCTCCACTCCACTTCCCATCTCTGGCTCCTGGAGTAGTGGCGGTTGACTCCTTTTATAGAGCACCCAGAAGCACTCCAGGTGTCCAATGATCTTTTTCCGGCAGCACTTCCGGGTGTGGTAGAAGTGCTGCACAAAAGGGCTCAGCCGTTTCTGCAACGCCCCCTGGTGGCGCCCACGGAACCCAACAGGCCTGCTCCAAACTCCAACTCCCAAGTAGCCCTGTGGGAGTTTGAGGCACCGCTATATCCCAAGGGGCTGCCATCTATCGCTCCAGGGGAGGTAATGCCCCGAATATGTTCTTTCCCCTGGTCCTTCCACTATAGAGGTGTCCTGACCATCCGCCCCACTCTATTGTCCGGTTGAGGGTTTGTTCCTGCTTTGCAACCCACAAGTATTAAGTGAGCAGAGCAGAAAACAGGGGAAATAAGGGGATGGATTGGTGTCCACTATCTCTAGCTCTATTCAGATGGGACATGCTTGTAAATCTACTGTTACCACAATGTCAGTAATTTTTACCATGGATTCTCATGAGCGTATTATGGTTATACCAGTAACGGCGCACTGCACACAGGATAAAGTGCAGTGAATACACTTGACTTGAGCATTCATAATTTTCTCTTTTTCTCTGTATGTTTAGCATTCGGTTGCTCAGAGGTTGATGCACTTTCTGCTTCCTGAGCTGCTCTTCTTTTCTCCACCCTAGCGGCCCGCATCTTCTCTTCTTTCATCGGCATCTTTTCATGTTAAAACTGATTGAGTGTTTGTGTTGTAATTACTTAGTATGTTTTCTTTAATTTATCACTTAAGCTGGCACTTAAGTCTTCAATCTGCCTTAAGAATGATTTAAGATATGAAGAGGTAGGGGAAGTGACGGCAAAGGCGGTAGGGATAAGAACGACGCCTGTATGCATGCGCTGCCCTGCTGGCCGCTGCCAAGAGTTGGTTGTACAATAAAGTAAAAATAAAAAGAGGAATAACTTTGAAGGTCAATCATCACCTCAAAAGCGGACAGTAGACGTCACATAGTATATGCACACCAAATTTTAGGTCAATAGGTCAAACGGTTTGCGAGCTACAGGTGATTTAAAATCCTGGACAGACAAACGGACAGCCACGGTAGGGTATTATATAAGAAGATTTACTATATGTTATATTTTTCGATTTTGATAAATACAGTGAATTCAGAAAGTATTTAGACCTGTTCAGTTTCTTTACATTTTATTGTGTTGTAAATTTACTTCTAAATGGATAAATCTGACATTTTTTCCCATCAGTCTTTACTCGGTAAGCCATAATGACAAAGTGAAAACTTGTTTTCTGAACGGTTTGCAAATTTATTAAAAATCAAAAACTGAAATCTCACACTCATAAAGCATTCATACCCTTAATTTGGTACTTTGTAGAAGTCCATTTGGCAGGAATTACAGCTTTGAGTCTACTTTGTTAAGTCTCCATAAGATATGTACACCTGGATTTGGGCCATTTATCCCATTTTTTCTGGCAGATCCTCTCAGCCTCCATTAGATTGGATGGGAAGTATCTGTACACGGCCATCTTCAGATCTCTGTACAGATGTTCTATGGGTTTTGGCTGGGCCACTCAACGACACTCAGAAACTTGTCCTGAGGCTCCTCTAGCGTTGTCATGGCTCTATGTTTCAAGTCATTGTTGTGCTGAAAGGTGAAGTGCCACCCCAGTCTAAAGTCACATGCTCTCGGGGGCAGGTTTATTTCAAGCACCTTTTTGTATTTGGCTGCATTCATCTTTCCCTCAATTCTGACCAGACTCCCTGTCCCTAACGCTGAGAAGACCCCATAACATGATGCTGCGACCATGATGCTTCACCATAGAGATGGTATTTGACAGGCAATGAGTAGAGCCTGGTCTTCTCCAGACATAGTGCTTGGAGTTCTGCCCAAAGAGTTCAATTTTCTCTCATTAGACCAGGTAATCTTTTTCCTCATGCTCTCAGACTACTACTGGGCTGTCATATGTGTTACTCAAGAGTGGCATTATCAAATTCACTGAAATTAACCGCATATCATTTATTAGTTTAAGGCATCCGATTGTAATCAACATGTAACAATATAATGGTCCACGGAGTTGCCAAACTATTCCAAATACTATAGCTGCTTTAGAATTGTTACTCTCACTGCATCACTCAGAGTATTTCAAACCCACTGTATCTGAGTGTGGAATCACAGCTCTACAGCAGCTGATTGGAAAGAGAATTATTGGAATACAGCATCTAACACACGCTGCCTCAGCCATGCACACAATCTATTTGAACTTCTCCCATACAGCAATTGCTTCAGAGCCTTTCCTGTAGGGACCTCGAGGTTCAGAAACAGTTTCATCCCAAGAGCTCTAAACACACTCCATCAGTCCATTAAGTGCTCCTGGAAGAACTGTTTGTACTTATAAGTACAATCAGCTCACTGCAAACTTGCACTAGAGTTGTAATATTACACAACATGAGCCACTTTATGAACCATTTGCACTGTCTGCACTACATGTACATGTATATTGTACTTATGCTTTCATATTGTATATTTTTCATCGTATTATTATTATTGTTATGTTATCATTTCACAGGAAAATAAGTTTATGGAGGATTTGCATATTGAATCTCATTGTACCATACAATAACAATAAAGGAATTCAATTCAATTCAATAGAAGAGAGCGCATATTTACAGGTGATGATGACTGGCTTCTAAGTCGATTTAGATTTCCAAGCGCTATCTTCTTGGAGCTCTTGATATCATTTTTAAGGTGAAATGCAGTAAAGTATATATATTACATTATACAAATACATTTTTAACTTCATTTAAAAAATGTATACTGTTATTAATTAAATGTGTGGACACAGTGGACAGCGGTAGTGATGAACTGATGAACTGTTCAGGGATTATTCCTGTCTCGTGCTGTATTTTTGCTGGGGCTGGCGCAACACTGGATGGATAGATGGAAAGAGTAATTAAACATGTACTACGAAGATATTTCAGTGTTCCTTAAAAGTTTTGAAGAATCGGCGTTCTAAGTTTACAGATGGCTTTACATCTATTACAGAGCTGATTGTGTGGCGATTGGTTACTTGGAGAAAGAAAAGGAAGGACAGGAATTGGGGGTTAGTACATTTGACAGTACTGCTGCAATAAATTATTTAATCGAAGGTCGCGCACGGTGCAGCAAGCATCTCGCAGGAGGCAGAAACAATCTCTGGATGGGGCACCAGCTCGTCACTGCCATTGTGCCACCGTGCCCCCATGTTTAATAACATGCTTTAACTCCTATCATAATGAAAATAATATCAAGTATACATCTTAGTATTTAAATTGTTCACAGAGTTGTAATATCATGAATGTAACGAATTCTATGTCCTGTCGGCCTAAGAGAAAGATCATTTAAGAAGCACGTAGTGATTCACACACATAGAGCACATAGAAGAACACATACATAACAAAGCATTTAATGTGCAACTTTAGTTATGATGGGGTTTGAGAAACTAGTAAATTGAACAATTTTAAGATTAACTTTATGATGTTCTACTTTATTGACAAAATAAACTACATGATTAAAGTGGAAATTTCGAGATTAAAGTTGACATTTCAACTTTTTTTTTCCACTGTGTCCCTATTTTTTTTTTCTTTTCTCTGTACCCTAATAAACTTTTGTATGACTCTCAGACAGTGGGCTACGACTCGCCTTCTCAAGGCGACTTAGATATCTGAAAACTTCTTTATTTCGGGCACTGTGCAACTTTGTGAACTTGAATTTTTGAGTTTCTCCGACATTCTATGTCATTCGATCAACTTCCTTTTGTTGTTTATACTACTGCTTAAACCAACAAATAGTACGTTTTTCTTTGCCTCCACTTGGTATTCCCTGAAATTCTTCTATTTTCCTTGTGCTTTTGCCATTGCCTTTTCACAGAATGCTGAACTTTAGGGGCTATTTATATTGATTTGCGTATTCAAAGAGGCGTAATTCTGGGAGAAGACGGGATGGGGTGGCAGGCACATGCATGAGCATTACTTTTCACACTGACCGGGATTTATGCAGCAGAACATGGAAGTTGGCGTACTCACAGATTTATGCATCTGGATTCTTTTGTGTGTACGCACATTTATGTTTTTATCCGTATGCCCTGTTTTAATGTGAATTCTACACACGACATTATGCATGAGCCCCCAGGTGTGGAATTGAACTGAAAGAAAAACTGAGCTGTGCCAACCACTGTGCTGCAATACCTTCAATAATTTAAACATTGTGTCTATTTTTCCATTTTAAAACAGAGAAAATGGAGGGTCTTTTTTCAGTTAGTTACTTTAATATGCTGGTTATTGACAGAAACCTGGTTTTTAAAATGCCATGTAAACCATGATTCCAGTTAGAAAAACTGTTGGTCTCTGAGAAACCAGGTTAACACACAGAAATCCAGAGAGTCTCCCACAGTTCCTGGCAGTTCATTGTGAATGCGTTCTGAAGACAGTGAGTTCTTGCATTTATTGTTATTCTGTGATTTATTGGATAATTGGATTTTTGACCTTCTGCTCTGTTTTTGACTTCATACCTGGATACCGTATTGGGTCTGTGTTGACTTTGTATTGTTTCAGGCAACTCCTTTATGCCTTTTGTGCTCCTTATACCGGTCAGATTCCTCCCAAACGCAGACTTCTTTCCACAATAAATCCTCCGTCTCTCCTCCAGGCAAGTTTTGGCCACCTCCTTCTGACTCAGCTCAACTGGAAAAGGCCGGATGGCTTCTTTTATGCCAGACCTGGGAATACTTCTGGTGTCAAATGATTATACCTTTGAAACACTTCCAGATCTGGAAGGACCTCCTGCCAGTTGTGCACCATTTTTACAGCTCCCTCCAGTGGAATCCATACACCCCAACAGGGCTGCTCACTAAGACTACATTTCCCAAGATGCCCTGTGGGAGTTATGAATGAGAGCTCCACCCAGAGGAATCTACCACCTAGCATAGTGGGGAAATAAATATCCCCCAGAGACAGTCATTCCCTGTCCCTCGATTTCTTACCAGCCAGGAAAGTCAGTGTGGACAAATCCGGCCTGGACACCTATCCATCCACCTGTGGCCTTCCGTCTGGGTAAGGAACCTTCCTCCCTCTTGGTTGGGATGTCAGTCCATTCACCTTGGAATTTACAGTAGATAAATAAATAAATATGCACACACACACACACACACGCACACACTATGGTCTGAAAACACACCAGAATGACTATAAAGCAAGAAAATTAAAAAGAAAGAAGACTTCTTACTTGACAGTCCCAGGCCCAGTGAGGCCTTATGGAGGGATATTTACTGTTGAAATAAAAGAGCCTCCGTAGCATTTCCTGACACATTTCTGCTGAATAATTTGTTGGCTGAAAGTACTAAGTAACATTAACATAAATTAATGGCTCAACAAAGAACAAAAAAGACATAAAACAAGAGTCTGAACCCCAGCCAAGGGAGGAATCCTGCCTGAGATACAACAGATAGAACTCAAAGTAAGAGAATAGAGCTTCAGAAGAAGAAATATACAGTATGAGGGAAAAGGGGAATGTTAACACAGAAAATATTGGACAGGCAATTAGAAACTTTAGTGTAAGAAGACAATATGGTCGGGCAAGCCCAAATCATATGGAGACAAGTGCCAGGGACATTTATAGGACACAGGTGACAGATGGGATCAGCAGCCAACTGCATTGCATAAAGCTTTTGGGAGTGAAGTACAGGCGATGTACAAAGTTCAGTTGTACAGTCGTGGCCAAAACTTTTGAGAATGACACAAATATTAATTTTCACAAAGTTTGCTGCCTCAGTTTTCATGATGGCAATTTGCATATACACCAGAATGTTATGAAGAGTGATCAGATGAATTGCAATTATTTGCAAAGTCCCTCTTTGACATGAAAATGAACTTAATCCCAAAAAAAACATTTCTACTGCATTTCAGCCCTGTCACAGAGGGATCATCATTGCTTTGCACAAAAAGGGCTTCACAGACAAGGATATTACTGCTAGTAAGAATGGACCTAAATCAACCATTTATGGGATCATCAAGAACTTTAAGGAAAGAGGTTTAGTTGTTGCAAAGAAGGCTTCAGGGCGTCCAAGAAAGTCCAGCAAGCGCCAGGACCGTCTCATAAAATTGATTCATGGCTTGGGATTGGGGACCACCAGTGGAGAGCTTGCTTAGGAATGGCAGCAGGCAGGTGTGAGTGCATCTGCACGCATAGTGAGGCGAAGACGAAGAAGATGGCCTTGTACCAAGAAGGGCAGCAAAGAAGCGAAGAAAAACATCAGGGACAGACTGATATTCTGCAAAAGGTACAGGGATTGGACTGCTGAGGACTACCGGGGTCAAGTCATTTTCTCTGATAAATCCCCTTTCCGATTGTTTGGCGCATCCCGAAAAAAGAAAAGGTGAGCGGCGCTGCCATCAGTCCTGTGTCAGGCCAAGAGTAAAGCATCCTGAGACCATTCGTGTGTGGGGTTGCTTCTCAGCCAAGACAGTCGGCTCACTCACAATTTTGCCTAAGAACACAGCCATGAATAAAGAATAGGACCAAAACATCCTCCGAGAGCAACTTCTCCCAACCATCCAAGAACAGTTTGGTGACCAACAATGGCTTGTCCAGCATGATGGAGCACATAAGGCAAAAGTGAGTACTAATTGGCTCGGGGAACAAAACATTGAAATTTTGGTGTCCATGGCCAGGAAACTCCACAGACTTTAATCCCATTTAGAACTTGTGGTCAATCCTCAAGAGGCAGGTGGGCAAACAAAAACCCACCAATTCTGACAAACTCCAAGCATTGATTATACAAGAATGGGCTGCCATCAGTCAGGATTTGGCCGAGAAGTTGACTGACAGCCTGCCAGGGTGAATTGCAGGGGTCTTGAAAAAGAAAGAAGGGCCAACACTGCAAATATTGACTCTGTGCATAAACTTCATGTAATTGTCAAAGAAAGCCTTTGAAACTTATGAAATGCTTGTAATTATACTTTAGTATACCACAGAAACATCTGACAAAAAGATCTAAAAACACTGAAACAGCAAACTTTGTGAAAACCAACACTGGTGTCATTCTCAAAACTTTTAGCCACGACTGTATAAGCTGATAGTAGAGATTTTTGTAAGATGCTGAGATATTACTAAGGATATTGTTCCACAAGATGGAAGCAGAAGGAAGAAGGTCACGCTGCCAAATTGAAAATAAAAGTAGAGGTCTGGCAGATGTATACTTATTGAAGTAAAAATACCAGTGTCATTATTATCCCAGCAGCACTGGGTATAAGGCAAGAAACACACGTACCAGTATGACGATCCTTTGCAGGGCTCAATGACACAGCCAAGCAGAAAAGAGTGAGCCATGTGCAATCTGGTAACAGGACTCTATTGATTGGACTGGATTGATTGATTGATTATGACAATACAGTAATCCCTCGCTATATCGCGCTTCGACTTTCGCAGCTTCACTCTATCGCGGATTTTATATGTAAGCATATTTAAATATATATCGCGGATTTTTTGCTGGTTCGCAGATTTCTGCAGACAATGGGTCTTTTAATTTCTGGTACATGCTTCCTTCAGTTGGTTTGCCCAGTTGATTTCATACAAGGGACGCTATTGGCAGATGGCTGAGAAGATACCCAACTTACTTTTCTCTCTCTCTCTCTTGCTCTGACTTTCTCTGATCCTGACGTAGGGGATGTGAGCAGGGGGGCTGTTCGCACACCTAGACGATACGGACGCTCGTCTAAAAATGCTGAACGATTACCTTCACGTTGCTCCCTTCTGTGCAGCTGCTTCGTGAAGCGACATGCTGCACGGTGCTTCGCTTACTTAAAAGCTCGAAGGGCACGTATTGATTTTTGATTGTTTGTTTTTATCTGTCTCTCTCTCTCTCTCTCTCTGACATTCTCTGCTCCTGATGGAGGGAGTATGAGCTGCTGCCTTCCTTGCAACTGCTTTATACGGCGGTGCTTCGCATACTTAAAAGCCTAAAAGCCCTATTGATTTGTTTGCTTTTCTCTCTCTCTCTGACATTCTCTGCTCCTGATGCGCACTCCTTTGAAGAGGAAGATATGTTTGCATTCTTTTAATTGTGAGACGGAACTGTCATCTCTGTCTTGTCATGGAGCACAGTTTAAACTTTTGAAAAAGAGACAAATGTTTGTTTGCAGTGTTTGAAAAACGTTCCTGTCTCTCTACAACTTCCTGTGCTTCTGTGCAAATCTGTGACCCAAGCATGACAATATAAAAATAACCATATAAACATATGGTTCCTACTTTGCGGATTTTCACCTTTCGTGGGGAGTTCTGGAACGCAACCACTGCGATCGAGGAGGGATTACTGTAATGATATCATGAAATTCACAGATGAAACAACGGCGGTGGGCCTCATCAGCAACAATACAGAGAAAAAGTGAACCAACTCATTGTCTGGTCTGGTGGTGTTGTTATTCAAACCATACAACAAGGAGTGCACAACTGAATGAAATTGCGTTTCTCCAGGCACAATGTACGAACACAAAAAATAGAGACAAGTGCACGTTATACAACAACAGATAGACATCATAGACGGCTTAAACAGACAAGTATATACAGGGGTAGGATTCAAAAGTAATGAGCCTCATTTTGTTCTGACGCGAATGTACCTCGCCACGCACCCCACTTGCCTGCGACGGCAACGGTGGGTGTTGGCTTCACAATGCAACGGAGCTCCTACCGCTCCGAGTAGGATCGGCCTTGACGGGAACCCCTGTGCGGTAGTGCATTACACGGCGGAATGGAAAGTTCGTTAGAGCAACGGTACACGTTAAAGACGAAGACCATGCTCATTGTCTTCTTCGGAGTGAAGGGGATCATCCACTACGAGTTTGTCCCGCAAGGACAGACCGTGAATGCTGCTTACTACTTGGAAGTCCTGAAAAGGCTGAAAAGAAGCGTCACGCGCAAGCGAAGGGACATCAAGGACAGCTGGAAGCTTCACCACGATAACGCGCCCAGCCACACCGCCTTCATCGTGAGCACCTACCTTGCCTGGGTGAACGTTCCGGTGGTCCCCCAGCCTCCCTACAGTCCGGACGTGTCGCCTTCTGACTTCTTCTTGTTTCCGCGCTTAAAATCAGCGCTGAAAGGAAAACGCTTCGACTCGATCGAGGACATCCAAGCAAATGTCAAGTCAGCCCTTGCAGCCATCCCTGAACAGGCCTACGTGGACGCCTTCAAGTCATGGAAAACCCGCCTACAAAAGTGTATTGATGCAGGAGGTGCCTATTTTGAAGACTATTAATTAGTTGTACCGATTTGCTCAATAAATTTGTCTTTTTGAACAAAGGCTCATTACTTTTGAATCCTACCCTGTATGTATAACCCAATAGATGAATCGGTGAATAGTTGTAAAGTGTTCAGGTGACGAAAAACATTAACATCAGGCACAGACATACAGTAACATCTTTTTAGGGGACATGAGATTCAAAATAAATGTGTTCAAACAGTCTGTGTGTGTGTTCAGGAATTTAACAGTCCCAAAAGGTCAGCATGTTGTTTGTTGTTAGTGGGAGTTGAGTAGTCTGATAGCCTGTGGGAAGAAACTCCTACTGCATTGTGAGGTAGCGTTTGCCACAGTCCAGTCCACGGGCTGGGTGGGTGGCGTCTCTGACTACCTTAGTAGCTCTCCTAAGGCCACGTGACAACTACAGATCATGCATAGACGAAAGGGTCGTCCTGATAATTTCTTGTGCCGTCTTCACCATTCTCTGGAGGGTCTCTGATCTGAGTGCAGCTGCCATACGAGACCGTGAGGCCGTTGGTCGAGACACTCTCTATAGTGCCTCTGTGGAATGTTGTGAGGGGGAGAGGTTTACTGCCGTCATCTGTTGCAGAAAGTGAAGGCGCTGCTGTGCTTTCTTGACAAGGGAGGTGGTGTTGGTATTCCATGTCAGGTCATCCCATGATGTGCAACCCCAGGAACTGGGTACTTCTTTCTGACTCCACAGTGATGCCATGGATTATAAGTGGAATATGTGCCATGTGTTTCCTCAACAATGATCTCCTTTGTCTTATTGGCATCTAGTGACTGGTTGTTGTTGTCACACCAGATAACGAGTTGGTTCACTTCCTCTCTGTATCGTTGCTGATGAGGCCTCCCCTACCCCACCGTTGTGTCGTCTGTGAATTTTATGACGATTATTGTCATGCCTGGCACAATAGTCATGAGTCATCAAAGTGAACAACAAAAGGCTCAGAACGCAGCCCCGAGGATCCCCAGTGTTCATTGTGATGGTCTCAGAGATGTTTTTTCCAACATGTAGTGTCTGGGGTTTCTGTGTGAGGAAATCCAGTATCCAGTTACATAATAGGGTGTTGATGTCTAGTGGATCGAGTTTTGCTTGGTGTTAACTATATTAGAAGCAGAGCTAAAGTCAATAAAGAGCAGTCACACATAACTGTTGTTATTTTCCAGATGGGCCATGCTCAGATGGAGTGTTGCCGATACAGCATCATCGGTGGAGCGGTTAGAGCAGTACACAAACTGAAGTGGATCGAACGTTGCAGGGAGTTCGGATGTTATATGGTCCTTGACCAGCTCTTCAAAACACTTCATCACGATGGGGGTGAGAGTTATAGGACGATACTTGTTGAGGTGATGCTGGTGACTTCTTTGGAGCTGGTATGATGATAGTGTACAGTATAATGAAATGTCAGTTTAGTTTTAATCTGGCTTATCTGCTATAGATGTGCTAAAGCAGCGTGATTATGCAATGCCGTGGCCAGTATTCATACCGTGAATTATCAGTGGCTCAGGATGAGGATGTGAAAAAGGGATGGATGTTATTTACTTCACAGCACGTGAAGGACTGAAACTATCAATAGAACTCACGCTTGTTTTGGAATTCATGGTGTCCGATGATGATGTTTCACTCTTTTTTGCGCAGTTAATTGATAGCTGAGCGGTTTGACAAAGGAGAACTCCATACGTGGACTCGCACATGTAAACTGAGGTTTCTCCCTTAACTGGGTTACTCATCTTATTCTGTTTTTGTTTGTGCATGTGAACACCCTCAGTGTCTTCTATGGAGAGATGTCAGTAATTACATGATCAAAGATTAGGATTCTTATCTTTGTGTATTATATATTTGCCAGATGCCATTATCAAAGGCAGTTTACAAGGTCCATATTATCTTAATTACTTTACATATGCATTTAATACCCTTGAAGCACAGATCAGTTAAGTGTCTCAGGGTTCCACCATGCAGGAGAAGCAGCAGATGAACCCACAACCTTGTGGTCTTAGTCACTGCGCCGCACGGCATGTATTTAAATTGCACAGTGTAATTTTACATATCTAAAATTCAACTTTTAGCTCATCAAAATGTAATTACACACATCTTGAACTGGAATTTTAACCTGTCAAAAATGTATCTAGCGATATCTGTAATTGAACGCTTCACAGAAGTCAGTGGGAAAGTCTCACAGTTCACTAGTCAAAATGGAATTACAGCCAGAGTCGTACTTGTCAAAAATATATTATCAATATCAAAAATTGCGGTCCTGTTTTGTCAAAACTTTATTAAAGATGCCGAAAATGTATTTTGATAGATCAAAATATAATTATGACTCCAGTCAATGTAAGGCATCAAATGTTAGGAGGATTTGCTCAACATGACCTACATGTGCTGTGCTCCTCTTTGTATTCCAACCATTCACTTTCTGCACCCTTTAATGTGTTGTACGCATAAAGATGAAAGACAGCTGGACTATCACTATGCCACACGCATTACTATAAATATTGTGTGCATTTATTGGTAATAAACTGTATATGTGTATTATTACAGGCTGTAGTTGTATGCCTATAACTGCATGTGTAGTTAGACAGACAGACAGACAGACAGACAGACAGACAGACAGACAGACAGATAGACAGATAGATAGATAGATAGATAGATAGATAGATAGATAGATAGATAGATAGATAGATAGATAGATACTTTATTAATCCCAGTGGGAAATTCACATTTACATACCGTGGATTCAGAGATTCAGAGAGAGTATTCAGAGCCCTTCACTTTCTACACACTTTTCTGTTTCTACCTGTTGTAGATGCTAGCACTCCATTAAACACCTCTGTGTTTCCATATATATGACTGTATGATTATCTCAGCATTAATATACTCATACTGTACAAGTACACAGACACACACACACATTTAATGACATAAAAATAGTTGCACCTAGAAACAGCAGTCCAGTTCCCATGAAAACCCGAGAAGTGATGATTAGGTTTGCACATCTTCTGTCTGCCACTAAAGGGACGGAGAAAACCAGAGAGCATCTGGTTAGTACATCCTTGGACGTTTCTTCATGACATGTTCAGCTAACTGAGGGTGGCAAGAGTCGAGTTCTTTGTGAAGCTGAATGGTAAGGCCATTATTTTGCATCACATCTTGGCAGTGCGAATGAGACAGTGGGGTGGTTCTGGTGACAATGGTGGCACAAAAGCTATCACACCCTTAGGAAAAGTCCAGCATGATGCGCCTTCCACCATCCACAGAGTGTTAGCATTATCTTAATAATATCCTGTTGGATGGAAGGACCAGGGAAGAGAGCATCCACAAGGCATTACCTTCCCTGGGATGCTAGAGTGCTGCCCTCTTGGGAGGCTGTGGCACCACGGATTCCCGTAGGGTACGCTGGGAGCTGGAGTTTGGCACAGCCCTGTTGGGTTCCGTGGAGACCACCAGGGGGAGCTGTAGAATCCTACTTTGCACTCCCAGGTGTAACATAAAAGGAGCCGCCTCACTTCATTTGAAGAGCCAGAGTCGGGAGGAAGAGGGACAAAGCTTGACTGTGGAAACTTGGAAGTGGAAAAGAAGGCAGAAGGGACTGTGTATTTGGTGCTCTTTTGTACTGTGGTGCTGTGGGGAGCAAAAGAAAAATGTAAATGTAACATATCCATATATATGCGTGTGTACTTCACATAAAGTGTGTGTTGTCTTTAGAACACTGTGTGTGTTACATCCATCATGAGCTTGCAATTAACCTCAGGTGGACTTGATTATTTTATTGAGTGACAGAAAGCTTAGGGACATTGCAGGCACATGCAGAGAAATCCACAAACGAAACACAAAAGGGCGATGAGATAATAATGGAAATGTGTTAACGTGTTTATGTCTTGTACTGCTGTTTTTTTTTTGTCTTTTGAGTTATTACAGTATGCATCATATTTTTAGGTATTTTCCATTACGTCTGTTGTTAGGTTCTTTCTTTTTAAATGTGCCTCTGTTCCTTGTGCTCTGTGGGTGGAGCCCTAGGAGGCGGGGCCACCCTGAAGTTGCCACTCCTGGGCCCTCCCTCTGGTTGTTTAAGACAGCTGAGGAGGCTCTGGAACTGGAAGTCATTTTATTTACCGTGGAGTCCTGCGAGTATTGCTATGTCTGTTTGGATTTACTGCCCTTTGGGAAATTCTTGCCTGTTTTCTGTGGATTTGTGTATTGGGAACTGTTTGCTGTGGATTACGCCAGGGTGAGACACAAAAATAACCAGATTGGTAAAAAAAAATATTTATTGATGAATTACAGCATTCTAAAAATTGTCACCTTCTATATACTTCCCCTCCCTATCTCAACAACGCTCCAGACGTTGCCTTCCATCGACTGAAACAGTCTTCTTGCTTGAAGCTCTTCAACAGGCTTGCCGTTTTTACTTTCACTTCATCCATTGAAGAAAAATGTGTTCCCTTCAGGTCACTTTTGATTTTTGGGAACAAGTAAAAATCACAGGGAGCTAACTCGGGCAAATAGAATGATCGAGGACAGGAAGGTTTTTGTCAGTTGTCGCAAAAACCAGACATAAGAGTCATGAAAAGGTGTGGGGCAGCCACCCATATATTGGTATCCTGGCTGTAAAGTTGCAAAATGAGTAACAGCACTGATGTGCACAAAACAGAACTGAGGAAATAGGGAAAAGGTGGAGGCTTTTAAAGGGGAAGACAGGAAGTGAGATCATAGGGGTCGGGTCATGAAGGTCTTCAGCCATTGGTTCGAGCCCGGATGTGACATCACAGGGGCCAGAGCCGGCAAGGTCTCCTTCCATTGGCTCGGTCCCGGAAGTGACGTCAAGAGAGCCAAGTGGAATCTCCTGTGAACGGTCTACAGGGAAGGGAGAAAAAGAGTCAGTACACTCTGCCACATCCCGGTATGACTCGGAACTGCCCTTACTCAAGCCCTTTAGCTGCCTCCCATGCGCACGCGTGTGACACAGTCAAAAACTGCTTTATGAAAAAAGAGAAAATTCAGGAGACATTTGATGTTGATTTGCTGCTTGATTTTTTCACCCGACATTATTGTGTCAACTCGTGTAGCGATTGTTGTGCAAATACTGACTGGGCTATTCAAAGGATATACCTAGCCGGTCGGCGGTTTGAGAGGGCGTGTAGGAGGGGATATAGCTCTATGATTCACATTCGGCCAACCTCCAGACGGTTTTCCAGGAAAGCCCCAAGCCCAGTCCGGTTATTTTTGTGTCTCACCTCGTATTTTTAGGCAAATCCTTTTGCTCTGTTTAGAATTTTCCTGGATCTTTCTGTTTTTGATGAATAATTTTTGATTTATAAAGATTCCTTGTTGTCCTTTTTGTTCACACACGGGTTTAATAAGTACAAAAGTTTAATATGTCACTGTGCTCTGTATAAAAACTATTTTATAAATCCACTCACATGTACAGCTAAAGGCCAGATTTAGCACACAGGGGCTCATCATTTAGAACTGCTAGGCAAGCATTAGAAGACAAGAAAGGGACAACTACAAAAATGGGCATTGTACTATTTCTGTGTGACAGAGTCAACATGATATTGGATCTTCTTTTCCTTGTTTGGAATGGCATGATTTACCTAAGTAAGGGCCTGCACATGGAGAAAGAGTATAAAGCCTTGGAACATTGCCCAGCACACCTTTGAAGCCAACGGACGGATGGGAGATAACGTCATCTGATCCTGAAAATCCTTCCAGTGCAGCGACGATAATGTCAGACTGTATACATCAAGCTCCCACCTCGGTAAAAAAGTTTTGCAATGGCTTCCTTCATCTGTAATGCTGCGTAAATCGTCATTAAAGAAACCTTTAATAACATTAAAGTTATTTTCTCTTATGTGATTTCTTACCGCCGTATCACTATGGGAGGGGTATCGCCTTTTAATATTATATCTATATAGTTTCGGGTTACTTAAGACGCTGCAATTAAAAAGAACTTATTCCAACCAAGGAGCTAGTGCCCCCTACAGGAAAACAGCGGGTTGGGTGATGTTTATCTTTCCTCTTGTGGGGCTGTTTGATTTCTTTGTAGACATTTCCAATTATTCTACCAAGTCCCCTTTTTGAGGCTAGCACATAGTATTTGGGGTCTGGCTGAGCTTAGATGAGCCTCTTCTCAGCAGGTTATAGCAGCTCTGCTTAAATGGACTACAAATCCCAGCATCCCTGGTAGAACTTTGCCATTGGTCGGCTTCAGACTTGCACAGGGGTTACTGGGAAGAAGGATGACTGGGTGCTAAGTTTAAAAAGGAACCAAAAAAGACACCAAGGAGGATCGCAGTCATCTGTTTTTATATGTTTCTATGCTTCACCCTCATCTGGATTATAAACAGAACCACCTGGGATTTCAGTTTTTCAGGATTTATGTTCTTGTCCTGTACCTGCATGTTTGTGTGATTTTTGTCTTGATTGATATACGTCTTTATCTGGGAAGCACTCCCAATCATTACAACTCTGCATGTTACAACTAGAACACAGTAGGAAAATACATTACATAACATTCAGGAAGCTGTTCGCTTGGAATTTCAGTTTATTTTTACCCTGCATTTGCTGTACCCGGACTGTGTTTAGACTGTTTCTCGTTTTGTGCTGACTGCTTTGTCGGGTGTCATTTATCTAAGATTTCTTAATTATCACCCACCCGGAAAATTTCAGTGGGGTTTTGTGTGCATGTTCTTTGTCTAATAATTTTTTTTCCTTCTTTATTTGTTTAATATATACTTTATTAGCAATTTATTTGAGATGTTTTTTTATGTGTCTGTTTGCGAGAGTGTGCAAGCCAGGTCAATCTCATCTCCTCCACAATATGAAAAAGAATTTGTATCAAATCCTGCCCATTCTTTAATGTAAACTAGTAGCAGATCTTCCCAACTCTTTTGGAGTTTCAAGTTTCGATGTTGATAAGCAGGTCCTAGAGGCACATTTTCTCTGTTTTGTTCTGTACCTACTTTCAGGGTGAGACTATTAACTTCTTGCTAAGATTCTCTTCTATTGCAGTCCGCCATTTCACCTTTCAATTCCTCTGAAAGACCATTTCTAAATACTAGAATGAATGAATTTTCGTTCCAACTTGACTCAGGAGAGAGGGTTTTGAATTTTACCACCTATGGGTCTGTCTTCCTGCTTCAAACTTAACAGGCTGCTGACATCTACTGCCTTCTTTTCATAAAGATCAGAAATGGAATGAAACTTCCTTAAGAAGCGTTCAGCATTTTCACAACAGGTTATTATTACTATTGTCACACACATGCACATGGGAGACCACTTAAGGGCTTTGGTGACAGTAATTACCCACAGAACCAGGGGTTGGTGCTCTGCTCTAATGCCTTCTCTTCTCCTCCTTCTGCAGAAGGGAACATTCACAGCCAACTCTGATGTCACTTCCATTTTTGACAGCCCCTTCCTGCCTCATTTGGGACTCCGCGAGCAACCACTCATTAGACACAAAGTCAAACCAGCGGTACCCAAGGATTTTCCGGAAAGACACAGTACCAAAGGAGTCCAGTCTTCATCTCAGGTCAATGGATACCGTCCATGTCTCGCAATCACATAGCAAGTGCCAGGACTCTAAAGACTTTTGCAGAGATATCAGGAGCACCTCACACCCCTTTCCAGTGACCTCATGACCCCCCCATGCTCTCCCAACCCATTTACTGACTTCATAGGAAGAGTCACCAGAGACATGAATGTCACTGCCAAGGTAAATAAACCTCTCGACAAAGTCAATACTCTCTCCGCAAACAGACACACTGCTGATGGCCGTGCCCAAGAGGTCATTAAAGTTCTGGATCTTGGTTTTTATCAAGACACTCGCAAGCCCAGACACTCAGACTTCTCTCTCAGTCTCTCGAGTGCCCCGATCAGAGCCTCCATGGACTCCATGAAAATCACAGCATAGTCAGCAAAGTCTTTACAATGACACAATGTAAATAAACATTTTTGAGTTTTAAGATGTCCAAATACTTTGCCAGAATGTATATTTAATTGCCTTCGGTATCTAATTCAGGAGTGGCAAAAACCTGGACCTTCAGACTACACCACCACCAAGAAATCACAGATCTAACATTCCAGGCTCGAATCCCATGCCCAGTCACTGTCCATATCGATGTGGGTTTTCGTTCACTCCAGGTTTCCTATCACATCCCCAAAGACATGAGGGTTAGGTGAACTGGCAGTCCACTGTGAGTATGAGTTAGTGCGGGATGTTCATGAGCAGACCCTGAGACTCCTTCACTATTCAATGTGCTACCAAGATAGGCCCCACTCTGACATGACCCTGAATTGGATTAAGTGAGTCTGAAAACATTAGAGTTTGTATCATAAAAACACCCCAAAAGTAATGAAAGGTTTGTGCATCCATACATACAGCGGATTCAGAAAGTATTCAGAGCCCTTCACTTTCTGCCCACTTTATTGTGGTGTAGATTTCATTTTATAAGGATACATTTGCCATTTTTGCCCATCAATCTGTACTCAGTTACCCATAATGACCAAATGAAAACACGTTTTCAGAAAGGTTTGGAAAATCACTAAACATCACAAACTGAAATCTCTCAATCACAGAAGTAGTCAAGACCCTTTGCTGTGGCGCTCCATATTTGTGCTCAGGTGCATCTTGCTTGCTTTGATTCTCCTTGAGATGCTTCTAGAACTTAATCGGGGAGTCCACTGGTGACAAACTGAATTGACTGGAGACACCATTTACACGTGTGCCTACGTATCGAAAGTCCACAATTCCCACGGCATGTCAGGACAAAAACCAAGCCATGATGTCCAAGAAACTCTCTGTGGACATTTTGACAAATTGTGGTGAGGCACAGATCAGGGCAAGGGGATGAAGCCATTTCTAAAGCTTTGAGTGTCCCCAGGAGCACAGTGGCCTCAATAACTGTGAAATGGGAGAAGTTTGGAACCACCAGGACTCTTCATTGGCTGTCCGGCTAAAGTGAGTAAAAATTTTGAAATGCCTACAATCCCTCCTAATCCACGAACAGCTGTGTTTGGTGGGCCTCCAGATGGGCTTAAAGTGGAGAAGGACAAACAAACTGTAGTTGACTTTACCTCACTATTAGCACGTAGGCTTATTTTGCTCAACTAGAAGAATCCTAACTCTCCTATTCTAAGTCAGTGGCTAACTGATGTTATATACTATTTCAAATTGGAAATCAAATTCTCACTTCGAGGATCTGTGCAGAAATGTTTAAGACCTGGCAAGGCCTAATCAATAACATTTTAGAATAAGCACTTAAATTGGAGGAAAAGACTCCTTTCTCTCTTTACTACTCTTAACAGTTTTGCTCTGGTTGTTGGCCTTCCTCTCTTTCTCATGGGTGGGGGTTGACTTAATTATATGGAATGTTCTATGCTTTTAATCTTCTTCTTTCGGCTGCTCCCATTAAGGGTCACCACAGTGGATCATCTTCTTCCATCACTTTCTGTCCTCTGCATCTTGTTCTGTTACACCCATCACCTACATGTCCTCTCTCACCACATCCATAAACCTCCTCTTAGGCCTTCTTCTTTTCCTCTTCCCTGGCAGCTCTATCCTTAGCATCCTTCTCCCAATATACTCAGCATCTTTCCTCTGCACATGTCCAAACCAACGCAATCTCGCCTCTCTGACTTTGTCTCCCAACCATCCAACTTGAGCTGACCCTCTAATGTCCTCATTTCTAATCCTGTCCATCCTCGTCACACCCAATGCAAATCTTAGCATCTTTAACTCTGCCACCCCCAGCTCTGTCTCCTGCTTTCTGGTCTGTGCCACCATCTCCAACCCATATAACATAGCTGGTCTCACTACCATCCTGTAGACCTTCACTTTCACTCTTGCTGATACCCGTCTGTCACAAAACACTTCTGACACTCTTCTCCAACCATTCCACCCTGCCTGCACTCTCTTCTTCACTTCTCTTTCACAATCCCCATTACTCTGTACTGTTGATCTCAAGTATTTAAACTCATCCACCTTTGCCAACTCTACTCCCTTCATCCTCACCATTCCACTGACCTCCCTCTCATTCACACATGTGTATTCTGTTTTGTTCCTACTGACCTTCATTCTTCTCCTCTCTAGAGCATATCTCCACCTCTCCAGGGTCTCCTCAACCTGCTCCCTACTATTGGTACAGATCACAACGTCCTCAGCAAACATCATAGTCCACGGGGACTCCTGTCTAATCTCGTCTGTCAACCTGTCCATCACCATTGCAAATAAGAAAGGGCTCAGAGCCGATCCCTGATGTAATCCCACCTCCACCTTGAATGCATCTGTCACTCCTACCGCAGACCTCACCACTGTCACACTTCCCTTGTACATAAATTCAATAAAAGATCCAAAAAGAGGTGTTAAAGAGGTGACTAAGAACCCTATGATCACTTTCACAGAGCTCGCCAACTATGGAAAAACCTCGCATGTCACATCTTTCACGTTTTCAGCAAATTGAGAAAATTATGTCACCCCTATGATTAACGCTCTGTAGGTATAATTTTTCCTGAACTTTTCTTCTGTTATCCTGCTCAGGTTGCTCTTTAAACTCCATTTGGGCACAGCCGCCATGATCACGAACTCTGGAGTGCTAACAAGGAATTTGTGTTTACAAGGAAATACTGGGCCAGCCAACTCCTCATCATCCCTCCGGAGCCACTTGGCCACGCTACCACGTACACCAGCACCCGTCCACAGCCCAATTGCCTCATTTGATTTATTGAAAACTGCGCATCGCCACGGACCTCTCTTACTACAATAAACAATGATACTGAGGACCACTTTATCAGGAAACAATCTGTCACACATGCGTGAATAGGGGACAACCAAAGGGCTCGATCGGGCGCGAAAGAATGCAGAATAAGGGTCTGGAACAGAGCAGTAATGCTTTCTCTCATTCGTTAGCAGAAAAACCGAGTAATAAAAACTCATCATACTGGAGAAAAGCCCACGTCTATATTGAAGATCGATGTCAGTTACGGCACTACGGCCATGTGGCGCGTTTCCCCAAGGGTGATCCAGCTCGTAGGATCCTCATTGTTGGGGACCTGTGTGGCTGGACTAGGCCAAGGGGTTGCCCAAGTAACACCTGGTTGCAGCAAATAGAGGGTCATTTCTGGGGGGGACGGAACTGGTCCGTGTGTCTGCCTGGGGGGTTGCCAACCGGGATCCCGAGTTGTTTCGTCGTGTGGTGGGTGTGGCAACACGCTGTGCCAGTGCATGCTCCACAACTTAACTTGACTTCCAGCTCCATCACCTGACAACAACAACAACAACATTTATTTCTAGAGTACATTTTCATACAAATGGTGTAACAATGCTAATTAACAAAGAGTAAAGTAAGGTCCGATGGCCAGGAGAACAGTAAAAATAAACAAAAAAGAAACTCCAGAGGGCTAGAGAAAAAAAAAATTTGCAGGGGTCCCAAGGCCACAAGACCACCCAGCCCATCACAAGGTATTCTACCTCACATAAATGATCTCAATCAGTCTTCATGGTTTTCAGGTTTCATGTGTAATAATTAGACAATGCTGGTCATGTGGTCCTCTGGCCTTCAATCCATCAATGTAAGGACAGCATGGTGCCCTGATCAGGTGGTGGTGGCGCAGATCCCAACAACACAGAAAACCAGAAAGAGAACAGCAGAGAAATTAGGGGTTAGTATGGATTGTGGAGCCATGAGAAAAATGATAATTCAATGCATATACAGACATCAGAGTTACACTAAACTGAAGCTGTGAGAAAGCCATATTAAAGTAATGAGTTTTTAGCAGTTTTTTTAAAGAGCTCCACTGTATTAGCCTGGCGAATTTCTATTGGTCTGCTATTCCAGATTTGAGGTGCATAACAGCAGAAGGCTGTGGTGGGCTGGTGCCCTGCCCGGTGTTTGTTTCCTGCTTTGCGCCCTGTGTTGGCTGGGATTGGCTCCAGCAGACCCCCGTGACCCTGTGGTTGGGATATAGCGGGTTGGATAATGGATGGATGGATAACAGCAGAAGGCCGCCTCACCACTTCTTTTAAGTTTAGCTTTCTGAATAATAAGCAGACACTCATTTCAAGATCTAAGGTTACGATTTGGAGTGTAAGGTGACAGGCATTCCACAATATAAGATGGAGCAAGATGATTTAGTCCTCATAGGTGGTGCAGTGGTAGTGCTACTGCTTTGCAGTAAGGAGACTGTGGAAGATTGTGGGTTCGCTTCCCGGTTCCTCCCTGTGTGGATAGCGCTTTGAGTATTGAGAAAAGCGCTATATAAATGTAATGAATTATTATTATTATTATTATTATTTAAGGATTTGTAAACCATAAGCAGTTGTGGTGGGTGGCCGGGTCCCATGCCCGGCCGGGACGCCCCTTCCACATATGTTCCGGGGGAGCAACCATGGGTGTCTCACTACCTCCCCTGGGACGCTTGGTGGCAGCCTTCCTGGCTGACGATAGTGCCTCAGTTTCCTGCAGGGTTTAATGGGAGATGGAGTTCTCCACAACCCTGTGGGGATCTGGGATCGCCGCCAGGGGGTGCTGCATGGATCCCGGAGCCCGCCTGGACTCCTCTACAGTCCCGCCCGGAGGTGCAATTAGCAACAGGTGATCAAGCACCTGGAGCACTTCCGGATGGGCTATAAAAAGGGCCAGGAGGAAGAGGACAAGGTTGCCTGGGAGGAGTGGTGGTGCCAAGGTGGAGAGAAAAAGTGTTTGTGTGTTGGCTAAGTGATTTTGGGACTGTGTTGAGCCTGTGGAACACGGGGAAGGCGTGCCCCACGGCTGAGGAGAAAAATAAAAAGTGTGTTGATTTTACACGTGCCTCTGCATCAGTCTGTGCCGGGTCGGGTGCTATATAGCGCCTTATTACACAGTATTTTAAAGTCAATTCTAAATGGCACAGGTAACCAGTGTAGTGACATCAAAACTGGGGTGATGTGCTCAGATTTTCTTTTCCTAGTTAAGATTCTGGCAGCTCCATTCTGCACTAGTTGTCTTTTTTTGGGCGGTCCTGAGAGGTGTGCGTTACAGTAATAAAGCCGACTAAAAACAAAAGCGTGAACTCATTTCTCAACATCTTAAAATGTTATAAGGGGTCTAACGTTTGCTATATTTCTTAAGTGAAAAAACGCTGTCCTGTGATCCGATTAATATGTGATTTAAAATTTAGGTCAGAGTCAATAGCTACCCCTAAATTCTTTACATCTGTCTTGACTTTTAAGCCTAATGCATCAAGTTTATTTCTAATAACCTCATTATATAATTTTTTGCCAATCACTAAGATTTCTGTTTTCTCCTTATTTAGTATGAGAAAATTACTACTCATCCATTCAGAAACACAAGTAAGACATTGTGTCAGTGAATCAAGAGAGTCGGGGTCATCAGGCGCTATTGATAAATACAGCTGTGTGTCGTCAGCATAGCTGTGGTGACTCACGCTATGCCTTGAGATAATCTGACCTAATGAAAGCATGGAGATCAAAAAGAGCAGCAGACCCTTGTGGAACATCATATAGAATATAATGGGTCTTCTAAGTACAGTATAATTACCACAACTAGCAAAGAAGTTTCTACCTGCTAATTAAGACTCAACGAAAGAGATTCTTATTGGCTGGAGATCAAATCTGCTGTTCCTCCTGGATTTCCCTGATGTCTACTTATTGCAGCCACCGTTCAGGAGAAGCTGACGAGAGCAACGGGACCTATGAGACTTTCAAAGTCTACCCTGGAATGCTGCAAATGTTGTGCTCTTCTGTGAATTTGATCTTTTCTGTTTTCTTTGTTTTGGGTTTCCTCTGCCTCTTTTGTGGTTTCCCTTGTAAGTTTAATGGGGGTGAACTGCTTTCTTTGAATATTCTGTATGTGTTGAGTGTTTGCTCCCCATTAATTATTTAAGTAAGTGCTGTAATGAGGTCCCCCTGCGTGAGGTTCTGCAGTCACGTCATTCTACAGCACCTGTGGGTTATTAGAGTTTGGTGTGTCACAGTAAGCCCCAGCCCACTGTGTCTTTGCCACCCTTTTGAATTCTATAATGTTGTCTTTTTCGGTTTCGGTGTTGTGAGCAGATGAGAAGCTCATTTGAAGAGGTTGATTCTTTACATTTTTTTTTACTTTAACCAGGAAATGAAACCTTAAATCGCAAAAACAAAAGAGAGGTAAGAAAAGGGAAGATATCAAAACCAGAAAGGAAACCAACAATCAATTGTCTTAATTCAAACCAGAAGACAAAAATTAAGAGTCAAAGTCGGACTTTGACTGCTAAAGTGGCTGCACGTTTTCATGTGAACCCGATTGCTTAATTAGAAAATAATCCTTGCCAATAATAGAGCTGATTTAATCTTATGGCTTGTTCATGTTTTCATTCTGGGCGGCACGGTGGCGCAGTGGGTAGCGCTGCTGCCTCGCAGTTGGGAGACCTGAGGACCTGGGTTCGCTTCCCGGGTCCTCCCTGCGTGGAGTTTGCATGTTCTCCCCGTGTCTGCGTGGGTTTCCTCCGGGCGCTCCATTTTCCTCCCACAGTCCAAAGACATGCTGGTTAGGTGGATTGGCGATTCTAAATTGGCCCTAGTGTGTGCTTGGTGTGTGGGTGTGTTTGTGTGTGTCCTGCAGTGGGTTGGCACCCTGCCCGGGATTGGTTCCTGCCTTGTGCCCTGTGTTGGCTGGGATTGGTTCCAGCAGACCCCCGTGACCCTGTGTTCAGATTCAGCGGGTTGGTAAATGGATGGATGGATGTTTTCATTCTGCCATGTCAGCTCATTCTTCTATTGCTCATTTTTTTCCTTTCTAAGGTTGTCACCCAAAAGCTGTGTAGTCTGAAGCCGACGAGTAATTCTCAGTCCTTCACAGGGGTGTCGTTAGGATTTGCAGATATCAAGGTCTTAGTCCCCTCTTGGATTTTTGTGTGCAGTCTTTGTCAGAATAATTGAATGACATAGTTGAACAGCAGATGTGGAGTGTCCCTTTTGAAGATTCACAGTCATCTATCCAAAATTTATATGATCACAAAGTGTGGTCCCCCATGAAGTTTCGCAATTGTCTATCCACCAGAATAAAAGGACAAGTGTCTTTGTGTTTGTGTATCTGTGTGTTCGTCCAGTTACTATGTCTCTGTCATTCCAACAGATGGCACAACACAAACATTTGAAGTAATAAAATACAACACATTTGTCATTCCAGCAGATGGCACAACACAAACAAATGAAAAAATAAAATTAATTCCATTTATCATTCCAACAGATGGCACATCACAGACATTTGAAGCAATAACATGCATTGCATTTATCATTCCAACTGATGGCACAACACAAACATTTGAAGTATTAAAATGCATTGCATTTGTCATTCCAACAGATGGCACAACACAAACATTTGAAGTATTAAAATGCATTGCATTTGTCATTCCAACAGATGGCACAAACACTTGAAGTATTAAAATGCATTGCATTTGTCATTCCAACAGATGGCACATTACAAACATTTGAAGTAATAACATCCATCCATCCATTTTCCAACCCACTGAATCCGAACACAAGGTCACGGGGGTCTGCTGGAGCCAATCCCAGCCAACACAGGGCACAAGGCAGGAACCAACCCCGGGCAGGGTGCCAACCCACCGCAGGACACACACAAACACGCCCACACACCAACCACACACTAGGGCCAATTTAGAATTGCCAATCCATCTAACCTGCATGTCTTTGGACTGTGGGAGGAAACCGGAGTGCCCGGAGGAAACCCACGTAGACACGGGGAGAACATGCAAACTCCACGCAGGGAGGACCCAGGAAGTGAACCCGGGTCTCCTAACTGTGAGGCAGCAGCACTACCCACTGTGCCACCGTGCCGCCCAGTAATAACATACATTGCATTTATCATTCCAACAGATTGCACAACACAAACATTAGAAGTATTAAAATGCATTGCATTTGTCATTCCAACAAATGGCACATCACACACTTTTGAAGTAATAACATGTACTGTATTTGTTGCTCCAACAGATGGCACAACACAAACATTTAAAGTAATAAAATGCATTAAATTTGTCATTCGAACAGATGGCACATCACAAACATTTAAAGTATTAAAATGCATTGCATTTGTCATTCGAACAGATGGCACATCACAAACATTTGAAGTACTGCATTTGTCACTCCAACAGATGGCACATCACAAACATTTCTGACCAAATGTGAGAGGAAAAGGTATGCATCAAAATATAGAGAAATCCTGGAGGACGACTTAATGGAGTTTGCAAGAAACCTACACCTTGGGAGAAGATCTGTGTTCCAGCAAGGCAATGACTCCAAGTCTGAGGCCAAAGGTACACAGGAATGGCTGAAAAACACCAATGTGAATGTCCTGGAGCAGATGAATCAGAGTAGAGACCTCAGCTCTCAATCCAATTGAGACTTTGTGGCTGGGATTGGCAAACGTGGTGCACACACTGTCACCATGCAACCTTACAGAGCTTGAGAAGTTTCATACAGAAAAGTGGTGAGAAATGTCAGAGCGGACAGTGATGGAGAAAGACCGGAGCACACAGACTCGTGGCAGTCAAGGCAGCCATCTCCTAAATACTGACTTGAAGAGGTGGAATACTTATGGAATGCAATTATTTTGTGTTTTATATTTGTAATTAAGTTAGACTAGTGTTTGCTGATCAGTACTAGTCTGTAGAATATTATTGCCAGTCTGCCAAAAAGCAGTGAATTCCCAGGCTATGTTTCATAGACTATGTAAGTAGTACTAGGGTGTTGTACCGTGTTAGCCATTGTGAATGAAGAGAAAAGCCAAGCAAAATGACACCTTTTATTGGCTAACTAAAAAGAGTACAATATGCAAGCTTTCGAGGCAACTCAGGCCCCTTCTTCAAGCAAGATGTAATACAGAAACTGGAGTTCCCTGTGTTTATATACACACTCTAGGACAAGAAACAACATTGGTAAATCTTTAAATGAGAAATTTTAAATGTAAAAAATTAATAGATTCATTCAGGCTAGGGTTAATTTAACAAGAGAGAGAAGAACATTGACCATACATTGTTGTTCTATGATGTTCTATGGGGTTTAAGTCGGGGCTTTGACGGGACCACTCAAGGACTTGTCCCTAAGCCACTGCAGCGTTGTCTCTGCTGTATGCTTTGTGTCAGTGTCGTGTTGAAAGGTGAGCTGTCACTCCAGTGTGAGGTCACATGCACTCTGGAGCAGATACTCAGAACCCCCCTCCACCGTCAACCTAATGTTAGGAAACAATGAAGCTCGAAATTCCCCGATCTGCAAACTTTTTCTCAGTCGTCTGTCATTCCACAAGTCAAACAGGTTGGAATTCTAATCTATGTTGAATTAGAGCACTTTTCAAAGATCTATTTTCACTCTGTATTTCTGTGTTGATCAACGTCATAAAGGCAGAACTAAATCCACTGAGATTCAACGTTGTTTAACAATAAAATGTGAAATTTTCTTAAATACTTTTACAGACACTTCATATTAATGCTGAGAATCTCATGCCATATTTTCACATTGTTCGCTTGTTGTATTGTACTTTTCAGTAAGCAGAAAAATAAACGGAGACGGACTAGTAGCGAAACACAGGAAACGCCCACACGGCCCTTTGATGACAAGTACACGTAAAACGTCTCCAGCTTCTATTTACAGCGCGGGGCGGAACAGCGAGCGCATCTGAGCAGACTACGGACAGATCGCACACGCGCATGCGCACTCGTCTGCCTGTGCCTGTGCCTGAGGTGCGGGGCGCATAACCGGCCCTTAATGCGTACACGCGCGCGCACGCAGTCAATCAGTCTGCATATCTGCTCCCAAGACAAACTTGACACAGTGTATTGAAAAGAAAGTTGCTGGGGAAAAAAACAATTAACAAAGCAGATATGGCTGGGCATTCAGGGTGGCGCAGTTGGTAGCGCTGCAGTCTTTGGATTTGGAATGCCTCCGCAAGACGTTGGCACGTCCACTCCATGTCTACGGAGACATTTCCACTGGGTAGTTCGCTTTTCCTCACATATCTACAATGAAAAGCAAGTTGAGCGGTAACGAGCCTGAGGTTTGAAGCCAAGCAGGGTCGCGGGAACACTATTTGGTAAGGGGTGCACCCGACTACAAAGACTATATAGAATTTAAACAGGATTCAAATAGCCGTCAATGACCTATAAAGTACACGCCTGAACAATGAGTGGCCGTGTCTAGCCCTACTGCGGCAATAGCATCCATTTAAAAATTAAATAAATTAAGAATTCAATCAGAGCAGGTGTCGTGGTTTGCCAGTTTGCAAACTCTTTTTTTCAAACCTCCAATAAACTCTACGCGTTGTGCAGAAGAGTAGACATCACTCTGATAAATAAAGGTGCAGGAGCTGTTCTTCAGAGCAGTACTATAGGAGAACCATTTTTGAGTCCCAAAAAGAGCCAACCACATGTAAGCTCCAGAAAGAGACATTTATTTAATCAGATCTGTAACAAGCTCCCTACGGTAAATAACCATGAATAGATGGTAACAGATTCATGAAATACCAAGAAGTCATCATTTTAAAAGACTCTTGCTGCATACAGTAACACTGGGTAAGTCCTGGGTTTCTTTCTTAGTCCCAAAGATATCACGTCCTAGTGAGCTGAATGACTTCGGGCCTGTTGCCCTGACGTCACATGTGATGAAGACCATGGAGCGGCTGCTGCTTCACCACCTGAGGGCACAGGTTCACCACGCCCTCGACCCTCTGCAGTTCGCATACCAGGAGAAGGTGGGAGCGGAGGATGCCATCATCTACATGCTACACCGATCCCTCTCCCACTTGGACAGAGGCAGTGGCGCTGTAAGAATTATGTTTCTGGACTTCTCTAACACCTTCAACACCATCCAACCTCTGCTCTTTAGGGACAAGCTGACAGAGATGGGAGTAGATTCATACCTGGTGGCATGGATCATGGGCTATCTTAAAGACAGACCTCAGTATGTGCATCTCGGGAACTGCAGGTCTGACATTGTGTTCAGCAACACAGGAGTGCTGCAGGGGACTGTACTTTCTCTGGTCCTGTTCAGCCTATATACATCGGACTTCCAATATAACTCGGAGACCTGCCATGTGCAAAAGTTCACTAACAACACTGCTATCGTGGGCTGCATCAGGAGTGGGCAGGAGGAGGAGGAGTATAGGGACCTAATCAAGGACTTTGTTAAACCTTCCTCTTGTGTTAGGGTCAGCACCGACCCGTTTTACTTTTTAAATGCATAAAACTACTACCTAATTTTGTTTATTGCATCAAGGCTTTTTGACTTTGCCAGGAATCTGTATTTAATTAAAATAAAAAAAAAAAGCAATTGTACTAAATTATAAAATGCTCTGGTGAAAATTATTACCTTTGTGTTGGTAGGGTCAGTTTTGACCCAGTTATAATTTAAGGTTATAAAACAATAGTTAGGGTCAAATCAAAAATCCTAAACACACTTTGAGGGTCTTCTCTCTTTGCCTGTGTGTCTCCTTACCTGAACAAACAAAACAAACAAACAAAGACAGACCTGGTCAGACATGTAAGGCTTGCATAAGACAAATTTAGTTTAGCGTTGGTGACTTGCAGAGTACACATCTCCTGTTTGCAGCAGTCAAAAATGAGAAGAAGATTTACAGAGAGCCAAGCTCTGGATCATATCTTTTCTGAAAATGAGGCAGAGGACACAGAACAGCATAGTGATACAGATGAGCAGGTTTCCGAGGAGGAAGACATTGTAGAGTATCTACCAGAAGGCACAGACACGTCTGATGAGGAGGTCACCGATGCTGAAGCTGCACTCAATCCTGCTGAAACGTTCAAATCCAAAAGTGGTAACATCTGTTGGAGCTCAGTACCTCCTGACTTACATGGCAGGGCAGCTGCTGCAAATGTCATCAAAATGACCCCTGGAATCACAAGGTTTGCTGTGACGAGAGTAAGTGACATCAAGACATGTTTTGATCTGTTTATGCCATTGTCACTAAAGAAAGTCATGATTGCTATGACAAACCTTGAAGAAAAAAAGGTTCATGGCAACATGTGGAATGACATTGATGAGGAATACCAGGATGCTTATATTGGTGTTCTTCTTCTTGCTGGTGTTTACAAATCCAGCAATGAGGCCACTGATAGTCTCTGGGATGCGTCGACAGGCAGAAATATTTTCCGGGCAACAATGTCACTTCAGTCATTTCGAATGATATCAAGAGTCCTTAGATTTGACAACAGAGAAACTAGAGAAAAATCTGACAAGCTTGCTCCCATCAGGGATGTCTGGGAAAGGTGGGTGCAGCTCCTTCCACTGATGTTCAACCCAGGGCCAGAGGGAACAGTAGATGAACGTTTTGTCCCTTTCCGTGGAAAATGCCCTTTCTGGCAGTACATGCCTAGTAAGCCAGGGAAATACGGCATAAAAATTTGGGCAGCCTGTGATGCAAAAACCAGCTATGCATGGAATCTGCAGATTTACACAGGCAAAAATCAAGGAAAACGTGTAGTCCTCGATATGACTACTGGACTGCGGGGTCACAGTATCACATGTGACAATTTCTTTACCAGCTATGACCTTGGACAAGAACTTCTCAGGTGGAAACTTACCATGGTGGGCACAGTAAAAAAAAATAAACCTGAGCTGCCTGCCGAAATTTTGCAGGTGAAGGACAGGGCTCCACTTTCTTCAAAATTTGCTTTTACAGACACCACCACGGTTGTTTCATATTGTCCAAAAAAACACCGGAGTGTGATACTTATGTCCACTTTTCACAAACGACGCAGCTGTGTCATCAGCAAGTGACAAAAAGCCCATAATTATCTTGGACTATAATAAAAACAAAGGTGGAGTGGACAACCTGGACAAGCTGACTGCCACCTACACTTGCCAGAGAATGACCAGGAGATGGCCAATGGTTGTGTTTTATAACATTCTAGATGTGTCTGCATACAATGCATTTGTGTTGTGGACCCACATTCACCTAGGGTGGAACTCAACCAGAAAAATCAAGCGGAGAATGTTTCTTGAGGAGTTAGGAAGTTCCCTTGTCAAGGCACACATTGAGCGAAGGGAACGGGTGCCCCGGGACCCAGCCGCTGCAGCCTTGGTCAGACAGCTGCAGAGCTCACCATCAGCGACACAAAGAGCATCAGTGTGTTCACCATCACCAGCATCCTCTTCGGCCAGCACTGCCTCAACATCAACCTACACAGCCACAGCCACAACCCCACTGAGGCCACCTGATTCTAAAAGAAAGAGGTGTCAGGTCTGCCCTAGCAATAAAGACAGAAAGACAAACGTACTCTGCTTCTACTGCAAAAAATATTTCTGCAAAGAACACACTAAAAGTGTCACATTTTGCCACACATGCATCTAAATGCACATGCATGTTCTTGCACACAAAGACATTTTTTTGGAACTAGTGCCTCATTTCTATTGGTTTGATTTGATTGATTATTCGTTGTTTGTTTGACCTTGCAAATCCACATTTTGAGATTTACTTGTTTAGCTTTCCATTTATATTAAAGTTATGTTTGAAAATACTTTTTTGCCTTTTTCTTTGAAATAAATATATATGGATCAAATCTGACCTGTAACACCATAGATGTTACTATAGTAATTAATATTATAATAAAAAATATATATAACAAATTTATTTAAGAGATGTGTTCTAATACCCCTCAGTAATAGTCAGGTAACATAACGACCTTTTATTTATTTAAATAATTCTCTTGAGGTTCATTTAATCATTTTTTAAAATTGAAAACGAGAGGTATGCTGAGGGCGGCACGGTGGCGCAGTGGTAGCGCTGCTGCCTCGCAGTTAGGAGACCTGGGTTCGCTTCCCGGGTTCTCCCCGTGTTTGCGTGGGTTTCCTCCCACAGTCCAAAGACATGCAGGTTAGGTGGATTAGCAATTCTAAATTGGCCCTAGTGTGTGGGTGTGTTTGTGTGTGTCCTGCGGTGGGTTGGTACCCTGCCCAGGATTGTTTCCTGCCTTGTGCCCTGTGTTGGCTGGGATTGGCTCCAGCAGACCCCCGTGACCCTGTGTTCGGATTCAGCGGGTTGGAAAATGGAAGGATGGATGGAGGTATGCTGTTAAAGTAAAAGCTCATGAGGTCACGGCAAAAATATTAAAAACATTCTTTTAATGGACAAGGAAGCGTAACAAAGTAACCAAGAGGTAAGGAAAAAAATTGGATGATAAATAATTGTTTTGAGGGTAATATGGCTGATTAAAGACACGGGTCAAAACCGACCCGTTAACATAAGAGATAGTAACAGAAAGCTAACATAAGAGGAAGGTTAAATGGTGCGACTCAAACCACCTACAACTGAACACCAGCAAAACCAAGGAGCTGGTGGTGGATTTTAGGAGGCCCAGACCCCTCATGGACCCAGTGATCATCAGAGGTGACTGTGTGCAGATGGTGCAGACCTATAAATACCTGGATGTGCAGCTGGATGATAAATTGGACTGGACTGCCAATACTGATGCTCTGTGCAAGAGAGGACAGAGCCGACTATACTTCCTTAGAAGGCTGGCGTCCTTCAACATCTGCAATAAGATGCTGCAGATGTTTTATCAGACAGTTGTGGTGAGTGCCGTCTTCTACGCGGTGGTGTGCTGGGGAGGCAGCATTAAGAAGAAAGACGCCTCACGCCTGGACAAACTGGTGAGGAAGGCAGGCTGTATTGTAGGCACAGAGCTGGACAGTTTAACATCTGTGGCAGAGCGACGGGCGCTCAGCAGGCTCCTATCAATTATGGAGAATCCACTGCATCCACTGAACAGGATCATCTCCAGACAGAAGAGCAGCTTCAGTGACAGACTGCTGTCACCATCCTGCTCCACTGACAGGCTGAGGAGATCGTTCCTCCCTCACACTATGTGACTCTTCAGTTCTACCTGGGGGGTAAAAGTTAACATTATACAAAGATATTGTCTGTTATACCTGCCTCACACTCTCCACCTTGAATTTTTTAACTTGCACTGTGTTTTTATCACTCTTTAATTAATATTGTTTTTATCAGTATACTGCTGCTGGAGTACAGTTAGGTCCATAAATATTTGGACAGAGACAACTTTTTTCTAATTTTGGTTCTGTACATTACTACAATGAATTTTAAATGAAACAACTCCGATGCAGTTGAAGTGCAAACTTTCAGCTTTAATTCAGTGGGGTGAACAAAATGATTGCATAAAAATGTGAGGCAACTAAAGCATTTTATTAACACAATCCCTTCGTTTCAGGGGCTCAAAAGTAATTGGACAAATGAAATAACTGGAAATCAAATGTTCATTTCTAATACTTGGTTGAAAACCCTTTGCTGGCAATGACAGCCTGAAGTCTTGAACTCCTGGACATCACCAGATGTTGGGTTTCCTCCTTTTTAATGCTCTGCCAGGCCTTTACTTCAGCGGCTTTCAGTTGCTGTTTGTTTGTGGGCCTTTCTGTCTGAAGTTTAGTCTTCAACAAGTGAAATGCCTGCTCAGTTGGGTTAAGATCAGGTGACTGACTTGGCCATTCAAGAATTGTCCACTTCTTTGCTTTAATAAACTCCTTGGTTGCTTTGGCTGTATGTTTTGGGTCATTGTCCATCTGTATCATGAAACGCCGTCCAATCAATTTGACTGCATTTAGCTGGATTTGAGCAGACAGTACGTCTCTGAACACCTCAGAATTCATTCGGCTGCTTCTGTCCTGTGTCACATCATCAATAAACACTAGTGTCCCAGTGCCACTGGCAGCAATGCACGCCCAAGCCATCACACTGCCTCCACCGACTTTTATAGATGATGTGGTATGCTTTGGATGATGAGCTGTTCCACACCTTCTCCATACTTTCTTCTTGCCATCATTCTGGTAGAGGTTGATCTTGTTTTCATCTGTCCAAAGAAGGTTTTTCCAGAACTGTGCTGGCTTTTTTAGATGTTCTTTAGCAAAGTCCAATCTAGCCTTTCTGTTCTTGAGGCTTATGAGTGGCTTGCACCTTGCAGTGCACCCTCTGTATTTACTTTCATGCAGTCTTCTCTTTATGGTAGACTTGGATATCGATACGCCTACCCCCTGGAGAGTGTTGTTCACTTGGTTGGCTGTTGTGAAGGGGTTTGTCTTCACCATGGAAATGATTCTGCGATCATCCACCACTGTTGTCTTCTGTGGACGTCCAGGTCTTTTTGCGTTGCTGAGTTCACCAGTGCTTGCTTTCTTTCTCAGGATGTACCAAACTGTAGATTTTGCCACTCATAATATTGTAGCAATTTCTCAGATGGGTTTTTTCTGTTTTCGCAGCTTAAGGATGGCTTCTTTCACCTGCATGGAGAGCTCCTTTGACCGCATGTTGTCTGTTCACAGCAAAATCTTCCACATGCAAGCACCACACCTCAAATCAACTCCAGGCCTTTTATCTGCTTAATTGATAATGACATAACGACGGACTTGTCCATACCTGACCATGAAATAGCCTTTGAGTCAATTGTCCAATTACTTTTGAGCCCCTGAAATGAAGGGATTGTGTTCAAAAAATGCTTTAGTTGCCTCCCATTTTTATGCAATCGTTTTGTTCACCCCACTGAATTAAAGCTGAAAGTCTGCACTTCAACTGCATCGGAGTTGTTTCATTTAAAATTCATTGTGGTAACGTACAGAACCAAAATTAGAAAAAAGTTGTCTCTGTCCAATTATTTATGGACCTAACTGTATGTGAATTTCCCTTTGGGGATTAATAAACTATCTATCTATCTATTGACTGTATAAAAGCAAATGAGCTGCGTGGTAACACAGCTGCAACGGTAGACTCTGAATACATTGCTGAGGATTTAATCCAAAGTGTAAGCATCTCTCAAATTGGCTTACATTAAAACTTGATGTCAAAACTCCACAGATCTTGTCTTCTGTTGCTCACAATCGTACACCACTTGATGATTATGCTCATCACATTTGTTATAGTTCAGTTTTTCTGTTGCGACTTTTCTCTAACACAGCTCCGGCATTTCTCCCGATTTTAAACAAGAGAGCGTGTAGCATTCAGGTGCGTTCGGCGACTAAGTTAACGGTTGTGAACGTTGGAGCATTTTACATTTTTATTTACTTCATCCAAAAATCAGTTACTGCATCTGCTAAATATTTTAGTAATAATGTGTCATATTCCAAATGAATATTGATCATAGAATGCAATTCCATGTGTTGGTAGACGACATTAAACCTGCGCTTTTAGCAGCACTTTACAAGGGAGTTAAAAACTGAGCACAAAGAGGCTTGTGGTGGCTCGATGGCTTTTTACACAGCAGACTGCAATTCAAGTGATGTGAAAATGGCATCGACTGATGTGTGTTAGTGGTGAAGGGACTTTGACTAATTGTGTTTCAGTGTTCTTAAACAGAACATTTTGAAAGTACACCCAGTGGAGTAAGTATAGAACCCAATAGTAAGAAATTTGAAAAATATCTATTAACCTATATTTTCTACACCGATCTGAGTTATTGTTGTCCATCGTCCATCCACCATCTCTCCTCAGCTTCATTCACTACAATTACCGTGTCCAAATGGTTTTCCTCCATGGTGCCCCAGCTGGTTTTATGAGTGGATGCAGAGTAGCAAGTTTCATGTGGTGCATTTGGTACACCGCGGAGCTACTTACGTGTGTGTCACAACGATGTGATGTCAGTCAGTTATTTTCTAACCCGCTATATCCTAACTACAGGGTCACGGGGGTCTGCTAGACCCAATCCCAGCCAACACAGGGCACAAGGCAAGAACAAATCCTGGGTAGGGTGCCATCCCACCGCAGGACACACACACCAAGCACCCACTAGGGACAATTTAGGATCGCCAATGCACCTAACCTGCAAGTCTTTTGGACTGTGGGAGGAAACCGGAGCACCGGGAGGAAACCCATGCAGACACGGGGAGAACATGCAAACTCCACGCAGGGAGGACCTGGGAAGCGAACCCAAGATGATGAGATGTTCTTCTTGCAAAGAACATTCAACAACTGAAGTGAAATGTGATACACGTGCAAATTCTGCAGTGAATGAAAGTGTGACCGGTGATGAAAGAGCGCTGGAGAGGATCAGGTTTAATTTCAGATAATCCTAAAACTATGTCATATTCAGTAATATAGTATTCAATTACATTAAAACATGTACAATTTAAAATTAGATTACTTATTTATAAAAGCACATTTAAAACAACAGAGGTTGCGTCAGAGTGCTGTACAAAAAAAGCATTAAAATAAACACAATGCAAACATTCATGCAGAAGCAGATTAATAAAACAACCATTTATAACATCCACCACAATCCTTTTGTACATAGTGAAAGGTGGAAGAAAACAAGGAGGTCTTAAGCCGACTTTTAAAAACCTCACTAGAGGATGAAGACCTGATGTGAAAAGGCGGGTCATTCCAAATGAGAAAGCTCGGTCACCCCTCGACTTCAGCCGAGATTTTGGCACTACAAGAAGTCATTGTCCAGATGACCTCAGCGCTCTTGGTGCCACATAGGGGTGAAGGAGGCCACAGATTATTGCAATATTTTATATTACAAGCCCACTGCGTGCATATAAATAACTGTTTTAACACTGGTGTACAAAGTACATCGCGCGAGTAATTATGAGATGAGAAATGGTGCGAGTAGTTAAGGGTTAATACAAAATGAACCAATGCCAACATACAATTAGAAACATTATTACCCAATGAAAGGAGACAAGTAACTGAAAGAAGTTTCCTATCATGCAATCATTATTAGTTAAAGCACAATAATTAGTTAAAATTATATAAATTTGTAAAAACTTGGAACTGAACTGATGTATAACAGGCATCCGAAAAGTACACAATGGGCAAGATCAGGGACTTGCCGCGATTGTTCGCGTATATTTGGGGCTTAAAGATCAGGGACTGGGAGCCAGAGATCAGGAGGCTTAAGCCACTGAAGCCCCCCACCTCCCGACACTACTGTCCATTTTAAACCTACCATCTGTTTATATCGGGCAGGGTAGCTGCGCTTTTCCCGTGTTAAGTTCAAACACCATTTACCTGTAGGATAATTATGTCGTTTTTTACTATAATAATAATCTACAGATAATAAAGTTCTCAATCATTTTCGTCATATTTATGCTTGCATAATTGTTTTCCCCATCCATTTCTTGTCCTCTATTAATGAAATCCCCTAAAGCAGCAGGAGGTAAGGCGCTGCAATGCGTGCTGTTTGCGCGTGCGCTGTGCGCGGTGTTTCACACGCTTGCATTGGGCATGTGAGTGACTGTCAAACGAGTGAAAGAGGAAAATCAACAAAACCTACAAGTTCAAGCAGCCGCTCGCAAGGTAAAACTGAAACAGTAAGCTCATTCCTCGTTGATGTCGCACACAGAACGTTTCTCCGTTTTAAGACAGACGAGCTCGCAAATTCGATAATACTTTTCAGTGGGAGATTTTAAAACTTAGTAAAACACGATCTGTTCGAGTTCTCTGATTACATTTCTTGGAGGAATAAGCGTTGCCACATCTCAATTAATACATGTGAACGCACCTAAAAAAGGAGTAACATAAATAAGGCACTGGATGTGTGTTTGAAATTCTTATGGTTCACGCTAAACCTTTGTTTTATTATTTGGTACTGTTAAGAAGGTTACATGGCCCTTACTTAAGTGCTGCGTGAGGCGATCACCTAGTCGCCGGTGAAGCCCGACAGCCCGAGAGTGGGGAGTGCTGGGTCTTGACGTGATAATTAGGAGGGCTCAGCCCAGCTAAATGATCCGTGCTGCGGCCCATACACGTGCCTGGGTACAAGCAAACACAAAAGTCCCTAACTGTCTCCTCCCGCCAACCAGGGGGGTATTTTTCGTACGTCGCTTAAACCATCCGAGATCAGGTGTCTCATCTTGAATGAGTTAATGCCAGTGAAACTCATCCAGATAAGTCGGTTTTTCAAACGCAACTGTGTATTAGATTAGTGTAGCTGGATCTAATCATACGAGATGAATGCGCGCGCCCGCGCTGAGTGAAAAGCCCATATATATTGAGTCTAGAAAACATGATCAGCAAGTCTTTGATAGGCTGTAACAAAATGACGAAAGAACGGGCGCATTTTTTTTTCACACACGCGGCGCAAGACCTTTTAATCGAAGGACACGAAGAATTTCAAGATTTAATATACACAAGGGGTAACACTGCAAAAGCAGCCCAGACCAGAAAAGACGGCTGGCAAAAAGTGGCCGAAAAAATTAAACGCTAAGTAGTGTACATTGTACTTAGTGAATGCAACGTTTCATTTCCTATGTGTCAGATTAATTATTATTTAATATGTCATAATTCCAGATCAAACGTGAGCACAAGGAGAACATGGGAACAGGTTAAAGTGAAGTACAAGAATATACTTCAAACTGGTAAATATTGGTATATAACTATTTAAAGAATTGTTGACATGAAGAATCATATATAATATAAAAAACATTAATTTTAAAGCTAATAAGAAGGCAGACAAGCAAAAAACAGGTGGAGGTCCACGCGGTCCAGACCTAACCCCTGCAGAAGAGTTGGCTCTCCAGCAAAATGCCCATCGCCCTGTTTCTGAGGGCATTCCAGGGGGAAGCTCCTCCTCAGAACCAGTGGCAGGATGCAGTGGTCACTTCATTTCAGGTAAAGGATGGTCATTGCATATTTGTCCTCCATGTGTGCTATAGGTATGTTCCATATAGCCCTCTTTTTTGTTGGGTCAGTTGCAAGGAATGTCATATCCCTTGAACCTGTGTCTGACCAACGAGATACTAACGAAGGTCAAATATTTGATGAAGACACTGTGTCTGATTATTCATCAGGAGGAGAGGTACACTTTCCAAATAATGTTTGATCAAACTCCACTCTGATCAGTCCCATGTGACCCAATCACATTTGGAAATCCTGGTAATGAGAATGTTAGGCTGATTGAGATTCTTCGTGGAACTGTGGGTGTTTTAGCCTGTGTATTACCTACCTGCAATGGCATGAAACGCCTCTTTTATTGTCTGCACACGCAGGTGTCCAGGAAACACAATGAAAACCCAAAGGAAATGTTTCAGAGCCAAACAGACTTTACGAATTGCCTGGCAAACTGCACTTTTCGATAGATGTTCCGCATCGCCTACAGTATATAAAAAAGTGCCGCTTGCAAGAAACCTCAAAGCAATGCATACTGTCTGTGTGGTTGTGAGAGCCCGACTTCGCCGAGTTTGACTTCGAATAAACGGAGCTAATAAATCTTTAAGGTACAATATTCCCCCTCGGCTAAAGCGGTATCTTTCGTACAGAATTTCCTCCGGGGGCAATAAAGGATCTTGCCGATCGCGCAAAACCCTCTTTATATGAAATTCTCTTCCTATAATTTGCACACCAATATCAATTGGTCGCTCATTCATGAACGGCGAAGCCCTGACTGGATGACTTCCACACCGTCACTGATCACGTGTGTAAACTAATCCTTGTTTACGCAGAACATTCCTGCTCCGAGCAGGTTTGCGGATTTGGATGTGTTGTTATGACAACACTTCCAGCAAGAGTTTCAAAAAACCGACAGATCCAGGATCAGGCCAAATCGTCAACAATTACATCCGGCTAAGCGAGTAATCCACGTACGAAAAATACCCCCCAGGGCCGTTCTTAGGACGTTGGGGGCCCTGGGCATAATTACACTGTGGGGGCCCTAATGCGTGTAGTATTAGCTACAGTTCAGCCAGACTTGACCTGTTTCCACTGGGCACCGCGTGGAGGTATGTAGCTAAGCCCAGCGTGTGCAAAATGTGCAGTGGTGCATATTTTTATAAATTTTGTGCATTTTATTTATTTTTTGTCACAATTAAAAATGTGTTTTTTATACCGTTTTCCATTTTTTCCTACCAAATTAAAACTTGGGCTAAAGAACATTCCAGAATAAAGCTCAAGAAACGAAATCAAATTTTCGCGCTTTAACACTTGCGAAATCTTTAATTAAGGCCAAGTAATCAAGCGATTGGACAACGTCTCGCTCAATGGTCATTAATGCTAAAGCATTCAATCGTTCTTGTAACATAGTTGTCCTGAGCACTGTTCCCTCTAAGCTGTGCGCGTGTGCGCGCGCACACGACTTTCCGAACCCGCGCACACAAATTAAAATAGCGCGCACAAAAATTAAATTTTTGCCTAAAATGATTTTTGGCATTAAAGTGAAATGTTGCAGAAGGCCAGCTGTTCCGATTTCCCATTTATCCCATTTATCGAAGCGCTATAAATTTTAAACCAGGGGTGTGGCGTCGCTTGTGCAGCTACGACCAATCAGAGTTGACTGACCTAGATTCCTGCGTAGCAGGCTACAGTCGGCGCTATGCGGTATCTTGCTGCCTGCGGCAGCCTATAACATCTTTGTACGAAACGCGCTAACTTTTGATTCTTTGACTTCCGTTGTATTGTTTATTTCGTGGAATCTTGGTGTTCAGCCTGGTACTTTGTAGCTAGATATAATTTTTTAAATGTCGAAACTGCAAGCGATGAAAGGTGCAAAACGCAAGAGAGCTGCAATAGCTTTTAAGTCTGAATGGCTTCTACTAAAAGATACAAATTTCAGGAAATAGCAGATGCTTCTGAATGTGAATCAATTGCTTTCAGACCTCTGAATGAAGTGCGCTGGTTATCCAGACACTTTGCACTTCAAGCAATTATTCAAAATTATGATCCCCTATTAAAATATTTTGAAGAATCCAAAGATAATGATCCTATATCAAAGTACTGCTATAAGAAGCTGAAGAGTGAACAATTTCATATAACATTGGAAATTTTGAATGATGTCTTATCAGAAATGGCTTCTTTAACTATGGCATTTCAAAAACGTGGTTTGACGCCATTGGAAGCTTATCATCTTGCACAGGGTAAACTGAACAAACTTCGAATGCAGTACCTTGGTGAGAAGGTTAAATGGAGTGATAAAGTTAACAGTCTTCTTGACAAGGTGTCTGGAAAAGAAGTTTCCGTGGATACTAATTCCATATTAACCTTCATCAACATCCTATGTTTGCATCTGGGTGAAAGATTTCCTGAAAATGAAATTGAGGAATGGTCTGCTTTTGACTGTACAGCAATAGCACAATGCGACTTTGACTTTGGAATTGAACATATCTGATCTCTTTGTTTAAAGTACAAACAATTTCTTCAGGAGGAAAGTGTCATTATTCAACAATACAATGACTTTAAATTCCTTGTTGCAGAAAAAATCAAAAGCAATTTGATAAACAGCTTTCCAGAGATGACGAAATTTGCATTTCAGAATGATCAATTTGCAGAATTAGCAAAATTGATGGACATTGGTGCCACATTCGAAATGCTACCTGTAAAATATAATTACACATTATTAATAGGTATAGCATTTAACAATGAAACTTGTTTGGTATTGATAACTGAAATAACATCGTGTTTTTGTAACTTGAACTGAACTCCAACAAACATTCTGTAGCGCACAAAAATTTAGTCTTGCTTTAAAATGCGCACGGATGATATTTTTTGCGCACATAGCCTATAAAAAATTAGAGGGAACATTGGTCCTGAGGTAATTCTTGATTATTTTTAGCTTAGAAAAGCTGCGTTCCCCAGCAGCGACAGTAACTGGTATGGTCAAGGCGATACGTAGCGCTATTGCGACATTTGGAACAGAATCTTGCAAGCTGTTCTGGTATATACACTGCAATGTTTCAAGAGCCGAAGCATTCGTTTCATTGTCTCGTCATTTTCACTTTCGGCAACTGCTGGCTGAACATCATCATCTGGCTGCTCATTTTCTTGTGGAATGTGACGTGAATGTTGCTCATTGCTTACTACTGGTCGGTTTTGAAAGGAATCGGCCATGACAAATTTCACCAAAGCTCCTTTTTGTGTATCAATAAAGGCTACATCGTCTGCCTTTTTCTTCGTTTAGCAGCACCGGATGGATAACTGCGTTTCATATTAATATGGTACGTGCGAAACTGCTAACGTGAATAAGACGCAGTTACGAGCGGAGTACGATAAGGCCAATGCCAAGGCGAAAAAGGGAAGAAAGCATAAGCGACAGAAAAACACTAGAAGAAGTCCGCGCCCACTCTCACGATGCAACCAGTGGTCTGGAACGGAATTAAACTTCGTAGTACAGATACGTAGCTTGCGTTGATCTTAAAAAAAAAACCCTCGAATGATGGGGCGACTGCCCTGCTCGCCCATGCCGAAGAACGGCCCAGCGCTAACAAGCCAGCTGACACACGAATAAGAAAACAAATATATGACAATATACTGAATTCGATATTTATTATTAAAAGAAAAGAAAGTCACGGGCTTACCTTACAATTCGCATCGTCAAAAAAAACGTGTTTAGACTGGAATGGACAAACCATGTTCAAGGCCACCGGGTTTAGCTTTGGACGGCACGGTGCATGTGTGATATTTTCGCGCGTACTCAGAAGTGACGTCAGAGTTTACCCGCTTGAGCAAAGCCGACACCTCCGTGTGCTTCATCATCACTACAACCTGAATCTACTGTATAGTGCAGTCTCTGGACCTTTCGGAAGAACTGTCACACCACAAATGGCTTTCTTCTTTAACATATTTGAACAGGCAAACGAGAGATCTTCAGGTAAAGAGTGCATACAGATTGTGACGATGCGTGTTCTCTTCAGGCTCCCAACGTCCTTATGGGAGCCCTGAACCCAACACCGTCAGTAATGTCACCGAGATGAGCTGACAAATGGGTTCAGGGCTCCCATAAGGACGTTGGGTGCCTGAAGAGAACACACATCTTCACGTTTGGTGGCAGCATTGGGATAGAGCTGGCAGTGGGGACCGAAGAATAGCAGACCATGAGCCAGCGGGATTGATAGACTAAACGAAGAACCCAGGGACCCAAGCCGGAAGAGGACATTTTTAAAGGACTGAGCTTTTAATGGACATTTATTTATTGTTTGCTTTTATGGTATCTTTAAAAGTTCTTATTCTTTTAATGTCCTGGTTTTACGAAGGGGGCTTGGGTTGGTTTTATAATGGAATCGTTTTTAATGCTTTTGTTTTAGTGCAGAGGTAGAGTGGCCAAGCCGCGGACCTGGGCCGCCAGTTGCACTGGGTTGGGAATGGTGTGGAACCTACCCGTGCAACTGGGGCTTTAAGAGGGGAGGTATGTGGTATAGCGGGTCCGCGGCTTCCGAAAATAAAGGTCATTTTTTGAATCAGTACAGTAATCCCTCCTCCATCGTGGGGGTTGCGTTCCAGAGCCACCTGCGAAATAAGAAAATCCGCGAAGTAGAAACCATATGTTTATATGGTTATTTTTATATTGTCATGCTTGGGTCACAGATTTGCGCAGAAACACAGGAGGTTGTAGAGAGACAGGAACGTTATTCAAACACTGCAAACAAACATTTGTCTCTTTTTCAAAAGTTTAAACTGTGCTCCATGACAAGACAGAGATGACAGTTCCGTCTCACAATTAAAAGAATGCAAACATATCTTCCTCTTCAAAGGAGTGCGTGTCAGAAGCAGTGACTGTCACAGAGATAGAGAGAAAAGCAAACAAATCAATAGGGCTGTTTGGCTTTTAAGTATGCGAAGCACCGCGGCACAAAGCTGTTGAAGGCGGCAGCTCACACCCCCTCCATCAGGAGCAGACAAAGAGAGAGAGAGACAAAGTTTGTTTTTCAGTCAAAAATCAATACGTGCCCTTCGTGCTTTTAAGTATGCGAAGCACCGTGCAGCATGTCGTTTCAGGAAGCAGCTGCACAAAAGATAGCAACGTGAAGATAATCTTTCAGCATTTTTAGACGAGCGTCCGTATCGTCTAGGTGTGCGAACAGCCCCCCTGCTCAATCCCCCTACGTCAGGATCAGAGAAAGTCAGCGCAAGAGAAAGAGAAAAGTAAGCTGGGTAGCTTCTCAGCCATCTGCCAATAGCGTCCCTTGTATGAAATCAACTGGGCAAACCAACTGAGGAAGCATGTACCAGAAATTAAAAGACCCATTGTCCGCAGAAACCTGCGAAGCAGCGATAAATCCGCCATATGTATTTAAATATGCTTACATATAAAATCCGCGATGGAGTGAAGCCGCGAAAGGCGAAGCGCGATGTAGCGAGGGATTACTGTATAGCCGTGCCGTTCTCTGTGGGCGTGATTGCACGACCGTGGGGAGTTAATGAGGTGATTGGAGCGAGTCGGACCTGTACACGTGGGTGCGGTCATTCTTGTTTGCCTCATTGGCTTCCTGCGGCGTGTAAGTAAGGTGCTGCGCCCACAGAGGCACCTGTGGGTGTGTGTGTGTGTGTATATATATATATATATATATATATATATATATATATACGGATGTATATGAGAGTGGGGAGGATAAATCGGAGAGAGAAATCGTGGAGGATGTAAGGGAAGGAGAAAGGTTAATGGAGAGAGAAAAAGCGGATGTGGTAAAAGGTCGGAAAACAGCAGTCAGGTGGTGATGATCCGGCCACCTGGAAGGTGGAGACGCCATGAGCTGGGGGCTGACTGAAGGAGCTCGTGGTTGTTGGTTCTCCGTGGAGCAGAAGGTGCAATGGGAGGAGGGCTGGAGAGTAAGGAGAGACTGCGTTTTAACTACTGCATATATTAACCTTGTGTTTTATGGATTTATTTATTGTTGGTTTTTATCCTCACTGGACCTTTGTTTAATGGATTTATTTATGGAACTTTGGACACTGCACTTTTGCACTTTGTTTTTATTGTTTTAATAAAAGCACTTTTTCACCTTTGAATATATCCCCTGGCTTCATGTGAGATTTGTCCCCATTTGTCAGCTCATCTCGGTGACATTATTAACGGTGTTGGGTTCAGGGCTCCCCTAAGCACTTTGGGAGCCTGAAGAGAACACGCATCGTCACACAGATAACGTTGATTTACTTGCATAAAAACACAAGGATTATTTTCCTTTTCAATCAATCATTTATTCATGAAAAATATCAACAGATGTAATAGTCTATTGGGGGGAAAGTTAAGGACACCCTTGGCCTCAGAAGCTTGTATTGCCCCCTTTAGCACAAATGACTTCTTATAGGCATTTTGCATAACTGCCCACCACTCTCTGACATCGACATGGTGTTTGAGCCCGGCCAGTACTTGGATGGGAGACTATCTAGGAAAGGCTTGGGTTGCTGCTGGAAGAGGAGGTGTTGGTGAGGCCAGCAGGGGGTGCTTACCCTGTGGTCTGAAAGTGGCTCCTAATGCCCCAGTGCAGGGTGGGGGACACTGTGCTGTAAAATTGGTGGCATCCTTTGGATGAGACATAAAACTGATGCCCCGACTCTCTGTGGTCATAAAAGATCCCTGGGCATCCTTTGTAAAGAGTAGGGTGTATCCCGATGTCCAGGCTAATTTGCCCAAGTTAGTCTGGCCCCCTAATCATCCCCCATCTCTAATTGTCTATCTCTCCCTCGCCACTTCACCACCTAACAGCTCATGTGTGGTGAGTTTACTGGCACAAAAATGGCTGTCGTTGCATCATCCAGGTGGATACTACACATCTGAGATGGTTCAAGAGGCTTTCCACTCATTATAAGAAGTGCATTGAGTAGTGAGAAAAACTCATTAAAAATTATTATTATTAAATTTGTGACCACTCCTCCATGCACAATTCTTTCATTTGCAGGATATTTTGGGTGTTTCTTTCAAATCCCCCCCCCCCCCCCCCCCCCCCCCCCCCCCCCCCCCCCCCCCCCCAATATTTCAATAAGATCCAACCATGATCCTCCATTTATTCTCTCTGAATCATTCCTCATTGGATTTGCTAGTGTGCTTCGGATCATTAGCATGTTGAAAGGTCCATTTGTGGTTCAACTTCAACTTTTGGACAGATGGCCTCATATTTTCCTCAAGCCCACTTTGAGACAATAATGGAATTCATAGTTGGCTCCATCACTGCAAGCTTCCCAGGCGCTGAGGCTGCCAAGCAAACCCAAACCATAAGTTTGCAGAAAGTGAAGGGGTCCGAACACTTTCTGAATCTACTGTGCTCTTTAGAGATTCACTTGGAATGTATGTTTTCCTTTATTTCTGGGCTTGTGCAGGTCAGACGCCTGCCCTTTGAGGTGAGGACAAACCCAGCAGGTTTCAGACCTGAATTGAGGTCAGGTCTCCTACTGCACTTGTGTTCTCCTTTGGGATCCCGAGGTGGTTTGTCATGTGATGGGTGCGGCAAGGCGCTGTATCAGTGCATGAATCCCAACCTACCTCTTCTCCTCTCTCCCCTCTTTTTATGGAGTTTTGAAGCCTGCACCTCTTTCATCAAATATTGTGGTCTTTACAATGGCATCCAGCCCAGAGATACAGTTTGGTCCAAAAGTATTTGGACAGTGACACAATTGTCATAATTTTGGCTCTGTGTGCCACCACAATGGGTTTGAAATGAAGCAATCATGATTGGAGTATCAACTTGCAGTTTTCATTTAAGGCGTTTAACAAAAACATTGTATGTGCCATTCAGAAAAGACAGCCATTTTTATACCTGGTCCCCCACCGCCCCAAATTTTCAGGGTCTCAGAAGTATTTGGACAAACTAACAGTCATAAATATAATGATCATTTTCAATATTTAGTTGAAAGTCCTTTCCAGTCAATAACGGCCTGAAGTCTGAACCCCCTGGCCTTCTCCTACTGGGCCTCCATCCCAGCTGATCTAGACCAACACCAGTCTGCCTATGGGTCAAACAGATCAACTGAGGACGCCATCTGTGTGACTCTACATGCTGCCCTCTCGCACCTGGAAAAGCCCAACGCCTATGTTAGGATGCTCTTCATTGACTACAGCTCTGCATTTAATACCATCATACCTAACCAGCTGATCCAAAAACTCTATGCACTAGGACTTCCATCCATCCATCCATCCATTTTCCAACCCGCTGAATCTGAACACAGGGTCACGGGGGTCTGCTGGAGCCAATCCCAGCCAACACAGGGCACAAGGCAGGAACCAATCCCGGGCAGGGTGCCAACCCACCGCAGGCACTAGGACTTGCTCCGTCCATATGCGACTGGTTACTGGATTTTCTCACCAACCGCCCCCAGTCTGTCATCCTCCACCCTTGCCCTGAGCACTGGTGTGCCGCAAGGATATGTACAAAGTCCCCTTCTCTATGCACTCATCACCCATGACTGTCAACCCATCCACCAATCAAACATTATTGTTAAATTTGTGGATGATACGACTGTCATTGGGCTCGTAACAGACAACAATCTTCTTGCTGCTCCTGTTAGAGGTTGCCACAGCAGATCATCTTCTTCCATATCTTTCTGTCCTCTGCATCTTGTTCTGTTACACCCTCCACCTGCATGTCCTCTCTCACCACATCCATAAACCTTCACTTCGGCCTTCCTCTTCTCCTCTAACCTAGCAGCTTTATCCTTAGCACCCTTCTCTCATTATACTCAGCATCTCTCCTCTGCACATGTCCAAACCATTGTTGTAACAGGGAAGAGGTTCTGAATCTGGCAGCATGGTGCAACACCAACAACCTGATCTTAAATACCAAAACACCAAAGAAGTTATTCTGGACTTTAGGACCACTAAAAAGACCAAATCACAGTCCGAAAACAATCAATGCAGATGCTGTGGAGAGAGTTTCTAGCTTTAAGTTTCTAGGAGTCACCATCTCAGAGGACCTGTCCTGGCCTGACAACAACTTGGCTATAATAGGCAAAGCACAACAATGCCTCTATTTTCTCAGGAAGCTAAGGAGAGCTGACCTCCCCAGGAAGCTGCTGGTTAATTTCTATAGATGCACTACAGAGAGCATCTTAACTAACTGTATGATGGCCTGCAGGTACAACAGCTGCACCAAGGCTGCTAAAGAATCCCTGCGGCGGGTTGTAAAAACAGCAGAGGCCATTACTGGGACTGAACTGCCATCACTTGAACTCTTGTATAAGACTCGTTGTGTGAGAAGGACCAAAAACATTCTCAAGGACAAAACTCATCCTGGAAATTCTTTGTTTGAGCTCCTCCCGTCAGGAAGACGCTTTAGGTCACGGGTGTCGAACTCTGGGCCTGGAGGGCCGCAGTGGCTGCAGGTTTTCATTCTAACCCTTTTCCTAATCAGTGAGAAGTTTTCACTGCTCATTAACTCCTTTTTCCTTCATTTCAATAGCCCTGTTTTTAAGGATTCAGTCCTCTGAATTGATTTGTTTCTTCATTAAATGGCAGCTAAACAGAAATGAGACGTGAAACGAGCCAACAGATGACCAGCTAAACAGGGATTTCCAACTCCAACCAATTTCACTCCAAACAGTTTCTTAATGAGGAGTTGATTCTTGCTGTTAATTAAGCCCATCTACGGTGGGTTGGCACCCTGCCCAGGATTGGTTCCGTGCCTTGTGCCCTGTGTTGGCTGGGATTGGCTCCAGCAGACCCCCGTGACCCTGTGTTCGGATTCAGCGGGTTGGTAAATGGATGGATGGATGGAATTAAGCCCATTATTTAATTCAGTGGCTTGTTGCTGCTCTCATTCTGCCACAGCAGATATTTCCAAATTTGTCGATTTTTCTGTTTTTTTCTTAGAACACCATCAAGATGTTTTGGTGACCTGAGAGATCAACCTTACTGAGACCATCACCTCTCTTTATTTTCAGATATTGTGTGATGGGCACAGGTGAGCTGGTCATATGGTGGCTTGTTTGATGTCTCATTATTGTTTGGCTACTAATTAAGGAAAAAGAGACAATTAAGGGGCCTGAGTCAAGTTAATTAAAATCTAAAGCAAAAGAAGTTAATTAGCAGTAAAAACGGCTCACTAATGAAGAAGATGGTTAGAATGAAAACCTGCAGCCACTGCGGCCCTCGAGGACAGGAGTCCGACACCTGTGCTTTAGGTCAATCCGTGTACGCACAAACAGACTAAAAAATAGCTTTCCCATCTGCCATAAACTTTCTGAACTCAGTCTGAGATCATTTTTAATTGAACACGTGCAATAAGCTGTATTGGTAATGTCCAATCTACTAATGTAATACAATATAGAATATGTAATGTACTATTCATTAACAGGTGCAATAACAATTTATGCTGCTGTACTTTGAGCAATAATAATTTGCTCTGATTACTTGATCACTTAACACTGTAAACAACATATTTGGAATTATTTGACTTTTCTTTAAATGCACCTTGGGGCTGTCACAAAAAGTCATTTCGTTGTGTTATACGATGATAATAAAGTGCTTGAACTTGAACTGCTGGGTTTCCACCCCAGTGATGCTTTGCCAGGCCTTTACTGCCGTTGTCTTTAGGTGCTGCTTGTTTGTTGGACTTTTTGCCGTCAGGTTTGTCTTCAGTAAGTGAAACGCACGTCCAGTTGTGTTGAAGTCAGTTGATTGACTTGGCCATTGAAGAACATTCCACTACTTTACCTTGAAAGGCACTTGGTTTGCTGTCACAGTATGTTTTGGCTCATTGTCCATCTGTACTGAGTAGAGCGCCCTGCACACTTCAGAATTCAACCTGCTACTTCTGCCAGCAGTCATATCATCAATAAACACCAGTGAGTGACTTCTATTGGCAGCTATGCATGATCAGACCATAACACAGCCTCCACCATGTTTCACTGATGATGTAGTACGCTACAGATCATGAGCCATTCCTCTTCTTCTCCATACAGTAGTCTTCTCTATTTATCATTCTGGTAATTGCATTTGTCCAAAGATAACTGTTCCAAAACTGGACTGTATTTCAAAAAATATTTTCTGGCAAAGTCTAACCTGTGCTTGAGGTTACCAGTGGTTTGCACCTTGTGGCAAACCCTCAGTCTTTACCTTCATGACGTCTTCTCTTGATTGTAGACTTTGTCAATGGCAAGTCTTCATCCCTGACAGTGTTCTTGGTTTGGCTAAATGTCGTGAAGTGGTTCTTCTTCACCAAGGACAGAATTCTACAAGCATCCAGCACAGTTGTCTTCTGTGGTTTTCCAGACCTTCTGGTGTTGCTGAGCTCTCCAGTGTGTTCCTTCTTTTTAAGAATGTGCCAAATGGTTGATTTGAACACTCCTAGTGTTTCTGCTACAGTCATATGAAAAAGTTTGGGAGCCCCTCTTAATTCTTTGGATTTTTGTTTATCATTGGCTGAGCTTTCAAAGTAGCAACTTCCTTTTAATATACGGCATGCCTTATGGAAACAGTAGTATTTCAGCAGTGACATTAAGTTTATTGGATTAACAGAAAATATGCAATATGCATCATAACAAAATTAGGCAGATGCATAAATGTGGGCACCTCAACAGAGATATGACATCAATACTTAGTTGAGCGTCCTTTTGCCTCTAGACATTGTCCTCCTATAGCCTTTGATGAGTGTCTGATTCTGGATGGAGGTATTTTTGACCATTCTTCATACAAAATCTCTCCAGTTCAGTTAACTTTGATGGCTGCTGAGCATGGACAGCCTGCTTCAAATCATCCCATAGATTTTCGATGATATTCAAGTCAGGGGACTGTGATGGCCATTCCAGAACATTGTACTTCTCCCTCTGCATGAATGCCTTTGTAGATTTTGAACTGTATTTTGGGTCATTGTCTTGTTGGAATATCCAACCCCTGTGTAACTTCAACTTTGTCACTGATGCTTGAACATTATTCTGAAGAATTTGTTGATATTGGGTTGAATTCCTCGACTTTAACAAGGGCCCCAGTCCCTGAACTAGCCACACAGCCCCACAGCATGATGGACCCTCCACCAAATTTCACAGTAGGTAGCAGGTGTTTTTCTTGGAATGCGGTGTTCTTCTTCCGCCATGCAAAGCGCTTTTTGCTCTGACCGAATAACTCCATTTTTGTCTCATCAGTCCAAAGCACTTTGTTCCAAAATGAACCTGGCTTGTCTAAATGAGCAACAAGCGACTCTGTTTGTGGTGTCAGCGCAGAAAGGGCTTCCTTCTCATCACCCTGCCATACAGATGTTCTTTGTGCAAACTGCACTGAATTGTAGAACGATGTACAGATACACCATCTGCAGCAAGATGTTCTTGCAGGTCTTTGGAGGTGATCTGTGGGTTGTCTGTCACCATTCTCACAATCCTGCGCATATGTCACTCCTGTATTTTTCTTGGCCTGCCAGACCTGCTGGGTTTAACAGCAACTGTGCCTGTGGCCTTCCATTTCCTGATTCCATTCCTTACGGTTGAAACTGACAGTTTAAACCTCCGAGATAGCTTTTTTGTAGCCTTCCCCTAAACCATGAAACTCAACAATCTTTGTTTTCAGATCTTTTGAGAGTTGCTTTGAGGATCCCATGCCGTCACTCTTCAGAGGAGAGTCAAAGGGAAGGAAGTACAACTTGTAATTGACCACCTTAAATACCTTTATATCTCATGATGGGACACACCTGTCTATGAAGGCTTAACCAGCTAATCCAACCAATTTGTTGTTACAAGTAATCAGCATTGAGCAGCGACAGGCATTCAAATCAGCAAAATTACAAGGGGACCCACATTTGTGCACCGCCAGTTTTTCACATTTGATTTAATTTCATACAACTAATTACTGCTTCACTAAAAATCTTTGTTCGGAAAACACCGCAGTACTCAGATGTTCCTATGAAATGAAAGACATACCACTGTTATCTTTTTTGTTGAAAGGAGAGTCAATTATTATGCAGGCTGAGAGGGCTTCCCAAACTTTTTCATCTCTCTGATGGGTTTGTTTTATTTTCTTGCCTGTTTTTATTGCATGGACCTCATATTGAGAGTTCACAGTGACAGCTTCCCAATACAAATTCCACACTTGGAATCAACTCCAGAACTTTTGTCTGCTTAATAAATAATGAAGGACCTGCTCACACCTGGGAATGGATCAGCTTGTCAGTCAATTGTCCAAATACTTTTGAGGCCCTAAAAATGGGGGGCCATGTATAAAAATGGCTGTCATTCCTGAATGGCTTATATGAGATTTCTGTTAAACCCTTGGAATTAACGCTGAAAGCCTACACTTCAATCACGTAATGATTTCTTCATTTCAAATCCACTGTGGTGGTGTATAAAGTCAAAATGATGAAATTGGTGTCACTGTCCAAATACTTATGGACCTAATTGTGATGGGCTCCGCTTCCCCATGACCCTAAAATGAGATCAAGGCAATCTGAAAACAGATGGATGAATTAAACAGTTTGTTATGCCAGCACCTTTAGCGCCCCGTAAACAGACAGCCAGTCAAATGCCTGCAGACCCACGGCGCTTGAGTGAAGTAATCCATTTTCTGATTGATCTGTTACTAGCTGCCCCATGTATAGCAAAAGAGCGTAATTGATTTCTATCTTTGACAAATGACCGTATAATTCCTGGAGTGGCGAGCTCCTAGTGATTTACAGATGCGGCTCAGCCTCAAGTTGTGCACCTCTCCGTAAACAAGATGGATTTCCCCAATCACAGTCATTACACATTCAAACTGCTGCTTCCTCATAAAGACAATGGAGCTCACAGCCAGCAAGCCGAGTCAGATGAAGATCAGCGGAATGAAGTAGACGTCTGCTGATGAAAAGATGTCCACGTCCACACAGTGTTGTGTTTGCTGGCTTATGTGTATTTTCTGTTATATTGTTATTTTTCCATCGTCATTTTTGATGTGTTTTTTACTTTTATAGTTTTTTTAAATATTGTTATATTTATTTACAACTGTATGGCCAAAAGTTGGTGCACACCTGACCATCACACCAATATGAGCTTGTTGGACATCCCCATTCCAAAGCCATGAGCATTAAATTGGGAGTTAAACCTCCCCCTTTATTGCTATAACAGCTTCCACTCTTCTTTCCACAAGATGTTGGAGTGTGTCTGTGGGAATGTGTGTCCAAAGAGCCGTTTGTGAGGACAGGTTCTGATGTTGGATGAGAAGACCTGACTTGCAATCAACGTTCTAAAGGTGTTCAATAGGGGAGAGGTCAGGGCTCTGTAGAAGTGTAATCAGAATAATAAGTTTAATATCACTGTGCTCTGTACAAAAAATTATTTTATAAATCTACTCACATGTACAGGCCGGGCCAAAGTTAGCACACAGGGGCTCTCGGCATTTAGAACTTCTAGGCAAGCATTTGAAGAGAGAAAGGTACAACTACGAAAATGGGCATTGTACTATTTCTGTATGTTAGAGATGGAACTGAATCCTCTCCTTGCCTTGTTTGTAACCTAAATAAGGGCCTGCATGTGGAGAAGACAGTATAAAAGACTTGGACATCAGCCAAACTCCTCGAAGCCGACGGACTGATGGACGATTACGTCATTCATCCTGAAAATCCTTCCAGTGCAGCGACGGAAAATGGCAGACTGTATACAGCGCATCACTTTTCCCACATTTTGTTATGTTACAGCCTTATTCCAAAATGGATTCAATTCATTTTTTTCCTCAGAATTCTACACACAACACCCCATAATGACAACGTGAAAAAAGTTTGAGATTTTTGCAAATTTATTAAAAATAAAAAAATTGAGAAAGCACATGTACATAAGTATTCACAGTCTTTGCCATAAAGCTCAAAATTGAGCTCAGGTGCATCCTGTTTCCCCTGATCATCCTTGAGATGTTTCTGCAGCTTCATTGGAGTCCACCTGTGGTAAATTCAGTTGACTGGACATGATTTGGAAAGGCACACACCTGTCTATATAAGGTCCCACAGTTGACAGTTCATGTCAGAGCACAAACCAAGCATGAAGTCAAAGGAATTGTCTGTAGACCTCCGAGACAGGATTGTCTCGAGGCACAAATCTGGGGAAGGTTACAGAAAAATTTCTGCTGCTTTGAAGGTCCCAATGAGCACAGTGGCCTCCATCATTCGTAAGTGGAAGAAGTTTGAAACCACCAGGACTCTTCCTAGAGCTGGCTGGCCATCTAAACTGACCGATCACGGGAGAATGGCCTTAGTCAGGGAGGTGACCAAGAACCTGATGGTCACTCTGTCAGAGCTCCAGAGGTCCTCTGTGGAGAGAGGAGAACCTTCCAGAAGGACAACCATCTCTGCAGCAATCCACCAATCAGGCCTGTATCGTAGAGTGGCCAGATGGAAGCCACTCCTTTGTAAAAGGCACATGGCAGCCCGCCTGGAGTTTGCCAAAAGGCACCTGAAGGACTCTCAGACCATGAGAAAGAAAATTATCTGGTCTGATGAGACAAAGATTGAACTCTTTGGTGTGAATGCCAGGCGTCACGTTTGGAGGAAACCTGGCACCGCTCATCACCAGGCCAATACCATCCCTACAGTGAAGCATGGTGGTGGCAGCATCATGCTGTGGGGATGTTTTTCAGCGGCAGGGACTGGGAGACTAGTCAGGATAAAGGGAAAGATGACTGCAGCCATGTACAGAGACATCCTGGATGAAAACCTGCTCCAGAGTGCTCTTGACCTCGGACTGGGGCGACGGTTCATCTTTCAGCAGGACAACGACCCTAAGCTCACAGCCAAGATATCAAAGGAGTGGCTTCAGGACAACTCTGTGAATGTCCTTGAGTGGCCCAGCCAGAGCCCAGACTTGAATCCGATTGAACATCTCTGGAGAGATCTTAAAATGGCTGTGCACTGATGCTTCCCATCCAACCTGATGGAGCTTGAGAGGTGCTGCAAAGAGGAATGGGCGAAACTGGCCAAGGATAGGTGTGCCAAGCTTGTGGCATCATATTCAACAAGACTTGAGGCTGGAATTGCTGCCAAAGGTGCATCGACAAAGTATTGAGCAAAGGCTGTGAATACTTATGTACATGGGATTTCTCAGTTTTTTTATCTATACTAATAAAAGGCAAAGCCCTCACTGACTGACTGACTGACTGACTCACTCATCACTAATTCTCCAACTTCCCGTGTAGGTAGAAGTCTGAAATTTGGCAGGCTCATTCCTTACAGCTTACTTACAAAAGTTAGGCAGGTTTTATTTCGAAATTCTACGCGTAATGGTCATAACTGGAACCTGTTTGACTGACTCACTCCTCACTAATTCTCCAACTTCCCGTGTAGGTAGAAGTCTGAAATTTGGCAGGCTCATTCCTTACAGCTTACTTACAAAAGTTAGGCAGGTTTTATTTCGAAATTCTACGCGTAATGGTCATAACTGGAACCTGTTTGACTGACTCATTCATCACTAATTCTCCAACTTCCCGTGTAGGTAGAAGGCTGAAATTTGGCAGGCTCATTCTTTACAGCTTACTTACAAAAGTTAGGCAGGTTTCATTTCGAAATTCTACGTGTAATGGTCATAACTGGAACCTGTTTTTTGTCCATATACTCTAATGGAGGAGGCAGAGTCACGTATCGCGTCATCACGTATTACGCCTCCTACGTAATCACGTGAACTGAAAACAAGGAAGAGATTTACAGCACAAGTCAAACGCGGGAACGAAGGTAAATGACGTTAATTGTTGACTGTCTTTTAATACTGTGTACTTGTTGAGTGTCTTTTAATACTGTGTAAGCATACATATTAACACATGTGCAATTAAACGTGTGCATTTACGGGGTGATTTCTCAGGCTTAAAAGCTCGCCTTTTATTAAAAAGGTAAATGCAAACTCTTTTCATTCTGAAGGGCACAAACCACGTTAGATTTCAGCCGTTAAACGCGCAAAAATGTCAGTACACCAGATAAATAAGCGCAACATATTATCAGTTGTATTGTATGCTTACAATACATATAGAAATGTGTTAATCGTTAACTAATATTATGGGATGGTGTTTTTCGACTCGCGCTTTGATTTAAACGATTGCATGTCTTGGTGGGTTTGTGTACCTTATTGTCAATATCTTTACAGCTCTTTTTAAGACTTAATTTAAAAAGGTTTTCTTTTCTTCTTAATAAAAATTTAAAAGCAGTACTTCGCCGGTGCGAAGCGCTCACTTCACTCCCTTACGGGAATCGAACCTCGGACGTCAGCGCTAGAGGCTAAGCCCCTAAAATTGCGCCACGGCGTGTGGTTCGTTTATTTGACAGCATGTAGATCGGGGTAATTACATTCACGGCATTCATAGTCTGATTCACAATCTGATTGTATGGGTGGTTACCTACCAGGTAACGCTTATGGTTAGCCAGCAAGTCATCTCGAAGTGATCACTCGAGTGAACGCAGCTTCACAAAAAAACAGATCCTTAACAAACTGTTATTGCTATATTTTCCCTCAATTTTAAAAGGTTTTCTTTTCTTCTTAATAAAAATTTAAAAGCAGTACTTCGCCGGTGCGAAGCGCGGGGATTTGAGCGACTGACGCATACAGACATATTCATGAGTGCAGGTACTTCGGAAAGAAAGCACCGTATAAACCTAAAGTTTAAATTAAGTTCATAGACCTACAAAACTTTGCCATTGATTTGAGGCAAGATTGCTTTTCTCATGTACAACTATACGTTGCATTCTTAACAGTAAGCTTGCACGGCTTAGTCATATTACAACCTGAGTGCTGAACTGACAACGTCGTATACAAACAGAACTATAACAATCGTAATAAACAAACAAAAAAAAAAGCAAAGAACCCTTGGATTTAATAAAAACGCTCTTTCCTTGGCGAAGCAAGGAAAAAGGAAGACCTTATATAGCGTTCGTTTATAAAACAGTGAAAAAGCTGTGTTAAGGCTGCTTCACAAAAAAACAGATCCTTAACAAATTGCTATTGGGATATTTTCCCTCAATTTAAAAAGCTTTTCTTCTTCATAAAAATTTAAAAGCAGTACTTCGCGGAGATTTAGATATATATATAGAGAGAGAGAGAGAGACAGAGAGAGAGAGAGATATAGATATATATATATAGAGAGAGAGAGAGAGAGAGACAGAGAGAGAGAGAGATATAGATATATATATATATATATATATATATATATATAGATTTAGATATAGATATATATATATATAGATATAGATATATAGATATATATGTATTTATGTCTATATATATATATATATATATATATATATATATTGTATATATATGTAAGCTTATAAGTACTGCCTTACTTCTCTTTAAGAAAGGAAGATGTAATGATACTTGATTTAAACGATTCCATGTCTTGGTCGGTTTGCGTAGCTTATTGTCAATATCTTTGTTGTCATACTGCATTTCTACATGGAATGGAATGCCAACAGCTCATTGGCTGACAAGAGAGCCCTTAGACTCTGATCAGAAAATGATTGGCTGCATGCTGCTCTCTTTAGAGCTCTCTTCAGGAACAGAGCAGCCAACATCATGAAAGACCCTTTCCACCCTGGACCTTATGCTGCCCTCTGGCAGGTGGTTCAGGTCTATCCAATTGCAGACAAACAGATACAGTATAAGAACAGTTTCTACCCCAGAATCTTGCGAGAACTGAATACTACTAAACATTTAAAACGATTGACAATATAACAGTCACAAGTACATGCCTGCTACTATAAGAGATGCCCCTTCGGTCTCAGCTTTCAAATCCTGGCTGAACTCACGACTTCAGTTTAGCACACCCTGACTAGAGCTGCTGATTAACTGTACAGACTGCATCTCTGTTGTTAGTCATTAGCACTAAAACATAAGTAACATGATAGTTAGAATCTATCTTACTAAACCACAGTTAATATATGCACGGCGGATGCACCGAGGCGCATGCGCACTGCGGCCTTGGCGCCCGCCCCAGAGTCCAGAGTCAAACGCAGCGGCTTTCCAAAACGCGGCGGTTTCCCAGAGTCAGTAGGTGGTGCCCAAACAACACAACCTGTGAGCTGCACTTGCTCTAATCCACTGTGCCAGTAATACAGATCACATAACGGTCACAGACTCAAACCCAGCGGCTTCCCAGACTCAGTGGCTGGCACACGAACACCACAACTTGTACACTAAACTTGCTGTGCTCCACTCTGCCAGCAGTCGGTGTCAGCAAAGGCAACGGAATCACGTCTCCACAAAACGAAACCACTTTAGTACAGATATGCTTATGTAATTAAATGACATTTCCCCAGATGCACCCACCCTCCATGATATGTCATCCATCCAGATATCGGACAGAACAGAAACTGATTGCCATTCTTGGATTTCCGATTCGCTAGCGAATCGCGGGCTTACTTGTTTGTTACTAACCCTCACCTATTCTGTTTCTCTTCTCGGTACTCAATGTGGCACTTGGTGCCACGGACCATCTGCCAAGTTGTTTTGCCTGCCTAAGGTAAAGTCATCTCTGATGGAGGATCGCAGGAATCATGGAGTAGAGGGGTTCTTTCATCGGATTGGCTGGCCCAGTGCTGTCTCAGCTGTGGAATGGCCAAATGGGGGAGGCAGCTTGATGGCTGAGGTCTCCAGGACTCTGAACAAATCCAGATTCTGCTCCGTACTTGTAAAATTTTTATACTGTATTGAGGATTTGTTCTGTTCTGTGTATTGTATTATATTGACCCCCTTCTTTTAGACACCCACTGCACACCCAACCTACCTGGAAAGGGATCTCTCTTTGAACCGCCTTTCCCAAGGTTTCTTCCATTTTTTCGCTACAAGGGTTTTTTTGGGAGTTTTTCCTTCCTTGTCTTCTTAGAGAGTCAAGGCTGGGGGGCTGTCAAGAGGCAGGGCCTGTTAAAGCCCATTGCAGCACTTCTTGTGTGATTTTGGGCATTACAAAAATAAACTGTATTGCGTATTGTTTACATTCTTTGCAAGTTACATTATTTTCTTTTTCTATTATTGCACTCAATTCATATGGGCAGTATACCTAAGTGCAATATATTGTATTGTATTGTATTTTAATTTAATTATGTCCAGCATATGTGAATGCAGCTTAAGGATTGCTGCAATATGTTGTATTAAGTGCAATGACAATAAAAGGAATCTGAAAAAAAGTCAAGAGATCTTACATTTTGTGGTTACATCACCTCCTTGTGGACACTACAAAGCGTTGCACTATGGAGGCAATCTGAATCTGTTTATGGCTACACTGCCACCCTGTGGACATTGTAAAGCATTGCTCTAGCTGCATTTTTTTTTTTACAGTTACTGGACAGAGCCACACTTTCTTATTATGGCTGCATCTCCAACCTGTGGACACTGCATATCAGGGGTCCTCAATCACAGCCCTGGAGGGCTGCTGTGGCTGCAGGTTTTTGTTCCAACCCGGTTGCTTAATCAGAAAGCGATTCTTGCCAATAATTTAATTTCATGTTTTGTTAGTGCTTTAACTCTGCTATGTCAGGTCATTCTCATATCCTAGAGTTTATTTCCCTTTCTAAGGATATCACCCACATAATTTGAAGGCTACGATGGAGGAGTAATTCTCAGTCCTTCACTTTTTATCTTCACTTTCCTTCCAAGTATTTAATTAAACCCAATAGTGCATGATAAATACACACAGAGGTGTAAATGATAAGCTAAATAGAGAAATGCTGGTCTCTTTCATCATTTGCATCTTACTGCTAATAAGGAGCCATTAAAAACCAAGAATCCAGCTGTTTAAGACTAAAATAAGCAGTAAGTGTTCAAAATCTTAACCAGCGAGACAACTAAAGTGAAGCAGAAGTGTTACTTGAGCAATAAGTGCTTCTTATTAAGCAATTGGGTAGGAGCAAAAACCTGCAGCCACTGTGGCCCTCCAGGACTGTGATTGAGGACCCCTGCTGTATAGGAACACTCGGTGGAGACCAACTGCTTTATTTTACAGCTACATTGCCACCTTGTGGATTTTGTCTCCCCATAGCAATGCTTTGCAATCTGCATTTTTATTATTTATTTTTTTTTACAGATAATAAAAGACAATCTGCATTTTTATTTTCTTGTATAGAAAAATTATAGGAAACGTGAAAAAATTTGACCTCAACATTTTGACGAATCCTGAAATTTTAAACCTCCCTGAGTCCGAAAATACCATTTTTGAAATTATATCTGTCTGCATGTAAACACCTCGGTCAATGAGATTTTGTACACCTGCTTTTTATCAAAAATAAGGAGTCCTATCAACTCTTAGGCCTCTTCCGGCAACCGTAAGTGTTTTAGCTGAATATTTTTGTGAATTTTCAAGTAAACTATAGTTATAATTACAGATAGATGATTCAAATTTTGTATAGATATTTATAATGATAAAAAGCACAGATATGCATTTTGAGAATAATTACTCAATCAGAAGTAGTATTGTATTTAAACAACCATCCAAATTTTTGTATCATGGAAATATAAATGTGTACACAATATTAAAAACTGTATTCAATAACACACATTCTTTTAATAACTGTTATTAATTTTATTTTGATTTACACATCATCAGTTTAACAGTTACAGACTGTTTTAAGACTGCTGTAGTTAAACCCCTACTTAAGAAAAATAATCTCGACCCCTCTGCTCTTGAAAATTTTAGGCCCATCTCTAACCTGCCTTTCTTAAGTAGAATTCTAGAGAAGGCAGTCATTATACAACTAAATGGCCACCTCAATAAACATGCTATTCTTGATAAATTTCAGTCAAGTTTTAGAACAAATCACAGCACAGAAACTGCACTCGTTAAAGTAGTAAATGACTTGCGGGTAAATGCAGACAGAGGCCATTTATCTGTTCTCATCCTCTTAGATCTGAGTGCCGCATTTGACACCATTGATCACAATATTCTTAAGAATCGCCTTAGTCAGTGGGTGGGCCTCTCTGGCAGTGTCTTAAATTGGTTTGAATCCTACCTGGCAGGGAGAAAATTCTTTGTTAGTTGTGGTAATTAAACTTCAAAGACACATGATATCCTATATGGTGTTCCACAAGGCTCTATCCTGGGTCTGCTGCTCTTCTCAATCTACATGCTTCCGTTAGGTCAGATTATCTCAGGGCACAACGTGAGCTACCACAGCTATGCTGATGACACACAGCTGTATTTACCAATAGCACCTGATGACCCCGATTCTCTTGATTCGCTAACACAATGTCTAACTTGTATCTCAGAATGGATGAATAGTAACTTCCTCAAGTTAAATAAAGAGAAAACTGAAATCTTAGTGATTGGCAATAATGGATACAATGAGGCTATTAGAAATAAACTGGATACATTAGGATTAAAAGTCAAGACGGAGGTAAAAAGCTTAGGGGTAACTGTTGATTGTAATCTAAATGTTAAATCGCATATTAATCAGATCACTAGGACAGCATTTTTTCACTTAAGAAACATAGCAAAAGTTAGACCTCTTATATCATTGAAAGATGCTGAGAAATTAGTTCACGCGTTTGTTTTCAGTCGACTAAATTACTGTAATGCACTCCTCTCAGGACTACCCAAAAAAGACATCAATCGTTTCCAACTAGTGCAGAATGCAGCTGCTAGAATCCTAACCAGGAAAAGAAAATCCGAGCACATTTCTCCAGTTTTGATGTCACTACACTGTTTACCTGTGTCATTCAGGATCGACTTTAAAATACTGCTTATGGTTTACAAAGCCTTAAATAATCTCGCCCCATCTTATATATCGGAATGTCTGACATTTTATATTCCAAATCGTAACCTCAGATTCTCAAATGAGTGTCTAATTAGAATTCCGAGAGCAAAACTTAAAAGAAGTGGTGAGGCGGCCTTCTACTGTTATGCACCTAAAATCTGGAATAGCCTGCCAATAGGAATTCACCAGGCTAATACAGTGGAGCACTTCAAAATACTGCTGAAAACACATTACTTTAACATGGCCTTCTCATAACTTCACTGTAATTTAAATCCTGATACTCTGTATATCCAATTCATTATAATAACTATTCATGGTGGCTCTAAAATCTGTACTAACCCCTACTCTCTCTTCTGTTTCCTTTTCCGGTGTCCTTTTGGTGGTGGCACTACTCAAAGCACCGTGATGTTCCAACAATGATGGATGGATTAAAAGCCAGAAGTCTGTATGACCATCAGCATCAAGTGAGTCCGTGAGAACCTCATACACAAAGAGGACTATTTCATTTATGTTAGGTAGAATGCCCAGAGGGGACTGGGTGGTCTCGTGGCCTGGAACCCCTACAGATTTTATTTTTTTCTCCAGCTGTCTGGAGTTTTTGTTTTGTTTTTTCTGTCCACCCTGGCCATCGGACCTTACTCCTTTTCTATGTTAACTAATGTTGTCTTATTTTAATTTCTTATTTTGTCTTTTATTTTTCTTTTCTTCATTATGTAAAGCACTTTGAGCTACTTTTTGTATGAAAATGTGATATATAAATAAATGTTGTTGTTGTTGTGTAAATATTGAACATGCCATGTAAATATAAAGATGTAATGGGAACAATAAGCTGCTATATCCCCGTCGTGTTCCTGGTATTACATTTAATTCAATGATCCCCCCCCCCCCCCTTTAATTAGTAATTAAATGTAGCTAAATGCAGTTTCACCTATAGCAATGTATTGCAACAAATATTACTGACTTTTTCTGTTTTCATTTGACTATAACTCTTTTTACTTTTTATTATGAATTTCTTCAGCTCTGACACCGCATTCCAAATTATTATGCAAATGATATTTTTCTCCGATTCTCCTAAATAGTCGATGTAAATGGCAGTCGGCATAATTTTTGAGTCATCAACCATTAGAGTATAATTTAAATGTTACTGAACAAACCTCGAAGTTGGGAGACCTGGGTTCGCTTCCCGGGTCCTCCCTGCGTGGAGTTTGCATGTTCTCCCCGTGTCTGCGTGGGTTTCCTCCCACAGTCCAAAGACATGCAGGTTAGGTGGATTGGCGATTCTAAATTGGCCCTAGTGTGTGCTTGGTGTGTGTTTTGTGTGTTTGTGTGTGTCCTGCGGTGGGTTGGCACCCTGCCCGGGATTGGTTCCTGCCTTGTGCCCTGTGTTGGCTGGGATTGGCTCCAGCAGACCCCCGTGACCCTGTGTTCGGATTCAGCGGGTTGGACAATGGATGGATGGATGGAAAATGCACTGTTCCAAATTATTATACACAACAGAGTTTCAAAACATTTTATAGGTTGTAAAGAACTGAAAATGGTCATTTGTTGAATTTGCAGCATTAGGAGGTCATATTTACTGAAATCAAACGCTATTTCAATCAGAAACATCTTAACAGGTCAAGTTACATATTAACATTGGACCCCTTATTTGATAGCAGCTTCACAATTCTTGCATCCATTGAACTTGTGAGTTTTTGGAGAGTTTCTGCTTGAATTTCTTTGCAGGATGTCAGAATAGCCTACCAGAGCTGCTGCTTGGATGTAAACTGCATCCCACCCTCATAGATCTTTTGCTTGAGGATGCTCCAAAGGTTCTCAATAAGACTGAGGTCAGGGGAGGATGGGGGCCTCACCATGAGTTTCTCTTCTTTTATGCTGACAGCAGCCAATGATGCAGAGGTATTCCTTGCAGTATGAGATGGTGCATCGTCAGGCATGAAGATGATTTTGTTACGGAAAGCACGGTTCTTCTTTTTGTACCATGGAAGAAAATGGTCAGTCAGAAACTCCACCTAATTTTTAGAGGTCATTTTCACACCTTCAGGGACCAACCAGCTCTCTCCCCATGATTCCGGCCCAAAACATGACTCTGCCACCTCCTTGCTGACGTCGCAGCCTTGTTGGGACATGGTGGCCGTCCATCAACCATCCATCTGGACCATCCAGGGTTGCACGGCACTCATCTGTAAAGAAGACTGTTTGAAAATTAGTCTTCATGCAGTTCTGGGCCCACTGCAGCCGTTTCTGCTTGTGAGCATTGGTTAGGGGTGGCCGAATAGAAGGTTTATGCATAACTGCAATCCTCTGGAGGATCCTGCTCCTTGATGTTCGTGGGACTCCAGAGGCACCAGCAGCTTCAAATACCCGTTTGCTGCTTTGTAATGGCATTTTAGCAGCTGCTCTCTTAATCCGATGTATTTGTCTGGCAGAAACCTTCCTCAGCCACAAATCTTTTAACAGTACGATGTCCAAGGCATTCAACTATTTCACGCTTTTCGGCAGCAGAGAGATCCTTTTCTTTCCCATATTGCTTGAAAATGGTGGTCTGCTTAATAATGTGGAACATCCTTCTTTAGTAGTTTTTCCTTTAATTGGGCTCACCTGGCAAACTAATGATTACTGGTGTCCGAGATTGATTTCAGTGATCAAAAGAGCCCTGAGACACAATACCATCCATGAGTTTAATTGAAAACAAAATATTTAATCTTTATGACACTTAAATACAATTTGCATAATAATTTGGAACGCGGTGTATGTGTTTCATCCATCCATCCATTGTCTCCCGCTTATCCGAGGTCGCGGGGGCAGCAGCTTGAGCAGAGATGCCCAGACTTCCCTCTCCCCGGCCACTTCTTCTAGCTCTTCTGGGAGAATCCCAAGGCGTTCCCAGGCCAGTCGAGAGACACAGTCCCTCCAGCGTGTCCTGGGTCTTCCCCGGGGCCTCCTCCCGGTTAGACGTGCCCGGAACACCTCACCAGGGAGGTGTCCAGGAGGGATCCTGATCAGATGCCCGAGCCACCTCATCTGACTCCTCTCGATGCGGAGGAGCAGCGGCTCTACTCTGAGCCCCTCCCGGATGACTGAGCTTCTCACCCTATCTTTAAGGGAGAGCCCAGACACCCTGCGGAGGAAACTCATTTCAGCAGCTTGTATTCGCGATCTCGTTCTTTCGGTCACTACCCATAGCTCATGACCATAGGTGAGGGTAGGAACATAGATCGACTGGTAAATTGAGAGCTTTGCCTTGCGGCTCAGCTCCTTTTTCACCACGACAGACCGATGCAACGCCCGCATTACTGCGGATGCCGCACCGATCCGCCTGTCGATCTCACGCTCCATTCTTCCCTCACTCGTGAACAAGACCCCGAGATACTTGAATTCCTCCACTTGGGGCAGGATCTCGCTCCCAACCCTGAGAGGTCACTCCACCCTTTTCCGGCTGAGGACTATGGTCTCGGATTTGGAGGTGCTGATTCCCATCCCAGGATGGAAATGTATGTGTTTCTGTTTCTTTAACCCTTTGGTTATTGTGTGTCGGATATGTTGGGTTTTATTGTACAGCACGCTGGTCAGCCTTGATGTTGTTTTTAAAGTGCTTTATAAATAAATAAATGAATACTTTGCATGTAATCTTGGTAATGCATATGTAATCATGAAAAAATGCCACCACTGCTTTCAACCTCCCCAAGTACGAAAATATAATTTTAATATAAAGTTTGATTATAAATAAAGATAAATGATCGTGTATCAATTAGTTATGATGACAAAGTACTAGGGTGTTGTACCGTGTTAGCCATTATGAATATTGTGAGAAGTCAAGCAAAATGACACCTTTTATTGGCTAACTAAAAAGATTACAATATGCAGGCTTTCGAAGCAACTCAGGCCCCTAAACCTTGCCTGAAGAAGGGGCCTGAGTTGCCTCGAAAGCCTGCATATTGTAATCTTTTTAGTTAGCCAATAAAAGTTATGATGACAAACAGACATACGATATTTGAGAAATCTTGCGCAACTGGAAGTGGCTCTGATGACCTTTTCCTCTATCTCAGTATATGAGAAAGTCAAGGGGAGCGCACTACCGATTTTTTATTGCTACATTATCACCATGTGGTCATTATAAATCATCATTCACATTATTATCCACATTACTAACCGAGAATGGTAAACCGGATGGACGCAGGGACATCCGGCAATGGGCCGTGGACGCAAAAGACGTACTGCGCAGGCGCCCCACAAATCCCCCACCCACCCCACAAGCAACGGGAACCGGATGGAATGCAACGTAAAATAAGAAATGAGGCACCGCGCACAGAAAAAAGGAGTCAGACCACAGAAAAAAGGAGTCAGACGCCGGCGCCGCACACAGTGCCACACGAAACGGGACACACACAAAGAGGAGGATTCAACAAGCCCCTAGCACACAAAAAAAAAGAAGCCGCGAGCACCACACAAAGCCCATTGGACACGAAACGGGACAGACTACGGCCATAGCACACGAAACGTACACAAAAACGACGATTCAGACCCTCGACCACACTAACATAAATAACAAATGACACACACAGCCCCATTTCTAAATGAACCGTCCGTATTAAACATACGTCATCTCAACACGTTCACACTATGCAGCATAGGTGGATCTCATTACAATGTGGCACTATTAACCATTCAACCGCAGAAAAGGCCCCATATTAACAGTGAGTGCGATCCTCCTTATTACTTATCCATATTTCTCACGCTGAAGAACAAACAAGTCATGAATTCACGATCACGGGTACAAAACGATACGGCTCGGATAACGGGACCAAACACAATTCACACTATGCAGCATAGGTGGATCTCATTACAATGAGGCACTATTAACCGTTCAACCGCAGAAAAGGCTCCATATTTACAGTGAGTACGATCCTCCTTATTACTTATCCATATTTCTAACGCTGAAGAACAAGTCATGAATTCACGATCACGGGTACAAAATGAACGTAGATGCATGCAGCGCGCGTCTCACAGTGCTCCATCGATACAGTCACGGGTTCAAAACGAAACACCTCCCGTCTCAGACATACAGAAACGACAGCGAAGGGACAATATAAATAAACGCAGACGTCTACACCGTGCATCTGGAATGCCGGAAAACAAGCAGGCAAGGCTCCAAAAAGAGAAAACTCAACTGACAGACATACAAAAACGGGGAAGGCTCAATACAAACAATGCACGCCGTAAACTACAACGGGCTTCTCACACAGCACAGGCAAATCGATTACAGCTCCAAAACAACACGTCCCAAATACTGGACATACAACGACGCACCTCTCAAACGGCACAAGCAAAACATACAGGTCACGGACATCAACGACAGACACCTGCTAAACGCTTGCGCCACTTAGCTGACAACGCGTTCAATAATGAGTCCACTATTCAGGAAAATTCATTGGGATTAATGAATGTCATTTGCAATCATTGTCATTCACTTAACTTCCCTGAAGAAACAACTGGCAATAAAAGTAATGAATTTACACGTTGTTGTCAAAAGGGTCAAATTAGACTGCCTCCTTTACATTCATATCCTGAATATCTACAGAAGCTTCTAAACTAACGATGTACCTGAAAGTAAAAACTTTATGAACTGCATTAGATCCTAGAAATCGGTATCCACTATGAACATGAACAGTGGCACTGCACGTGACATCCGTCTTGCAAGACTGTTAATTATTGATGAATGTACAATGGCATCCAGTCACTTACTCAACACCATTCATAAACTTCTACAAACGTTGATGAATAATAATATTCCCTTTCGATGAAAGGTACTTTTATTAGGAGGAGATTTTAGACAGTGCTTAGCTATTGTTCCACATTCCATGCGCTCAGCTATTGTTCAGTGCACCTTAAAATACGCAGACAATTGGCATTGCTTTCAAAAGATACAGTTAGTACAAAACATGCGATGTCCAGATCCAGATCATAACAATTGGTTATTACATCTGGGAGAAGGTACACTCACCAATACAGATGGACTTCACCCAGATATTATTACAATTCCTCAAGCCTTTATCTGCGACGACTTAGTTACAGAGATATTTGGAACAGCAATCTCATTAGACCAAATGCCCCTTTTCACACAACGCACTATATTATGTCCAAAAAATATTAATGTGTAAAACATAAATACCCAAGTCATTGCATTACTTCCTGGAGAGACACAACTCTTTCTAAGCTCTGACAAGGTTGACTCTGATCACGACAATAACCATCTTCATTGACCTTACAAGTTCTGACCTGGAATTACCTTTTACACTTAAACGGCGTGTACAAAGAAATTTTCCAATAAACCTTTACACTGTGCCACACACTTTATTGTTTGCTTTCTATATGCATCATCTACACCTTCACACTATTCTATATCTCATTCATACATCACGCTCTTTGTCATTCCCAACACCAGGGGTTGGCGAGCGAAGCGAGCAGGGGGCGGAGCCCCCTAGTTACTCTAGAAATGTGATCTACATCTTGTTATGGTTAAACTAGGGGGCTCTGCCCCCTGCTCGCAAACAGCGCCGGCGTCTGACTCCTTTTTTCTGTGCGTGGTGCCTCATTTCTTATTTTATGTTGCATTCCATCCGGTTCCCGTTGCTTGTGGGGGGGGGGGGGGGGGGGGGGATTTGTGGGGCGCCTGCGCAGTATGTCTTTTGCGTCCACGGCCCATTGCCGGATGTCCCTGCGTCCATCCGGTTTACCATTCTCGGTTAGTAATGTGGATAATAATGTGGATTTCCACCTTGTGGTCATTGTCTCTGCAAAAAGATGGCTTGCAATCTGCATTGTTGTAAGGCTGCATCACCACTATGTGAACATTATAAAGCAGGCATGTCAAACTCACTACCATTGGTGGGTCGCTTCGACTGCCATACGTGTGTCAGCGGGCCGCACTGTAACAAATACTATTATACTATTATACAAAGTTACTGTAGCTTTCTTTCCAATACTGAAAACTTTAAAAAATGTAACACTTAAAGTTTAAAGAAAAGCAATTTATTTCCATACAGTCTCCATACAACAGTGTAGAATTAAGAGTCTTAGCCTCTTAGCTAGGTCCTTATTATATTATATTCATTATATTATATTCATTGCTTATATAGGAGCCTTACAGTATGAGATTTATTTCTTTTGTCCTGACACTTGGCATCTCTTGTTAGTAACCAGTTCGTCAATATCAGGCTTGAAATCTTGTGCAGCTGCAACTTTTATGAGGGATGAAAGGTGCTCGACGGTAAGTCTTGAGCGATGTGGGGTTTTGGTAGCTTTCATTAACGAAAACAATTGCTCACAAAGGTAAGTGCTTCCAAACATTGACAGTACTCTCGATGCCAACTTACGGATCTGCACATACGAAGGTGGCAGGTAAGCATACAAGCCTGGCACACCAACTGCGTTGTATTTTGCCTTCAGAATAGAATCTGTCTGCACTTCAATCAATTCCATTTGGATATTCTCAGGCGCATTCTCAACGTTGTAAGAGAACAGCGCAATGCCCTGTTTGTGTGAACTGACATCACGAAAATCCTCACTGAATTCATTGCTCAGTAATTCAAGTTGGAAAACAAATCCTCCAAAAATCAAATTTTACTTTACTAAGTTTACTTCAAAGTTTATATTGTAAAATAAGCCGATATGCAAAAAGCCACCTGACCTACACTAATTTTACAAACTCAAAATCACAAAAATATGTTAATAAACAACTCACCAACTTCTCGCATCCACTTCAGATCTTCAGCTGTAGTCTGCATTAACTGTTTGTTACAATACTAGCACAAAATTACAAGAAACTAGAGCAAAAAAACATGAAAATATGCGAGCTATTACTATTCGTGATGGTCAGTTCTGCCCAGTGGCCAGTCTCAGCAGCCCAGTCAGTAGTGTAGCCTTAGCAGGGGCGGCTCTAGGCTCGTGGCAGCCCTGGGCAGAGAAAGAATCGGTGGCCCCTTCGCCTGGCAATGTCAATATGGTATCTTATGCACGGCGGATGGCCACATCCGTTGCGGACACTACATAGCCACCTCGTGCTCATGACACGCTTCTATATACGCGTGTCCGTAATTTGAAAACCAAGTGGCGGCCCATGATATTCTCATTACGGCAGAATGTTATAATACTACATATAGCTTACTGCACCGACTCGAGCGATATTAGTAAATACAGCGTACTAATTAACAAGAAACACAAATGTTTTTCGGCCACATTGCTGTCAGCTGTGTCGTTATTTTCTCTTTCTGTTTTATATTCAATAAATATTGGCGTAGCGGCCCTGTGCAGGTGCACAGTTTGCACATGCCTAAGGCCACCCCTGCTGCAGCCTAGCACTTCAGTTGCAACATCGCGGCTCATTAACTTTGGACAAGGCTCATGGCTATACTAGCAGATGACGTTTCCAGTACCGTAATGCCATGGGAAAACGCGCTTTTGTCAGAAGGCAGAAGTAAGAAAAGTCAATAAGTAACACCAAAGATGCAGAATGATTCAATCACAAACGATAGTAATCATTTTGTACAAGTTCAGTGCTAACTAGGATCTGTCATGGGGGCCGCACAGATTTCTGTTGCGGGCCGCATGTTTGACATGCCTGTTATAAAGCATTCCTCAGTGGAGACAAACCACTTTTCAATGATTTCACTGACTCTTTCTGGACACTGTAATGCACTGCTCTATGGACTCCATTTGTATCTTTTTATGGCTACATCACCACCCTCTGGACAATGTAAAGCATTGCTCTGAGCAGACAACTTGTATTTTTTATGGCTACATCATCAGCTTGTGGACAACGTAAAGCATTGCTCTATAAAAACAATCTGCACCTTTTAATTTCACCACCTTGTGGACTTTGTGTTCACAGAGTGATGAAGAAATAAAAACAGATGGTAAAACATCAACATGTTAACATTGTAAAGGATTACTTTGTGGTGAGCATCTGCATCTTAATATGTTTACAGTCCCAATTTGCGGGCACAGTAAGGCACTGCTATAGAAGACCATTTGAATCGCTGTATGGCGACATTGTAGAGCATCACTCAGTGGAGATGAGCTACATTCTTTTATGCTTCCATCACCACCCTGTGGACAGTCCTCTTTGTAGAGACAGTCTGCAGTATAAGTGCCACATAAGACTGTAGACTTTGTTGTGATCAAATACTTTATTTTTTTCTTTACTTTTGCTAAACATATATAATTTCACATTATTTTGGTGGTTTTGGTATTCGAAGATTTCAAATTTCATGCTATTTATCATGGTAGTTTCATTATTATTATTTTGCTGACACGGTCATCCAAAGTGACTTATAGTATTTTCTTTTGTTTTTCCAATTGGAGCTCACGTGAAGTGACTTGCTCGTGATCACACAGTTATCAGCAGTGGGGTTCAAACTCAAACCACTTCCATTATTTTAAAAAATATATAAAATTTCATTTTAGCTTTTTCATTTCTTTAAACATCTTACTGTGACACTATGTCAGTTGTCATATGGGATCCACTATTTCATGACGTTTCAGTCTAGCCATCTCCCTGATGTTACCCAGAATTTCCCCAGACAGTGCAAAGTTTCAGACGCCATACAGGTGGCTGCATAAACGTCAACGTGGACATTTCCAGGGTATCCAGATTTGCAGATAATGATCTTACTTTGCAACGTTCTAAAAGACTTTCTGGTTATTGAACTTCTTTGTGATATTTCTGCATCCTCTGGCTGGGGCTCAATTCCTTGTTTTATGTAATTTCTGTTCATTTTTGAGTTATTCATTTACTATCTGTGCTACCTGTCAAAGAAGGTGGAAATATAATTAACTGATGTAGACCACAGCGTTAACATTTACAATGCACCATCTATTGGAATGTACTTTGTAATGCATGCAGTAATGAAATGTACTGCATTTGTCATTCCAACAGATGGCACCTCACAAACATGTTTAGTAATAAAATGCACTGCATGTCAGTCCAACAGATGGCGTATCACAAACATCTGAAGTAATAAAATGCGTTACTACAAATGTTTGTGATGTGCCCTTTGTTGGAATTAGAAATGCAGTATATATATGTCTGTTATCTGCCATTTGGAAAGGGAATTCATAAAAGCAGAGTTAATGTTTGTGACGCACCTTCTGATGGCACCTCACAAACCTATGTAGTCATTGCATGTCATTCCAACAGATGGTGGGTGCATCATAATAAAATGTGTTACGTGTCATTCCAACAGATGGCACATCACAAACATTTGAAGTAATAAAATGCATTACATTTCATTCCAACAGATGGCACATCACAAACATTTGAAGTAATAAAATGCATTACATTTCATTCCAACGGATGGTGCATCACAAACATTTGAAGTAATAAAATGCGTTGTGTCATTCCAACAGATGGTGCATCACAAACATTTGAAGTAATAAAATGCATTATGTGTCATTCCAACAGATGGCGCATCACAAATATTTGAAGTAATAAAATGCATTATGTGTCATTCCAACAGATGATGCATCACAAACTTTTGAAGTAATAAAATGCATTGTGTCATTCCAACAGATAGTGCATCACAAACATTTGAAGTAATAAAATGTGTTACTACAAATGTTTGTGATGTGCCATCTGTTGGAATGGGAAATGCAATATATATGTCTTATCTGCCATTTGGAAAGGGAATTCATAAAAGCAGAGTTAATGTTTGTGATGCACCTTCTTGTTGGAGCGACACAGATATAGCAACCGGATTGACACAAAGACACAAACAGACCACTTACCCTTTCATCAAGGTGGATGTTAATGTTGCTTTTGTTGATTATCTGCATTATTTCTTGTTTTTGATTTCATCTCAAATCCTTTGTTATGTGCAATCCATTCAATTTTCCATAGGCAGACCCTAATCAAGTTCTAGAAACATCTCAAAGAGAATTAAAGCAAACAGGATGCACCACAATTTGGAGTACCTCAGCAAAGTGTCTGGAGACTTCTAGGAATGAGAGATTTCAGGTTTTGATTTTCTACAAAATTTGCAAGCCTTTCTGAAATTATGTTTTCACTTTGCAAGCCATTACGGATCCCTGAGCTTCGATTGATGGGCAAAAATGCATCCATTTTAAAATTAAATCTACAACAAAAAGTTCGTAGAAAGTGAAAAGGTCTGAAAATGTTCTGAATGCACAGTAAATGTGTATTTGTATTCACTCAGAGTCCCTTTCTCTAATATTTTATTTTGTCTAAAGGTGTGAGGCCATTCACGTGTACAGTATGCAAAAAGCCGAAGATATTCGGAAGGGGGCCAATACTTCTTCACAGCATTGAGCTCCAAGGCTTCGGCAGACTCTCTCCGTCTCTTGGCCATGCTCTTTCTGTTACGAATCCCTGTCTGGGATTCACTGTGGCAGTCTGAGCATGTCACCTCACCCGTCTGTCCTCTAAAAAAGTTCCGATGTATTCTATCTTGTAAGTCACCTTGGATAAAAGTATCAGCCTAATGTAAAATAATATGTCAGAAGAAGCACCGCCAATCTGAAAACTGGGCTGCGGTTTTTGAGATCAAATCCTCTGTGACGGGGGAAATGCTGGTCTGTGTATTCATTCCTTACCATTTTGATTACATGAGCAGGTCCTTCAAGTTTAGTCCTGAAGGGATTCAAGAGCTGCTGGTGTTTGTTCATTAGAAGCCAATTATTGCTGCTCAAGCAGTTGTTACTCAACTTTTCTTTGTGCTTCATTTCGCTTGTGTTGTGTGTATTTTATATGTTTGTTGTATCTGAAGTCATTTTTGTAGTGTTTCATTAAATGTTTTCATGTTCCATGTTCTTTAGGGGTGGACCCTCCCTTCTGCTGCTATACAAGGCTGTGAGCTGAAGAGCTCTGGTGGAAGTGCATAGACCACCATTTGTGAGGCTCAAGGTGTGTGTGAGCACCACAAGGAACAGGCCTGTCTGCTTCTCTCTTCACTCTGTCCACCTCAGACTATAAATATAACAGCAGGTCATGTCACTTGCAGCCATTCTCAGATGATGGTGCATATGTGGGGTGTACTGATAAGGGGTGGGGTTCGTGAGACAGAGGAGAGGAGTCAGGGGGAGAACTTTGCTTCTTGGTGCAGAAAGAACTGTCTGTATCTTAACATCAATAACTAAGATACTGGTTATTGATTTTCAACATGCTAAAGAGTGTCTATGTCTGGTCAAGGAGTGGATGTAGAGGTGATGCATTGCTGTAAGACCTGGGGGGGGGGGGGGGGGGGGGGGTCCATATCAATGGATTGGTCTTATAACACAGAGGAATTATGTAAGAAAAAGTGCAGAGCAGGTTGTGTTCCATTAATGTGGGTTAGTGACATCATTCATGTCTTCTACAACTATGGGAAGATCAATGTCATTTTCTGCAGTGTGGTATGCTAGGCTAGAAACATCACTTCAAGAAAGGTCCACCAAATCAACAAGCTGATTAAAAGTGAAGGCTCAGTTATGGATCACATTCTGGACCCCCTGGAGGTTAAGTGTCATTATGAACAATGTTGCTCATCCTCTCTCTGACACACCAACACTGAGGACTTTCAGCCAACGAATTATTCACCAGAAGTGTGTCAAGAAACGTTACGGGGGCTCCTTTATATCAATGGCAATACATCTACTGGGGCTGCCAAGTCACAAGTTTTCTTTCTTTTTATTTTTCTTCTTTTTTTAGGCATTCTGGCGTATGTTCAGACCAAAATGTGTGTATCTACACATCTATCTACCTACCTACAGTTAGGTCAATAAATATTTGGACAGAGACAACTTTTTTCTACTTTTGGTTCTGTACGTTACCACAATGAATTTTAAATGAAACAACTCAGATGCAGTTGAAGTGCAGACTTTCAGCTTTAATTCAGTGGGGTGAACAAAACGATTGCATAAAAATGTGAGGCAACTAAAGCATTTTTTTAACACAATCCCTTCATTTCAGGGGATCAAAAGTAATTGGATAATTGACTCAAAGGCTATTTCATGGGCAGGTGTGTTCAAGTCCGTTGTTATGTCCTTATCAATTAAGCAGATAAAAGGCCTGGACTTGATTTGAGGTGTGGTGCTTGCATGTGGAAGATTTTGCTGTGAACAGACAACATGCGGTCAAAGGAGCTCTCCATGCAGGTGAAAGAAGCCATCCTTAAGCTGCGAAAACAGAAAAAACCCATCCAAGAAATTGCTCCAATATTACGAGTGGCAAAATCTACAGTTTGGTACATCCTGAGAAAGAAAGCAAGCACTGGTGAACTCAGCAATGCAAAAAGACCTGGGGCCTCATGTATAACGCCATGCGTAGAACTCACACTATAACATGGCGTAAGCACAAAAGCGGGATTGTGCGTACGCACAGAAAAATCCAGATGCAGGAATCTGTGCGCACGTATACTTTCACGTTCTTCCACTACATAAATCACGATTTGCGTGAAAAGTAACGCACGTGCACGCGCCTTCTGTCCCGCCCCAACTCCTCCCAGAATTACGCCTCTTTGAATATGCAAATCAATATAAATAGCCTTCTGTGAAAAGACAATGGGAAAAGCACGGGAGAAAATATAAGAATTTCAGCGAATACCAAGTGGAGGCAAATGAAAAACGTACTATTTGTTGGTTTAAACAGTGGTATAATCAACAAAAGGCAGCTGATCGAGTGACAGTGTGTCGGAGAAACTCGAAGGCTCAACTTCACAAAGTCGCACAGTGCCCGAAATAAAAAAGAAATCACATATCAAAGTCGCCGTGAAAAAGCGAGTCGTAGCCCACCGTCTGAGTGTCATATGAAAGCTTATTAGGGTACAGACAAAAAAAAGGCACACAGTGGGGAAAAAAGCACGAAATGTCAACTTTAATCTTGAAATTTCCACTTTAATCACGTAGTTTATTTTGCCATTAAAGTAGAACATCATAAACTTCATCTTAAAATCGTTTAATTTACTAGTTTCTCAAATCCTATTGTAACTAAAGTGGCATGTTAAATGCTTTGTTCTGTATTTGATCTTCTATGTGCTCTATGTGTATGAATCACTACCTGCTTTTTAAACGGGCTTTCTCTTTCTCCGACAGGACACATACTCCATTACATTCTTGATATTACAGCTCTCTGAATAATTAAAATACTGAGATGTATACGTGATATCTTTTTCATGATGATAGGAATGAAAGCATGTTATTAAACATGGGAACACGGTGGCGCAGTGCTTGTTCATGTCTCACGCAAGAGGCTTGCTGCGCCGTGCGCAACCTTCAGTTAAATAATTTATCACAGCAGTACTGTCTCTTTCAAACGTACTAACCTCCAATTCCTGTCCTTACTTTTCTTTCTCCAAAAACTCAATCGCCACACAATAAGCTATGTAATAGACGTGAAGCCATCTGTAAGCTTAGAACTTCGATTCTTCAAAACTTTTAAGGAACATTGAAATATCTTAGTAGTACGTGTTTAATTATTATATCCGTCTATCTTTCCAGTGTCGCGTCAGCACCAGCAATAATACAGCGCAAGGCAGGAACAATTACTGAACTAGCTAGCGCTGCGGCACCGTGTCCTCACATGTTTAATTATTAACAATACAGATTATTTAAATGAAGTTAAAGTTTTATCTGTATAATATAATCAACATGTTTTGCTGCATTTCATCTTAGAAATGAATACCGTCATCACATGTAAATACGCGCTTTATAAAGTGGCGCAGGTTGTGCAATATTATAACTGTAGTGCAAGTTTACAGTGAGGTAATTGTACTTATAAGTCCAAATATTTCTACAAGGAGCACTTGATGGACTGATTTAGTGTGTTTAGAGTTCTTAGGATGAAACTGTTTCTAAACCGCGAAGTCCGTACAGGCACTAAAGCGTTTGCTGTGGCTCAGGCAGCATCTGCTTCATGCTGTGTACCGATAATTCTCTTTCCAATCAGCTGCTGCTGTGATTTCCCACTCAGATACAGTAATATAAATACTCTGAGTGGTGCAGTGAGAGTAATGTGGAAAAAGATGATCTGCTGTGGCAGCCCTTAACGGGATCAGCTGAAAGAACATGCAGTGAGAGTTACAACGCTAAAGCAGTTATGGTATTTGGAATACTATGGCTATTCCCTGGACCATTATATTGCTACAGGTTAATTACAATCAGATGCATTACACTAACAAACAATATGCAGTTAATTTCAGTGTATTTATAAAGCCGCGTCAGGAATGTGGATTTAAGAAAGAAAGAGTGATCACACAGGAACAGTAGCACTGCTTTGACACTGGGTGCCGCCAGTCTGCAAAACCGGGCGGATAAATTGCGTACGCCAAGGAATGAGTTACCGTGGAAATGTGCGTGGCTTTACGCCAAGTTTAGGTTTTATACATCGCGATTTGAGCGTGGAAAGGTTCGTACGCAACATTTCTGTGCGTACGCACCGTTTATACATGAGGCCCCTGGACATCCACGGAAGACAACAGTGGTGGATGATCGCAGAATTATTTCCATGGTGAAGAGAAACCCCATCACAACAGCCAACCAAGTGAACAACACTCTCCAGGGGGTAGGAGTATCGATATCCAAGTCTACCATAAAGAAAAGACTGCATGAAAGTAAATACAGAGGGTGCACTGCGAGGTGCAAGCCACTTATAAGCCTCAAGAATAGAAAGGCTAGATTGGACTTTGCTAAAGAACATCTAAAAAAGCCAGCACAGTTCTGGAAAAACATTCTTTAGACAGATGAAACCAAGATCAACCTCTACCAGAATGATGGCAAGAAAAAAGTATGGAGAAGGCGTGGAACAGCTCATTATCCAAAGCATACTACATCATCTGTAAAACACGGTGGAGGCAGTGTGATGGCTTGGGCGTGCATGGCTGCCAGTGGCACTGGGACACTAGTGTTTATTGATGATGTGACACAGGACAGAAGCAGCCGAATGAATTCTGAGGTGTTCAGAGACATACTGTCTGCTCAAATCCAGCTCAACGCAGTCAAATTGATTGGGCGGCGTTTCATGATACAGATGGACAATGACCCAAAACATACAGCAAAAGCAACCCAGGAGTTTATTAAAGCAAAGAAGTGGAAAATTCTTGAATGGCCAAGTCAGTCACCTGATCTTAACCCAATTGAGCAGGCATTTCACTTGTTGAAGACTAAACTTCAGACACAAAGGCCCACAAACAAACAGCACCTGAAAGCCGCTGCAGTAAAGGCCTGGCAGAGCATTAAAAAGGAGGAAACCCAGCATCTGGTGATGTCCATGAGTTCAAGACTTCAGGCTGTCATTGCCAGCAAAGGGTTTTCAACCAAGTATTAGAAATGAACATTTTATTTCCAGTTATTTCATTTGTCCAATTACTTTTGAGCCCCTGAAATGAAGGGATTGTGTTCAAAAAATGCTTTAGTTGCCTCACATTTTTATGCAATCGTTTTGTTCACCCCACTGAATTAAAGCTGAAAGTCTGCACTTCAACTGCATCTGAGTTGTTTCATTTAAAATTCATTGTAGTAATGTACAGAACCAAAATTAGAAAAAAGTTGTCTCTGTCCAAATATTTATGGACCTAACTGTACCTTAGCCCGCAATCTAGGAGTTATCTTTGACACTAGCATGTCATTTAAAGCACATATTACAAAGTTGTCCAAATGTTTCTTCTATCTTAAAAATGTTAAGAAATTAAGGCGCTTTCTAAATAAACAGGGTTCTGAGATATTAAATCATGCATTTATCTCTAGTAGGATTGACTACTGCAATGCGGTGTTCACTGGATGTTCAAACTGTTCTTTATACAGCTTCCAGTTAATCCAAAATGCTGCTGCAAGAATTACTACAAGAACAAGAAAATACGAACACATAACTCCAGTTCTTCAATCCTTACACTGGCTCCCGGTTAAGTTTAGGGCAGATTTCAAAATCCTCATTTTAACATATAAAGCATTAAATGGCCAAGGTCTGGCTTACTTGTCTGAACTTATCATGACTTACAAACCAGAGCACACATTAAGATCTCAAGATGCCGGTCTGCTTATGATTCCAAGGATTAATAAAATAACAATGGGAGGTCGAGCTTTTAGTTACAGGACCCTTAAACTGTGGAATGGTCTGCCTGCTACTATAAAAGATGCCCCTTCGGTCTCAGCTTTTAAATCCCGGCTGAAGACTCACAGTTTAGCACACCCTGACTAGAGCTGCTGATTAACTGTACAGACTGCATCTCTGTTGTTAGTCATTAGCACTAAAACATAAGTAACATGACAGTTATAATTGCATACTAACCCTCACTTATTCTGTTTTTCTTCTCGGTAATCAAATGTGGCACTTGGTGCCACGGCCCACCTGCCAAGTTGTTTTGCCTGCCTAAGGAAAAGTCATCACAGATGGAGAATCGCAGGAATCATGGGAAAGAGGGGTACTTTCATCGGATTGGCTGGCCCAGCACTGTTTCAGCCGTGGAATGGCCAAATGGGGGAGGCCAATTGATGGATGAGGTTTCCAGGACTCTAAACAAATCCAAATCATATTATGTGATATCATCTACTGTTAAATTCTGCTCCGTAATTCTAAAATTTTTATTTTTATACTGTATTGAGGATTTGTTCTGTTCCCCTTCACGCCCAACCTACCTGGAAAGGGGTCTCTCTTTGAACTGCCTTTCCCAAGGTTTCTCCCATTTTTCCCTACAAGGTTTTTTTTGGGAGTTTTTCCTTGTCTTCTTAGAGAGTTAAGGCTGGGGGGCTGTCAAGAGGCAGGGCCTGTTAAAGCCCATTGTGGCACTTCCTGTGTGATTTTGGGATAAACAAAAATAAACTGTATTGTACCTACCTAACTAATAAGCTTCCCCTTGGGGACAAATACAGTTTATTGACTGAAGTGTGTTGGGGTCTTAATGTACCGTTTTCTTTGGCGATTGCTGGTTTATGTGCTTTTTTTGCTGTTGCACTCTATTTGGCCAAAGGTTTGTGGACATCTGACCATCACACCTATATGAGCTTTTTGGAAGTTCCAAAACCATAAATATTAAAATGGAGCTGCCCCCCTTTGCCGCTGTAACAGCCTACACGTTCTGGGAAGGCGTTCCAAAACATTTTGGGGGGTGGGGTGCATCTGTGGGAATTCATGCCCATTCAGCCATTTGTGAGGTCAGGTGCTGATGCTGGACAAGACGACCGTCTCACAATCTGTGCAGGCCACTTAACTCCCTCCATGTCTTAATGGACCTCGCTTTGTGCAAAGTCCCACAGTCATATTGGACCAAGAAAAGGCCTTCCCAAAACTGTTGGAATTGCACAACTTCCTCTTCTGTGCAAATAAAATTCTCATAAGAAAACAAACATAGCATATAAGTATAACGTTCTCCAACCATTTTATTTAAATACATGGTTAAATAAAACATGTGCATAAAAAACCTGCAAAGTTTACATGTACCTACTAAAAGAAGCATTCTTGGTAGCCATTAAAACATTTCATCAGTACACAATTCTAATTTAAAAATAAAATTAAAACATATTATGTGTGCCTACATTTTCTTTTTGCTGCCTACCAAAGACTGTAGCATTTCATGGGTTTGTCATAACCATCAAAGAAAACAAAAGCAAAGAAATCATGAAAATGACTGTATGGTCGCAAAGCACACACGGTTTCCAAGTTTATTTTACAAAAACACTCAGATTCAGTGTATTCTTCATTCCAGTCTTCAATGCAAGTGATTCTGATATTTGGGGAGACCCAATAAGGCATTGCAGTGAGGTAATGAGGACACTTCACACACATTTATATTGTTCAATTCCGAGAGGACTTTGAATGCAGGCCAGATCAAGAGCTTTGGGTCTTTTTTGTTTGTTTAATTCCTTGTAGGATGCTGATTTGCTTGTACTGAATTGTATTTTATAAAGGGGCAATTAGCTTTTCAAGGGTTTGTAAGGACACTAAAACGAGTCCCCATAACTGCAATAAAGCTTTAATTTATGTAGGCTAACTTCTGTGCAAAATATGACAGGGAAAAAAAAAAAATCAAGAAATAAAGGAAAATTAGTTTTATACACTAACCTTCTATGTCAGCCTATCATACCAAGATGATCACACCTACAATACAACACTGTCAGCAAAGTCTAAATATGTTTCACTACCAGTCTGCATTTAG